>NC_086444.1:808605719-808914052 GCF_028390025.1 Pseudophryne corroboree | reverse complement strand
AGACAGAGAGAGCACCCCTTTTTTAGATACAGCAGACAACGAGAGCACCCCTTTCAGATACAGCAGACAGAGCATCCCTTTCAGATGAAGCAGACAGAGAGAGCACCCTTTTTCAGAAACAGCAGACAGAGCACCACTTTCAGATATAGCAGACAGAGCACCCACCACACACCACGCAAGACAACACAGTACTGCAGACAGATACGTCTGTCTAGTACACTCTCCACAGCCAGAATGAACATGGCACCGATGCACGGGGACTTATATAGAATCCAAAATCTGCAAGAATCCAACAGCAGTAAGATGACGTTCGGCCTTGCTTTGGGATCCAAGTAAGGTAGTAAGTCCCGAGCCAGACTCGGATCCCAACTCAGATCGCAATGTTTGGGTTAGCTTGGTTCTTCGAGAATCGAGCCCGCTCATCCCCAGAACATTTAAATCTTGAACATGGCCAGAAAATTTCTGAGTGGGTTCAAGTTTTCAAGATATGAAACATTAGAAGAAAGTTAAACTGCTGAACATATTTATTGACATCAAACAATGAGTTTGTTGCAAGCTCACCGCTTATAATCCACGCAGATCCTCCAAAAGGAAACCCCAACCATATACGAGTGAAACAGTTTGCAATACTTAAATGCATAAACTTTCTTCTGTTAGGCCTTCATGTTTTCTAAGTGCATCCAAATAGATGAATTTTGCTATGGTTAATCCTTTATAAGAGGAAAATCTGCATAGCTGAATTTTTTTCTGCTTAAGAATAGAAAAACAAGAGTCATGTATTCAATGCTTCCTTTCATGTGGAATGTTTCAAGGTCTTATAATAACAACAGTAAAATAAACTCAGAAAATAGGACGTTTGGAGACAAAACAGTAATAGTTGATAATTAAATTCAGCAGTCTCAGCTTTAGCTGCTTTAAGTTCTCGCTTACGAAATTGGATAAGGCGTTGTGCACACTTCCTATTCCAACTGTAACCCTGATTTAGGGTTTAAACAACACTTATACTGAGGTAGTTATAATATGGTGACTAAAATGGAGTATAAGCATATATATTATTCATATAAAAGTTAATGGATGTTGTAATACTGTATGCATGTTTTGAGGTAAATAATACAGTTCACATATATGTAATTGTATGTACATTGATGTAAATGTAGTGGTGAATACAATTAAGGCTTATTTTATGGTTTCACAGTGTATCTAAAGGGTTAATGTCCTTGTGCTCCTAACTGTCAATCACCTAGTGGGGTGATTGCCAGTGGGCGGAGCATCACCTCAGAGTGGGTCATGTGACTACTAGAGAGGGGTGGGGAGGTGCTGTGAGTATAGCTGAGGAAGAGACTGCATATCCCTTGGTGAGAAGACATAGTTTTTTGCTGCTCCGGCCGTCGCCCGCATTAGAGCTGAGCGGTATACATTGCGGCGGCCGGAGGGTGCTTAGTGTGTGTAGCCAGAACAGGGCTTCCTTACTGTAAAGGTGGTGACAGCAGCATTGAGACTCAGAACTGTTCATAGAACCCAAGATCAGCGCTCGTCAACTCACCCAGCAGTATTGGAAGGGCACATCTGTGACAGGGAGACAGAGAGGGTTCCTTCCTACCTATTACCGGCACAGACTCTGACAGCCACAGCAAAGAAGCCAGGACCAGCAGCAGAGGCTCCATTCTGTGTGGCTGTAAGTGTAAGGGAGGAGTCGGGGGAGCATTCTGCAGCAGCATCACTAGATGGTAGAAGTGTGAGTGCATAATCCAGCCATTTATATTACCCCTACACTAAGCACAGCAAGCCATAGGTGACTATTGTACATAGTCAATTTCATATTGGGACTAAGGACTCCAGGGTTAGGCCGCAATAATGGCTATTAAGCAGGAGGATAGTAATGGGTCACAGTAGTCAGAGTGACCTATAATGACAGTTCCATGTATGGCTTAATCATAGTGCTAAGGAGAAGGTAGAAAGCACTGGGTATATATATGTAACAGGAGGAGTGGAGTGAAACTTGAACTGTTTAACGCTTCATAAATAGTTTTAAAGCTCCCCCATATATCAGCATCACATCAGTCAAAGGAGAGCCAGAGACATTGTTCCGCAGCGCTAAATAGAAAGTAACACCCTAAAGCTGCCACCTAATGTGTGTATTTATGCCCCTGAATTAGCAGAATTAGAGTCAAGGACATTAAAGGTAGCCATACTACAGTGACATTGGATGGATGTTAAAGCCTCTTAGCCACAAAGGATTAGAATATCATCCCGATTCAAGGACTAGCTTGTGGCACTTTAATACAACTGTGTTATATGTATATTCGTGAACCCGTAAGAAGGACTGACACGTAAGAGACTATTAGTTTTAAAGTTAAAGGATTTGAGCTCGCTGTGACTATGATAAGAGAAACCATCTCTTGCAGATATATTTAATATAGACTCATCCTAAGAGACAACAATAATTTGAGGCATACAGGAATCGAAAAGCTATATATGCTCTGAAATATAGAAAGCATCAGCTACTTCAAATGGACACAAGGACGCAGCATAACAAAGGTTTATCATACCAGCTTCTTAGGAGTTTAGTTTAATACTGGACAACTACGGTAACATTTTTACTGAGGAAAGGATACAGATTCCTTGGTAATCAACTGTTGATGTTACTATCTATGAGCTAAATAGATACTTTCTGTTATCTGCCAAGGAGGAACTATAAGTAACCTTATAGGAGAAAGTAATCGCTACCATAAGTAGACTGAGCCAAACATCTTTCTCTTTAACTGAAGGGAGAACTGATAGTTGATACTAAAACATAGTGTCAGACATTCTGTATTAACTGCTGTTATTTTTAGGAAGTTTATGGGCCCTTATAGTGCACTATCATATTAAGAGTACCCGGGTCACTCTAACACCTAAGGGTGTCTTGAAAGAAAAAGGATTTGTTGTATTGCATGCAGGTACTGTGTATAGGCCTAATTGACAGGGGGTTAGCATGGATTAATGACTTAAAGGGGAATGTGTAATTGATGAAATGTTAATGTATACTTAATCCATTTGGTACTGGTCATTAAAGTGTTATACTTTCCATGTGTGTGTGGTCCGTCTGGAAGTTGATCTGAAGATCCTGGAAGAAAGAGACAGGTATATTAGATAATATATCTATGATATAAGGGAATCATCCCCTAAGGATAGAGATCAGGCTTACTCAAGCAAGCCTTAACGGTAGTTAAATACTACACATAGCTTGAGTGGAGGCACAGCTATTAGGTAACCATCCCTTAATAGAATACATAGACAGCTCTCGTTCAAGGTATTGAGGGTAGGGTTACATTTGGAGGCACCGCGTGAGATAGAAGTTACACTCAGGCCCTGTTACACTACAGGTGTCAGCTGCCATTAATTATTATTGATAAAGTCCTCACATCCCTAAAAATAAAATACAAATATGGGAAAGAAGCAAAGGAACAGGGAGAAGGTTGGACATAAAGCTATTGCTGTATCAGTTGGGAGAGTTGAAGCCATTAGAGAATGTAAAAGTATGGACAAACAAGAGTACCATAAGGGACCAGGCTTAAAGGAAGAGGTGACATGCAAGTTTGTGGGAACTTTTGTAAATAACCTAGGTGTGGAAAATGAAAAAATATTAGATGTCCCTGTAGAGTTGGAGAAGAGAAAGAAGAAATTAAAGGACAAGAAAGTCAGACTTGATCCCCACCTAAAGGATAGTGAGGGAGGTGTTAGTGACAACCTTGCTCATACTTTGGTCGCTAACATGGATTATGGAATGAAAGGAGATAAGAATGTTCTACCACTGAAAGAGAGAGTTCCAGGGGAAGTGAAGATAGATGTAGGTATACAGAAATTAGAAACTGTGCTAAAGCAAATAGCTGAGGATTATAAGAAACATGGACAATTAGTATTAGCTCTGCCAAAAGATCAACAGAAGGACCTGCTTTCCCTGTTTCCAACTTCCATTGAGGAACCAACAAGAAGAGTTAGCCCAGTGGATCTACAGACCCCGATAGAGGTGATAAGACATATAGCACTGGACAGATCTAAACATATTTATCAGTTGTTGGAGGTTCTAGATGAAACCCGATGGAAGCTAAAAGAAGAACAGATGTTTAACACCAAAATTGATGAGAGGAACGAAGAGCTTGAAAGAGAACTTTGGTTTATACAGAGAGAGATGGAAACCATGGCATCTGATGAAAGACAAACCAGAGTGGATCAGGAGCAACAAAAGTTGATAATGTACCAGCAGCAGGAAGACAATATTCATTCTCTGGAATCAAAAATAACTGAGTTGTCTGAATTATTGGAAGTGGGTAAAGAAACTGAAAAGGAGGATCATATTCGTCTGAATGAAATGAAAGAAAGACTGTCTCAGCTAGAATCTGAGAATAAAATACTCAAGGATGCCAACTTCCTAAACAACTGTCCTGAAGACCGTATCCATGAATTTTCTATGCGACCGGATACTAAGGACATAGCATTACAGACTGAGGTAGTGGATGGTATATTGCTGAGACAATCTTCTATGAATAAAGTTGATAGTGAAGGGACACAGTATATGTCTCTTAAAATGACTGGCACAGTAATATGGTTCCATGTGAAGAAAGGCTATGGCTTCATTAAAAGGCATGACACCGGAGAAGACATATTTGTACATTGGACATCCATAACGAAGAATAACCCCCTAAAACTGTTGTACAGTGTAGGAGATGGAGAGAAAGTAGAATTTGAAGTGTTGGAAGGGGAAAAGGGTGTACATGCAGCAAATGTGACTGGCATTGGTGGAGTACCAGTGAAAGGGAGTCGATTTGCTCCAAACCGACGAGGATCATACAGTTATTGTTATCAACCACGAGAAAAAGCGGTTGATGAAGGAAGTGCATATTCAGAACAAAGGCAAGGGAGAGATCCAGCTCCATGTCATCCTTCTACAACCTTACATTTCCGACCTCTCTCGAGATTCAATGGTAGATTAAATCAGTCCCAGGATCAAGAAACGGAAAATTCAGATGCTAAAGACTTGATAACTTTAGAAGCTTCGTCAGAGAAAGAAACTAGTCTCAGTGACAATCGTAGTGAGGTACATGATAACTTTACCCTAGCACAATCTCTTAAATCTTCCATCCGAAGTCCAGTACTAAAAGAAGTCAATAAATCAGGTGTAGAAGAGCAAGGGAAACCAGCACGATCAGAGAACACTATCCCTGGGAGGCATGAAGGCTATGTAGTTCCATCCCTCCCTATTTGGCCAACAGTTAAAATGGTTGAGATGAGGTGGCTTGCTAATGGATGTGAATGAATATATACTATTTTAGCATAGTGAGTAAGGTAGATGGTGCATTGGCACCTAAAGATGTTAAACAGTGACAATGCACCAGGGGGAGAAATGTAACCCTGATTTAGGGTTTAAACAACACTTATACTGAGGTAGTTATAATATGGTGACTAAAATGGAGTATAAGCATATATATTATTCATATAAAAGTTAATGGATGTTGTAATACTGTATGCATGTTTTGAGGTAAATAATACAGTTCACATATATGTAATTGTATGTACATTGATGTAAATGTAGTGGTGAATACAATTAAGGCTTATTTTATGGTTTCACAGTGTATCTAAAGGGTTAATGTCCTTGTGCTCCTAACTGTCAATCACCTAGTGGGGTGATTGCCAGTGGGCGGAGCATCACCTCAGAGTGGGTCATGTGACTACTAGAGAGGGGTGGGGAGGTGCTGTGAGTATAGCTGAGGAAGAGACTGCATATCCCTTGGTGAGAAGACATAGTTTTTTGCTGCTCCGGCCGTCGCCCGCATTAGAGCTGAGCGGTATACATTGCGGCGGCCGGAGGGTGCTTAGTGTGTGTAGCCAGAACAGGGCTTCCTTACTGTAAAGGTGGTGACAGCAGCATTGAGACTCAGAACTGTTCATAGAACCCAAGATCAGCGCTCGTCAACTCACCCAGCAGTATTGGAAGGGCACATCTGTGACAGGGAGACAGAGAGGGTTCCTTCCTACCTATTACCGGCACAGACTCTGACAGCCACAGCAAAGAAGCCAGGACCAGCAGCAGAGGCTCCATTCTGTGTGGCTGTAAGTGTAAGGGAGGAGTCGGGGGAGCATTCTGCAGCAGCATCACTAGATGGTAGAAGTGTGAGTGCATAATCCAGCCATTTATATTACCCCTACACTAAGCACAGCAAGCCATAGGTGACTATTGTACATAGTCAATTTCATATTGGGACTAAGGACTCCAGGGCTAGGCCGCAATAATGGCTATTAAGCAGGAGGATAGTAATGGGTCACAGTAGTCAGAGTGACCTATAATGACAGTTCCATGTATGGCTTAATCATAGTGCTAAGGAGAAGGTAGAAAGCACTGGGTATATATATGTAACAGGAGGAGTGGAGTGAAACTTGAACTGTTTAACGCTTCATAAATAGTTTTAAAGCTCCCCCATATATCAGCATCACATCAGTCAAAGGAGAGCCAGAGACATTGTTCCGCAGCGCTAAATAGAAAGTAACACCCTAAAGCTGCCACCTAATGTGTGTATTTATGCCCCTGAATTAGCAGAATTAGAGTCAAGGACATTAAAGGTAGCCATACTACAGTGACATTGGATGGATGTTAAAGCCTCTTAGCCACAAAGGATTAGAATATCATCCCGATTCAAGGACTAGCTTGTGGCACTTTAATACAACTGTGTTATATGTATATTCGTGAACCCGTAAGAAGGACTGACACGTAAGAGACTATTAGTTTTAAAGTTAAAGGATTTGAGCTCGCTGTGACTATGATAAGAGAAACCATCTCTTGCAGATATATTTAATATAGACTCATCCTAAGAGACAACAATAATTTGAGGCATACAGGAATCGAAAAGCTATATATGCTCTGAAATATAGAAAGCATCAGCTACTTCAAATGGACACAAGGACGCAGCATAACAAAGGTTTATCATACCAGCTTCTTAGGAGTTTAGTTTAATACTGGACAACTACGGTAACATTTTTACTGAGGAAAGGATACAGATTCCTTGGTAATCAACTGTTGATGTTACTATCTATGAGCTAAATAGATACTTTCTGTTATCTGCCAAGGAGGAACTATAAGTAACCTTATAGGAGAAAGTAATCGCTACCATAAGTAGACTGAGCCAAACATCTTTCTCTTTAACTGAAGGGAGAACTGATAGTTGATACTAAAACATAGTGTCAGACATTCTGTATTAACTGCTGTTATTTTTAGGAAGTTTATGGGCCCTTATAGTGCACTATCATATTAAGAGTACCCGGGTCACTCTAACACCTAAGGGTGTCTTGAAAGAAAAAGGATTTGTTGTATTGCATGCAGGTACTGTGTATAGGCCTAATTGACAGGGGGTTAGCATGGATTAATGACTTAAAGGGGAATGTGTAATTGATGAAATGTTAATGTATACTTAATCCATTTGGTACTGGTCATTAAAGTGTTATACTTTCCATGTGTGTGTGGTCCGTCTGGAAGTTGATCTGAAGATCCTGGAAGAAAGAGACAGGTATATTAGATAATATATCTATGATATAAGGGAATCATCCCCTAAGGATAGAGATCAGGCTTACTCAAGCAAGCCTTAACGGTAGTTAAATACTACACATAGCTTGAGTGGAGGCACAGCTATTAGGTAACCATCCCTTAATACAGTGGTGGCCAACCAGTGGCTCTTGAGCCGCATGAGGCTCTTTCTTTATTTAAATGTGGCTCCCAACACTCTAAATCATGTGACCACAACAGATACAAAAAACGCTGCACTCCAGCCAGGCATGCAGCAGCACTACATGGACTGGAAATTGAAGGAGCCAGATACTAGAGGCAAGACGCCCACTGGCAAACAGAGAACATATTAGGGGCTGCAGCAATGGCACGACTTGGTGGAGGAACTTTAGTGACACATGAGGGTGGGCTAGAGTGACACAAGGCGGAGCTGGCTGGAGTGACACAGAAGGATCCTGGCAGGAGTGACACATGGAGGAGCTGACTGGAGTGATGAAGGAGGGTGCTGGAAGTAGTGACACATGGGAAGCTGGCTGTAGTGACATAGGATGGTGGTAGCAGGAGTGACACATGGGAGAGCTGGCAGGAGTGACATAGTGGGGTGCTGGAAGTAGTGACACACGGGAAAGCTGGCTGGAGGGACATAGGAGGGTGCTAGCAGGAGTGACATAGGATGGTGCTAGCAGCTGTGTCACATGGGGAGCTGGCTGGAGTGACATAGGAGGGTTCTAGTAGCTGTGTCACATGGGGAGCTGGCTGGAGTGACACATGGGGGAACTTAACTTTATTATGTGAATCTGGCTTTTTAAATTATTTTATGTGAAAGTGGCTTTTTCAATGGATCTGACTTTAAAATTTGTTATTTTATGTCGTTCTGGCGTTTTCAATGTATTTTATACTGGGGCGTGGTCTAGCAGGCACAAGGCCACATTCCATTTTTGCATGCACGCCTTCGGCTCGATGTCGGCTCTTTGACGTACCTAACAAGATTTTTTGGCTCTTTGTCACTGACTGGTTGGCCGCCCCTGCCTTAATAGAATACATAGACAGCTCTCGTTCAAGGTATTGAGGGTAGGGTTACACAACCTAACTTGACTGCTATTTATATACCAATTTCTCTCATTTCAGACTACATGGGTGCCAGGAATTTGCTGAATATCTTAGAATTCCATGTATACTAGAGTAAGTAATGCCATTGCCCTGGTATTAGGTTGTCACTGGCATTGACTTGGGGATTAGTGTATTTCAGCTGCAGAGTGACGTTTAAGGTCCGGCCATCCACTCACTTATCAAAGAAAGTAAACCGTTGATTAATGACTCATATTAGTCACATAGAGAGAGAAACAGAGAGAAAATTTATATTAAAAAAATTCTATATAACAGCCGTAAATGAAAGTATTGCTTTTTATTGGACAAAGGGCCTCATTCAGGTTGGATTGCAGTGTGCAATTCAACCGCAAAATATCCAAAAAAGATGCGGCCGCATGCGCAACGCCCGTACTGCGCATGCACCTGGATTTTCTGTGGGAAGGGGCAGAAAATGCAATCTCCTCTGCCTGTCAATCAGGCAGAGGCGAACGCGTGGCAGGGGGTCAGCTTGGTATGTCTCCTGGGTGGAGATGGAGCATTAGGGTGGCGGCGACAAAGAGACGGGGGCGTGATGGGCCATGACCGTGGCGACCACAATCAGAAACATGGCAACAGGCCTGCTGTGGGTGCAACTAAGTTGCGCCGGTAGAAGGTAACCTTAATTTCTTCTATCAAGCAGAATTTCGCAATTTCTGCTTGTTGGGGGGGGGAGGGGGGGGGGGCGGCGGTCAGCATGCTAGGCGGCCTTGCCCTGCGATGGGAGGCCCCCCAGAATGCTAGCAAAAGGATTGCAAATTTTGCTAATCAGCAGGATTTGCAATCTTTACTGAATTACTGTAGGCCCAAAATTCATCGTTACTAATACTATCATTATCAACAATAATATATATGCATCTCATTGATTCATGGGTGGACGCTGTTTCAATTCGGTCGCGTTTTACAATGTGCATATGCGCCAAAGCCACAGTGCACATTTGCCGCAATGGTGTTGTGACTCTGATCGCAGTGTGGTCTTAGCCACAGCTTGATTTACAGGCTGCATGGACTTGGGGCATTGATGGAGAGTGGCTTTGAGGATGGAAGCAGTTCAGTGCCATTTTTTTGTGGTGCGCCAAAGCCAGTTTGCTGCATATTTCAACTAAGATTCTCTGGCCTTGGCAGCTTAGCTGTGGTGAACAGTCTGAGCAACCGTGTGGTTGGTCAGATGTCCGTTGGTCCACGCAATGGTTGGAATGTTTCTCTGATGTTGCGTCTTTGGATAGGTAGTGGATTTGAGAAGCCAGTGATGGGCATCCTTTTACAAAAGATGGTTCCTGTGGCTTTTGCATATCTTCTTAGATCCTCTGGGTCCGAAGATGCAGCATCAAGCTGATGGAGAGTTTTGAGTGTTACTGCAGCTGCTAAGTTTACACTGGTAGGGAAATGGAATGGTGTAGTCGTGCATGATGGAAGAGATCAGCCATTCTTTCTGAGTTCATAATTCAGCACCTTGATTATGTAAAGTCCATAAATGACATTCATGGATAAGAGTATATTTTTCATAAACAGGATCATATATAAATATGGAAAACTGGCAAGGTTGTGCTGTCTTCTTTTGTGATGTAATGTTTCTGCCTTTTGAATGTTTGTGCCTTTTCATAGAGCTTTCACCATGGGTAGCATTTCAAGGTTGCTGTGATTTCGGTTTATATGCATATTCAATGTCGGCTATATACTGTATTGCTAATCATTTTGGTTTCTACTGTAAATATAATTCCCTTACCAGGCATCTAATACAGTACATGAATAACATACATAGCTAGCAATGTGTACATGTGCATCTTATATATGTCATACACTTTTTTTTATGATAGGGCCACTAGTGCTCTAATAAAACGGGCAGTGGGGCTGATTCAGGTTGGATTGCAATAAGTGATCCAACTGCAAAATTACAAAAAGAAGGCGGGTGCACGCACAGTGTCCGTCCTGCGCATGGGCCCGCATTTTCTGCTGGGGGCTGCAGAAAATGCAAACGCCTTTGCCTGTCAATCAGGCAGAGGCATTCGCGGGACAGGGGGGCTGCAACGCTCCATTTCCTAGGCAGAGACGGAGCATTGCGTGGGCGGAACCAGCAAAACCGGGGCAGCACCATGGAAACGGGGGGAATGGCGTGGGCATTATTGCGGCAGCTGCGTGACATCACACACAGCCACCGCGATCAGAAAGATGGTGGCGGGCCTCCTGCCAAGCTGCACCGGCAGGACGCAAACTTCATTTCTACGATGAGGCAGAAATTGAGATGCGATTGCAATTTCCGCTTCATCAAGGGGTAAGGCGGCGGTCAGCATACTGGGCGGCCTTGCCCTGTGATGGGCGGCCCCAGAGTGCATTCACATGGATTGCAAATTCTGCTACATAGCAGAATTTGCAATCCAACCTGAATCAGGCCCTGTGTACTTTAATCAGTTTATTATCAGCATGATGCACAGTGGTGTAGCACTTGAAATGTAATATTATTTTTTTACATATGTAATAATTGGTGCAGAACAACCTGGCTTACATTGCTAATGGCAATAATGTAGGCCTGGATTTACATTTTTTTGTCTACTAGGCTACTTTTACTGAGTCACCAAAATACACCCCTAATCACCATAACTCTGCATTGTGTCAAACCCCATTATATTTCATCTGGATTTGGTAATTGCAAGAAATTGTTCAGCCCAAACTGGGTTTATGGCTAGAGGGGATATTTTTACTAAAAGGCAAAACCGTCGGAAAATTACCATTTTATCGAGTGCATTTTACATCATTATCCATACTTTCTACAGTGTTACAATAGAAAACATTTATAAAAGACTACTAGATAAATCTCCAGAAAAAAACCAAAGGTGGTTTCCAAAGGAGGTTGCTCAGACTGCAGCCCTTTGCAATGTTATTGCTTTTAACAGTGCACATAAATTTGTAGGGAAGGCGTGAGGAGGATTACAATTACTGTGGTCTGCGGAGACCCTGCATCGTATGTGTTTTTAGAATATGCTTGCCCTGGACTTCCTCTCGTATCAGGAGGTTATGTATATAAATGTTTTGCACCAACTGCACAATCCTCTTTCATCTCTATGGGGGTCATTTCCAAGTTGATCGTAGCTGTGCTAAATTTAGCACAGCTACGATCATGAACTCAGACATATGGGGGGACCCCCAGCACAGGGCTAGTCCGCCCCGCATGTCAGTGCCGCCCCCCCCCCGCAGAAGTGCAAAGGCATCGCATAGCGGCGATGTCTTTGCACTTCAAGAGTAGCTCCCGGCCAGCGCAGCTTTAGCATGCTGGCCGGGAGCTACTCATCACTCCCCGTCCCGCAGCGGCTGCGTGTGACATCACAGGAGACTTAGGGCACTGTGGAGGCTTTGCCAGAGAACAGACGGAAGTCACTAACAATTTTAGTAACCATACGTTATGTTGGTATATGTTGTAATGGTGGTGACACTCCAGGGTTTTTTCTTTTTGGCTGTTTTTTTTTGGGGGGGGCTTATGACGTTGAAGGTTTGGCATCCAAAGAATAAAACATTGCCTATCCCGTACTATAAGCTTTCATTACATTCAGTTTTCTCGCAAGTAGCAGGTGCTACACAACACATTTTAAAGTCACATATCTACTGTATATACTGTTAATTGGGACTGAATTTGGGAATGATGTGAGGTGGTGTGGCAATATTATTGTTTACACTACTTGTTGCGACTGCTGACTTGATTTAGTGAGGTCCAGAATGGCTCCATCAGGGTCCTCCATGGCCCTAGTCAAGCACTAAGCAGATGAAGAAAATTGTCTTCCATATGTAAACCTACAAAAAGATCATTAGCATGTGGCATAGATCCATCAGAGTGGATGACTGTAACGGGCGCATACCTGCTGAAGACATATCAGACTCGGGACAGATGACGTGGCAGCATAGATCGCCCAGGCCACAGCATGGCAAGTCTGTAAATGTAAGTCATTCTGCACAATCATAACATTTCTTAATTTAGGGAAAGGCCCAGAAATGCAAGTAGGTTGTTGAGGCCTCTATCTGTCACCCTTGACCTGAAATGATAGGGTAAATTAGTTATTGACTCTACTGAGGCATTGCTTGACAAAATGATAAAAGTAATAATATCATGCATACAGTGCCTAGATTCAGGTACAGTACTGTACTGCATGTTGATGATGGAGAATAATAAAGAAAAATGTGATATGACTATTTTATTTTCTGTTAAACCAAAACCAATAAAGACCAAAAAAAAAATTTGTAATGTGTAACATCATGTTTCATTTAGCAATGCTGCATACAGTAGCAAATGTTGATCCTTAAAATAATACGGTTACCATGGAACTAGTTCATAGACATAGGGCAAGAGGTAAATGTGATGTCTTATCTGACATTTTTTTTTAACATTGGGGGTAATTCCAAGTTGATCGCAGCAGGAATTTTGTTAGCAGTTGGGCAAAACCATGTGCACTACAGGGGAGGCAGATATAACCGCCGAAAGAAAGAGTTAGATTTGGGAGGGTTATTTTATTTCTGTGCAGGATAAATACTGGCTGCTTTATTTTTACACTGCAAATTAGATTGCAGATTGAACACACCACACCCAAATCTAACTCTCTCTGCACATGTTAAATCTGCCTCCCCTGCGTGGGGAATGAAAGAGGGTAGCAGGGAGTGAGGGTTGCAGGGAGTAAGTAAAGGAGAGAAAGATGCAGGTGATCAGACACAAAGGAGAGCATGTGAGGAGTAAGAGGGTTACCTGGGATAAAGATATGTGCACATGATGAGAGTAACATACAAAGGAAACAACTAAGAAAAAGAAAAAATGATACATGGAAGACATAAGAGAGATGTGAACAAGCCCAGGGGAAACATAAAAGAGAGATACTGCAGGAACATGTGAGACATTAAGAAAGGGTGAACACAGGGTGAAAAGCCTTGCAATATTCTAGTAAATTGTGCTAAAAGCATCTAAAATGAATCTCATATTATCAAAATCTTTAAAGCTTCATAGGAGCCTGGCCAGCCGATTCACATTTTCATATCCCCCACTTCTAAATTCCCATTTTGATCACTGTGTACTACAACGTACCAATTTGCGGAAAATGTAATGTTAAATGATATTTACTAGTGTTATAATTGTTACCTTGGTGCTGCCATTCTCATAATGTCTGCCTGAACACAGCATTTAATGGTCTCTGAACTGTACATAGGTTACTAGAATTCTCAGTGTATTGTATATCAGTCACTAATATGGCCCTCATATTGTATATCTGTTGTTAGAAAAGTCCTTATAGTGTATATTGGTTATTAAAATGGCCCCTACATTATATATCGGTTGAAGAATTCCCACTGTGTGGTATATATGTCACTAAAATGCTCAATGGATTATACCTATCAGTTGCTAGAAGTGATGGTGTATTGGTCACTAGAAGGGTACCTGCAGGGCCGACTCATGGCACGTTCCTTACGAGCGGCCGCACTGGGTGCCAGACTCCTAAGGGCGGACGTTAGCTATCTGCTATTTCAAATCTGGCGCCGGTTCGTCAGCAAGTCAGAGCTCATGGACCAGCAGCGGTGGCACCGGATTGGCTGCCGGACTGCAACCTTTGATTGGCTCGTGAACCGGCTCCCGATTTGAGATACCTACCGCTGAGACTGGACTGAGGGGCAGGAGAGGCAAACGCTGCGCTCTCCTCCCCTCTGACACACCAGCAGCAGAGATGAGTCAGCGGCAGCAACACAGCCCTGTCAGCAGTGGCTCTGAGCAGCACTACTGGGGGCATACTCTATGTGTATCTAGCTCTACTGGGGGCATATGTCTATCTAGCACTAGTGGGGGCATATGTGTATCTGGCACTGCTGGGGACATATGTGTATCTGGCACTGCTGGGGGCATACAGATGGTGCCACGATAATTGTGGCTCCGTTTGTGCCTGTGGGCATGCCTATCACTGGGTCCAGGGCACGCGCGTGTCAGTGACACGCACACGCCCCATTCACTACAATGGGAGCATCTCAGTGTGCTCCCAGGATGACTAGGCAGACGGATCACCTAGTCACGCTGGGAGCGCTCGTGTGCGATGGGGCCGCCACAGATGAGCGTGGCTCCATCTGTATGTGTATCTGGCTCTATTGGGGGCATATGTGTATCTGGCACTGCACTACTGGGGGCACATGTGTATCTTTCACTATTAGGGGTGTATCTGGCACTGCACTACTGGGGGGCATATGTATATCTGGCACTACTGGGGCATATGTGTATCTGGTATTGCACTACTGGGGGCATATGTGTATCTGGCACTATTAGAAGACATATGTGTATCTGGCTGTACTGGGGTCATATGTGGATCAGGCACTACTGGGGGCATATATGTACCTAGCACAGCACTACTGGATGCATAAGTGTATATGGTACTATTGGGAGCATATGTGATCTGGCACTGCACTACTGAGGGCATATGTGTATCTGGCACTATTGGGGGCATATGTGTATCTGACACTGCACTACTGGGGGCATAGGTGTATCTGGCACTGTTGGGGGCATTATGTGTATCTGGCACAATAATGGAGTGTTATGTGTATCTGACACTATACTGGGATATTAAGTGTAAGGAGCACTACTGTGTGTTATGTGTAGACTGCTAATTGTGTGTAGAGGGGGGCGTGAAAAAATATATATTTATAGTTTGATTTCGTAATATAAAGTTGTGAGGCCATGCCTATTTTCCCATGAGTGTGTGTGCTGGGGGGGCTCAAACGTTCTTGCTCATTGTGCTAGTAGGCCTGGAGCTGGCCCTGGATACCTGTATAGTATGTTGGTCTCTAGAATGAACCATGCATTGTATATTAGTCACTAGAATGCATCCTGTAACTATGTTAGTCACTAGAATGCTCCCTATATTGTATACAGGTCATTAGAATTCTGCCTGTATTGTATATCAATCACTAGAATGGTACATGTATAGAATTTTGTTCACTAGAAAGACTATTTAAAAACACATCCATATTAGAAAAACCACGCCGTTTGGGTTTTGTTACATCTACTTTTACATTGTGGTGCGCTGATAAAAAAAAAGTGAGCAGCTTGCTTGTGTTTATACCTATACTGAAAATTGCCAGCCAGCCCCTTATTCATACATAAGAGTATTGCCATCCCATTAAGACAGATCACTGTCTTAAAGACATGGAAAGTGATACTACTGTATTAAATGGATGTAGTTGGCAGCCCGATGGACGCCTGTCAGAATGGCGATGCTGGAATCCCAACAGCCAGAATCCCAAATGTAAGTATGCTGTGGAAAGGGTTAAGCATAGGCTACAGGGGGATAGGATTGGAGATAGGCTACGGAAGTGGAGGGTTAGGCCACGGGAAGGGAGGGTAAGGGCTAGACTGCCGGAAGGGAGGGTTAGGGTTATTTTAGTTGCGGACACTGTCTGTATTCTGACTGCCGACATCCTCACTGCCGGTGTCCTATACCCAACCCATATTAAATTACTTTTTTTCTATACTGCTCTAATTTTAGAGAGCATATGTTCTAATTATGGATGTCAGTGTAAAGTTTGAAACTGCAATGTTTTAGATATTTCTTTCCAGGGGTTGAAAACTGTTCAAAGTGGATCTTTAGCAAAACTGCTGGGTGTATTTGCAGCATTTTATCCCATATGAATAAGTTAATTAATTATATTACTACTAGCCTGTAACCAATCAGTCTCATAGTGATGTCATTACAATAAAATAGCCAGCACCTGCCTGCATTTAAAATTCTTTCATTTTCTTTCAGGGGTTCTGCTATCATTACAACTTTGAAGGTTGGAGAACACGATTGGCAGATTTGACCTCATTCACTTAGTTTCTTATGGAAGACAAAAAAAAGTAAACAAAAATCGTATTTCAATTTCTTATGGGATTTAACACCTGCTTTTTTTCCATCGTTTAAACTGTGCTTAAAGATAGCTTTAAAAATAGTAATATTTAAAGATCTCAAGAAATAAATGTTTAACAAATCTAAATTTATGAATGTGTACAGAATTGTATGTAAAGCAAAATAAAATGTAAAATACTGTAAAGGTGGGTACACTCTAGGCGATATGCTCTATGGGGGTCATTCCGAGTTGATCACACATAGCAACATTTTGCTGCGATCAACTCAATGTCGCCTATGGGGGAGGGCTTTTTTGTATAGCAAGGTTGCAAACGCTTGTGCAGCCCTGCTATGCAAAAAAAGTTTTGTGTAGAACTAGACTAGGGTAACAGTTACTTACCCTGTGCGATCGATCCAGCGATGCAGGTCCCGGAATTGACGTCAGACATACGCCCTCCAAACGCCTGGACACGCCTGCGTTGGAGTCACCACTCCCAGAAAACGGTGAGTTGCCACCCCGGGACGCCTTCCTGCTGTCAATCTTCTTGTGATCGCTCCAGCGATTGCTTTCTTCGTTATTCTGGTCATTGCCCGGCAACGGCCGTCGCTGGGCAATGACGCACGTATGCAGGCACAGACCTGACCCGTTCGTGCCGCTGCGACAACCAGCAGCGTGCGAATGGGTCGGAATGACCCCCTATGAGCAACGTTGCCTAGTGTTTCCCCTCCCACTCACTGACGTCATGCAGCGTCTGGGCCATGCAGGCAGCTCTTGGATGATAGTCCAAATTGAGCTGCCTGCATGGCCAACAGCGAAGGTCATTAAGGATCCATGGGACTGCGCATCGCTGGTCGGCAGCGGCATACACACTTGCCGAGAAAGTGAGCGGCGTCGCTCAGAAAGGATGAAAATGAGTGACATCACTGATTTTCTCGGCAAGTGTGTATTCATCTTTAGCGTGAATTTTAAAAATGATACAATTTGAAAAATATCTGATTTTTAGAGCTTGTTGAATACTACATGTACTGTAAGTATAAAAAATGTGCGGTCATCATACAAATGTAAGTTTATTTTAATAGTATAAGATTGAAAGTGATGTCAGTAGAAACAGATGTCTTATACAGAAGGTTAAGATATAATAATATTTAATTTTAAACAAATTCCCTTTTTTCATATACAGTAGATGATACTTATGACTTATATTTTTAAAATTTTACTAAATGTGATGATTTTACTTTTCTGCTTCCTTTTATGGTTTTAAATCATGTTATCATATCTTTTCTGGTACATGACATAAAGCTGGTACCTAAATAATATAAAGGATAGAGCACAGCACCTCACCCTCACATAAAGCCCTTTAATTACCCAACCTACATATCAACCTCAATCAGGGGCAGTTTAAGAGACTCTACTGTGCATGCGCAGGTCTCCGGGAACATGGCGCCTGCTCTGTTCCCAGTCACTAATCCTAACTGTGCATGTGCAAATCAACACGAAAATGGCAGGTTCTGGGTGATTTCTGCTGCAGCACTGATGCAGGACTCTGGAGATTTAAGTAATTTACATACCTCCCAACATGACCCTCTCCAGGAGGGACACAATGCTCTGCTCCTGGACTTCTCTCTTAATTTATGATTGCTGGCACCTGTGTTGAACAGGTTAATAGATAAGAAAGGTGTTTTAGAACAGGTGAGGGCAATCATAAATTAAGAGGGAAGTCCAGGAGCAGAGAATTCTGTCCCTCCCGGAGAGGGTCATGTCGGGAGGTATGAATTATACAAAGGTGCAGGGTATGTGGTGTGTGCCCCACACAGTGTACCCTTTATAGATACGCAAATTACCTAATCTCTGTACACACTTGCGCTTTACTCTTGCTCCTACCCTCTTTGCTCAATATAAGCTCTCAATCAGGGCCCTCTTCCTTCATGCTCATCCCCTATTCTTACTAGTGATGAGCACCGGAAATTTTTTGGGTTTTGTGTTTTGGTTTTGGGTTCGGTTCCGCGGCCGTGTTTTGGGTTCGAACGCGTTTTGGCAAAACCTCACCGAATTTTTTTTGTCGGATTCGGGTGTGTTTTGGATTCGGTGTTTTTTTCAAAAAACCCTAAAAAACAGCTTAAATCATAGAATTTGGGGGTCATTTTGATCCCAAAGTATTATTAACCTCAATAACCATAATTTCCACTCATTTTCAGTCTATTCTGAACACCTCACACCTCACAATATTATTTTTAGTCCTAAAATTTGCACCGAGGTCGCTGGATGACTAAGCTCAGCGACCCTAGTGGCCGACACAAACACCTGGCCCATCTAGGAGTGGCACTGCAGTGTCACGCAGGATGGCCCTTACAAAAAACACCCCCCAAACAGCACATGACGCAAAGAAAAAAAGAGGCGCAATGAGGTAGCTGTGTGACTAAGATAAGCGACCCAAGTGGCCGACACAAACACCTGGCCCATCTAGGAGTGGCACTGCAGTGTCACGCAGGATGGCCCTTCCAAAAACTACTCCCCAAACAGCACATGACGCAAAGAAAAATGAAAGAAAAAAGAGGTGCAAGATGGAATTGTCCTTGGGCCCTCCCACCCACCCTTATGTTGTATAAACAGGACATGCACACTTTAACCAACCCATCATTTCAGTGACAGGGTCTGCCACACGACTGTGACTGAAATGACGGGTTGGTTTGGACCCCCACCAAAAAAGAAGCAATTAATCTCTCCTTGCACAAACTGGCTCTACAGAGGCAAGATGTCCACCTCATCATCATCCTCCGATATATCACCGTGTACATCCCCCTCCTCACAGATTATCAATTCGTCCCCACTGGAATCCACCATCTCAGCTCCCTGTGTACTTTGTGGAGGCAATTGCTGCTGGTGAATGTCTCCACGGAGGAATTGATTATAATTCATTTTAATGAACATCATCTTCTCCACATTTTCTGGATGTAACCTTGTACGCCGATTGCTGACAAGGTGAGCGGCGGCACTAAACACTCTTTCGGAGTACACACTTGTGGGAGGGCAACTTAGGTAGAATAAAGCCAGTTTGTGCAAGGGCCTCCAAATTGCCTCTTTTTCCTGCCAGTATAAGTACGGACTGTCTGACGTGCCTACTTGGATGCGGTCACTCATATAATCCTCCACCATTCTTTCAATGGCGAGAGAATCATATGCAGTGACAGTAGACGACATGTCCGTAATCGTTGTCAGGTCCTTCAGTCCGGACCAGATGTCAGCATCAGCAGTCGCTCCAGACTGCCCTGCATCACCGCCAGCGGGTGGGCTCGGAATTCTGAGCCTTTTCCTCGCACCCCCAGTTGCAGGAGAATGTGAAGGAGGAGATGTTGACAGGTCGCGTTCCGCTTGACTTGACAATTTTCTCACCAGCAGTTCTTTGAACCCCAGCAGACTTGTGTCTGCCGGAAAGAGAGATCCAAGGTAGGTTTTAAATCTAGGATCGAGCACGGTGGCCAAAATGTAGTGCTCTGATTTCAACAGATTGACCACCCGTGAATCCTTGTTAAGCGAATTAAGGGCTCCATCCACAAGTCCCACATGCCTAGCGGAATCGCTCTGTGTTAGCTCCTCCTTCAATGTCTCCAGCTTCTTCTGCAAAAGCCTGATGAGGGGAATGACCTGACTCAGGCTGGCAGTGTCTGAACTGACTTCACGTGTGGCAAGTTCAAAAGGTTGCAGAACCTTGCACAACGTTGAAATCATTCTCCACTGCGCTTGAGACAGGTGCATTCCACCTCCTATATCGTGCTCAGTTGTATAGGCTTGAATGGCCTTTTGCTGCTCCTCCAACCTCTGAAGCATATAGAGGGTTGAATTCCACCTCGTTACCACTTCTTGCTTCAGATGATGGCAGGGCAGGTTCAGGCGTTTTTGGTGGTGCTCCAGTCTTCTGTACGTGGTGCCTGTACGCCGAAAGTGTGCCGCAATTCTTCTGGCCACCGACAGCATCTCTTGCACGCCCCTCTCGTTTTTTAAATAATTCTGCACCACCAAATTCAAGGTATGTGCAAAACATGGGACATGCTGGAATTTGCCCAGATTTAATGCACACACAATATTGCTGGCGTTGTCCGATGCCACAAATCCACAGGAGAGTCCAATTGGGGTAAGCCATTCTGCGATGATCTTCCTCAGTTGCCGTAAGAGGTTTTCAGCTGTGTGCGTATTCTGGAAAGCGGTGATACAAAGCGTAGCCTGCCTAGGAAAGAGTTGGCGTGTGTGAGATGCTGCTACTGGTGCCGCCGCTGCTGTTCTTGCGGCGGGAGTCAATACATCTACCCAGTGGGCTGTCACAGTCATATAGTCCTGAGTCTGCCCTGCTCCACTTGTCCACATGTCCGTGGTTAAGTGGACATTGGGTACAACTGCATTTTTTAGGACACTGGTGAGTCTTTTTCTGAGGTCTGTGTACATTTTCGGTATCGCCTGCCTAGAGAAATGGAACCTAGATGGTATTTGGTACCGGGGACACAGTACCTCCAACAAGTCTCTAGTTGGCTCTGCAGTAATGATGGATACCGGAACCACGTTTCTCACCGCCCAGGATGCCAAGGCCTCAGTTATCCGCTTTGCAGCAGGATGACTGCTGTGATATTTCATCTTCCTCGCAAAGGACTGTTGGACAGTCAATTGCTTGGTGGAAGTAGTAAAAGTGGTCTTACAACTTCCCCTCTGGGGTGACCATCGACTCCCAGCAGCAACAACAGCAGCGCCAGCAGCAATAGGCGTTACACGCAAGGATGCATCGGAGGAATCCCAGGCAGGAGAGGACTCGTCAGAATTGCCAGTGACATGGCCTGCAGGACTATTGGCATTCCTGGGGAAGGAGGAAATTGACACTGAGGGAGTTGGTGGGGTGGTTTGCGTGAGCTTGGTTACAAGAGGAAGGGATTTACTGGTCAGTGGACTGCTTCCGCTGTCGCCCAAAGTTTTTGAACTTGTCACTGACTTATGATGAATGCGCTGCAGGTGACGTATAAGGGAGGATGTTCCGAGGTGGTTAACGTCCTTACCCCTACTTATTACAGCTTGACAAAGGCAACACACGGCTTGACAAATGTTGTCCGCATTTCTGTTGAAATACTTCCACACTGAAGAGCTTATTTTTTTGGTATTTTCACCAGGCATGTCAATGGCCATATTCCTCCCACAGACAACAGGTGTCTCCCCGGGTGCCTGACTTAAACAAACCACCTCACCATCAGAATCCTCCTGGTCAATTTCCTCCCCAGCGCCAGCAACACCCATATCCTCCTCATCCTGGTGTACTTCAACACTGACATCTTCAATCTGACTATCAGGAACTGGACTGCGGGTGCTCCTTCCAGCACTTGCAGGGGGCGTGCAAATGGTGGAAGGCGCATGCTCTTCACGTCCAGTGTTGGGAAGGTCAGGCATCGCAACCGACACAATTGGACTCTCCTTGTGGATTTGTGATTTCGAAGAACGCACAGTTCTTTGCTGTGCTTTTGCCAGCTTAAGTCTTTTCATTTTTCTATCGAGAGGCTGAGTGCTTCCATCCTCATGTGAAGCTGAACCACTAGCCATGAACATAGGCCAGGGCCTCAGCCGTTCCTTGCCACTCCGTGTGGTAAATGGCATATTGGCAAGTTTACGCTTCTCCTCCGACGATTTTATTTTAGATTTTTGAGTCCTTTTTTTACTGATATTTGGTGTTTTGGATTTTACATGCTCTGTACTATGACATTGGGCATCGGCCTTGGCAGACGACGTTGATGGCATTTCATCGTCTCGGCCATGACTAGTGGCAGCAGCTTCAGCACGAGGTGGAAGTGGATCTTGATCTTACCCTATTTTTGGAACCTCAACATTTTTGTTCTCCATATTTTAATAAGCACAACTAAAAGGCACCTCAGGTAAACAATGGAGATGGATGGATACTAGTATACTTATGGATGACGAGCGACTGCCGACACAGAGGTAGCTACAGCCGTGGACTACCGTACTGCGTCTGCTAGTATAGACTGGATGATAATGATATAAAAAAAATATATATATATCACTACTGCAGGACAGGTATATATTGTATAATGACGGACCTGCTGGACACTCTCAGCACTGCAGACTCCTAAACTACTAGTATGAAGAAGATAGAAAAAAAAACCCACCACAGGTAGGTATACAATTATGGACGAGCGACTGCCGACACAGAGGTAGCTACAGCCGTGGACTACCGTACTGCGTCTGCTAGTATAGACTGGATGATAATGATATAAAAAATATATATATATCACTACTGCAGGACAGGTATATATTGTATAATGACGGACCTGCTGGACACTGTCAGCACTGCAGACTCCTAAACTACTAGTATGAAGAAGATAGAAAAAAAAAACCCACCACAGGTAGGTATACAATTATGGACGAGCGACTGCCAGTGCCGACACAGAGGTAGCTACAGCCGTGGACTACCGTACTGCGTCTTCTAGTATAGACTGGATGATAATGATATAAAAATATATATATATATCACTACTGCAGGACAGGTATATATTATATAATGACGGACCTGCTGGACACTGTCAGCACTGCAGACTCCTAAACTACTAGTATGAAGAAGATAGAAAAAAAAAAACCACCACAGGTAGGTATACAATTATGGACGAGCGACTGCCGACACAGAGGTAGCTACAGCCGTGGACTACCGTACTGCGTCTGCTAGTATAGACTGGATGATAATGATATAAAAAATATATATATATCACTACTGCAGGACAGGTATATATTATATAATGACGGACCTGCTGGACACTGTCAGCACTGCAGACTCCTAAACTACTAGTATGAAGAAGATAGAAAAAAAAAAACCCACCACAGGTAGGTATACAATTATGGACGAGCGACTGCCGACACAGAGGTAGCTACAGCCGTGGACTACCGTACTGCGTCTGCTAGTATAGACTGGATGATAATGATATAAAAAATATATATATATCACTACTGCAGGACAGGTATATATTATATAATGACGGACCTGCTGGACACTGTCAGCACTGCAGACTCCTAAACTACTAGTATGAAGAAGATAGAAATATAATGAATGACGGACCTGCTGGACACTGTCAGCAGAATGCGTTTATAGAATTTAAAAAAAAAACACCACACGAGTGTTTAACTTTTTCAGGCAGACAATATACTGGTGGTCACTGCTGGTCAGTCACACTGGCACTCTGGCAGCAAAAGTGTGCACTGTTAAATATGTACTCCTGCTATAACTGCTCCCCAGTCTCCCCCACAATTAAGCTGTGTGAGCAGTGAGCACTACTCAGCACAGTCAGATATACATAGATGATATTATCATGCAGCACACTGAGGCTGAGCACAGATATGGTATGTGACTGTGTATCGTTTTTTTTTTCAGGCAGAGAATGGATTATATTAAATAATAAATAAAACTGGTGGTCACTAGTATAACTATCAGCAAAACTCTGCACTCTCTGAGTACTCCTAATGCTCCAGTAAATCAAGTGTCTCACTCTCTATCTAAACGGAGAGGACGCCAGCCACGTCCTCTCCCTATCAATCTCAATGCACGTGTGAAAATGGCGGCGACGCGCGGCTCCTTATATAGAATCCGAGTCTCGCGATAGAATACGAGCCTCGTGAGAATCCGACAGCGGGATGATGACGTTCGGGCGCGCTCGGGTTAGCCGAGCAAGGCGGGAAGATCCGAGTCTGCCTCGGACCCGTGTAAAAAGCGTGAAGTTCGGGGGGGTTCGGTTTCCGAGAAACCGAACCCGCTCATCACTAATTCTTACCACTAGTGATTCTTGTCTTTTGTCTGCTTCTTCTCTTTAGCAACTCCGAAACTGTTTGCTTACCAAGGCCCAAATGTATTAAGCTTTAACAAGAGATAAAATGGAGATGGATAAAGACTGATAAAGTACCAGCCATCCAGCTCCTAACTGTCATTTTTCAACACAACTTGTAACATGGCAATTAGGAAGCTGATTGGCTGGTCATTTATCACTCTTTATTTTTCTACACTTTATCTCTTGTTAAAGCTTAATACATTAGGGCCCATGTAACAAAAACAGAAAAAGAAAAAATAGATGGTCACTCAAGTTATGAAATCTGTCGATAAAGAAAACTAGCAGCCAGGAAACAGGATGTGTTATTTCCCAGTAGATAGAGAAAATAAGGTATAATTGCAGGGCTAGGTCTAATCTGTGCAAAATATGCAGCCCAAATATTGGAAAACTGCTCAATCAGATGTAATATCAGTCAGGTGCTAAAAGTGAGGGGTAATTCTGTGTAAGAAAAAACAATTTGTGTTCCCTAATGCACACTGAGTGAGTAATAAATAATACTACATAATAATCAGATAATACGGAGATCTTAGTTGCGTATATCTGCAGATATAGGGTGAAGCCCCCAGGCCGATCGACAAAGCTTCTCCGTCACTGGGGGTCCCTAATACTAGGTATGGGTCCGGGGTGCAGGACCCCATCATGCCGGCACAGGTCGGCTACCCCAGGTCAGCACACAGGTGAAAATTAATAAGGGTTAATAAGAAGCACAGAAGTGCTATATAAGTGAAGTGTGATTAAAATACAAAAATATATACAAAGTGATAGGGAAAATCATGAGTGTTAATAAAGTGTTAGGGTGTGCCGACCTGAAGCCGCCCAGCCATACCGACACAGGGGCCACCGCACCCCACACCCACCCCATAAATAATTACATATATGTCTGGGTCTAAATGCCCAGTGTACGGCCACATGATAATGGCTCCTATAGCATCTGAGAGCCAGCTTACCTGGAGACACCCCTGGCTTCTCCAATGGCACTCTGGAGTCAGCAATCCCTCCTAATGCTGACCCATCCATGCCTCTCTAAATACAATGCACAAATATTGGAAAACTGCTCAATCAGATGTAATATCAGTCAGGTGCTAAAAGGGAGGGGTAATTCTGTGTAAGAAAAAACAATTTGTGTTCCCTAATGCACTCTGAGTGAGTAATATACTACATAATAATCAGATAATACGGAGATCTTAGTTGCGTATATCTGCAGATATAGGGTTAAGCCACCAGGCCGATCGACAAGGCTTCTCCGTCACTGGGGGTCCCTAATACTAGGTATGGGTCCGGGGTGCAGGACCCCATCATGCCGGCACAGGTCGGCTACCCCAGGTCAGCACACAGGTGAAAATTAATAAGGGTTAATAAGAAGCACAGAAGTGCTATATAAGTGAAGTGTGATTAAAATACAAAAATATATACAAAGTGATAGGGAAAATCATGAGTGTTAATAAAGTGTTAGGGTGTGCCGACCTGAAGCCGCCCAGGCATACCGACACAGGGGCCACTGCACCCCAAATCCACCCCATAAATAATTACATATATGTCTGGGTCTAAATGCCCAGTGTAAGGCCACATGATAATGGCTCTTACAGCATCTGAGAGCCAGCTTACCTGGAGACACCCCTGGCTTCTCCAATGGCACTCTGGAGTCAGCAATCCCTCCTAACGCTGACCCATCCATGCCTCTCTAAATACAATGCACAAAAAATAAGTGTGTTGACCTGGGGTAGCCGACCTGTGCCGGCATGATGGGGTCCTGCACCCCGGACCCATACCTAGTATTAAGGACCCCCAGTGACGGAGAAGCCTTGTCGATCGGCCTGGGGGCTTAACCCTATATCTGTATATAACAAAGTTACAATGTGGGAAAACAAATACACTGCTCAAAAAAATAAAGGGAACACTTAAACAACACAATGTAACTCCAAGTCAATCACGCTTCTGTGAAATCGAACTGTCCACTTAGGAAGCAACACTGATTGACAATCAATTTCACATGCTGTTGTGCAAATGGAATAGACAACAGGTGGAAATTATAGGCAATTAGCAAGACACCCCCAATAAAGGAGTTGTTCTGCAGGTGGTGACCACAGACCACTTCTCAGCTCCTATGCTTTCTGGCTGATGTTTTGTTCACTTTTGAAAGCTGACGGTGCTTTCACTCTAGTGGTAGCATGAGACGGAGTCTACAACCCACACAAGTGGCTCAGGTAGTGCAGCTCATCCAGGATGGCACATCAATGCGAGCTGTGGCAAGAAGGTTTGCTGTGTCTGTCAGTGTAGTGTCCAGAGCATGGAGGCACTACTAGGAGACAGGCCAGTACATCAGGAGAACGTGGAGGAGGCCGTAGGAGGGCAACAACCCAGCAGCAGGACCACTACCTCCGCCTTTGTGCAAGGAGGAACAGGAGGAGCACTGCCAGAGCCCTGCAAAATGACCTCCAGCAAGCCACAAATGTGCATGTGTCTACTCAAACGATCAGACTCCATGAGGATGGTATGAGGGCCCGACGTCCACAGGTGAGAGTTGTGCTTACAGCCCAACACCGTGCAGGACGTTTGGCATTTGCCAGAGAACACCAAGATTGGCAAATTCGCCACTGGCGCCCTGTGCTCTTCACAGATGAAAGCAGGTTCTCACTGAGCACATGTGACAGACGTGACAGAGTCTGGAGACGCCAAGGAGAATGTTCTGCTGCCTGCAACATCCTCCAGCATGACCGGTTTGGCAGTGGGTCAGTAATGGTGTGGGGTGGCATTTCTTTGGGGGGCTGCACAGCCCTCCATGTGCTCGCCAGAGGTAGCCTGACTGCCATTAGGTACTGAGATGAGATCCTCAGACCCCTTGTGAGACCATATGCTGGTGCGGTTGGCCCTGGGTTCCTCCTAATGCAAGACAGTGCTAGACCTCATGTGGCTGGAGTGTGTCAGCAGTTCCTGCAAGACGAAGGCATTGATGCTATGGACTGGCCTGCCCGTTCCCCAGACCTGAATCCAATTGAGCACAGCTGGGACATCAAGTCTCGCTCCATCCACCAACGCCACGTTGCACCACAGACTGTCCAGGAGTTGGCAGATGCTTTTGTCCAGGTCTGGGAGGAGATCCCTCAGGAGACCATCTGCCACCTCATCATTAGCATGCCCAGGCATTGTAGGGAGGTCATACAGGCATGTGGAGGCCACACACACTACTGAGCCTCATTTTGACTTGTTTTAAGGACATTACCTCAAAGTTGGATCAGCCTGTAGTGTGCTTTTCCACTTTAATTTTGAGTGTGACTCCAAATACAGACCTCCATGGGTTAATAAATTTGATTTCCATTGATAATTTTTGTGTGATTTTGTTGTCAGCACATTCAACTATGTAAAGAACAAAGTATTTAATAAGAATATTTAATTCATTCAGATCTAGGATGTGTTATTTTAGTGTTCCCTTTATTTTTTTGAGCAGTGTATATGGGTATAGGCATAGGCAGTAAGCCTTTTCGACCAGTGCCAGATTAATGGGCCTGGAGCTGAAATATATAAAGGGCCTATTTTATACCGCCGCCGCAGGGGAAGTGAAAAACGATGTGGGGATGTTACTAGTGATGTGGTGGATGTGGTTGATGTTGTGAGGATGTGGTCTGTACAGGGGGTGGCCTGTGCCGTTGGGTGTGATTAGCATCTACCTTGAAAAATCTCAATCAACCTCCCTTATTTGCATATATCAATAGTGTAATGTCAGAGTCTACAGTTTAACAAAGGGAAACACGTCTTGTTAACGTGACCGTAATATGAAAAAAAGAAAAATGGCGCTTAGTGATGTCACAGTGATCACGCTGGGATGAAAATTATGTATGCCCCAGGGACCCATCATTTATAAAATTTGGGGTCCTACTTCATTGTTTCTGGGTTCCATCATAATTTATTGTTATTAATCTATTAAATGGCCATCAGACCTCTCCACGTGTACTTTAAATACACTTCAGCCTCTTTCTGTGTCTTTTTAGTTCCATCAGACCACCCACACAAAATTAGATCATGCTACATACCTCTAAAATGCCCATCAGATCCCCCACATGCCCTCAGACATCCCCATCAACATTGCACATATATACAGTGGTGGAACTAGTGAGTGTTGGGCTCAGGTGCAATAATATGCTTTGGGTCCCACACACACACGTCTCCCCCCACCCGTGCTAAAGAAAAACAAGACTGTTAGTACCTGTGGCTGTGCTCACTCCACAGCAGCATGTTCGACACTACATACTACATCACTGCACTACACTCCCCTTATAGTCTACACTACTTCGCTGCACTACATAACATACAGTAACCCCTATACACTGCATTACATGACCTATATACATTGCACTAAATCACTACGCTACATTCCTGCACTACACCCCTTCTATGAGGCGCAGGTTGCTGACACAGGTCCACCAGGGCCTTGGGTGAGGGGCCAGACACCTGGATTTGAATAATCAGGAAAGCGGTGAGTATTTCTTGAAGCTGATCTCCTGCACCAGAGAGGGGTAATATACTTAGTGAGGTTTCCCTAGAATACCCCACTGCAGGGAGTCCAAGAGCCCCAGGCCAGTTATGTACTCAGACACCACTGCTACTGGATATAGAGAATAGGAAGCTGGATCCTTGTAGAATAATAGTGGTAAAACATGATGATTAAACCCATCAGCTGCAGGGACAGTGTTCCTTCATTACTGTTGCATACAGTGAGAATAGCAGAGTGAGAGGTGGTCCCTACCGGTGCCTGGCCTCAGCCATTACTACCAATGTACCAGCATTTCCCATAGAGAGACTACCACAGGGGAGGGGGGAACAGGACACATGGACAGTTATTACTTATATACACAGCGGAAAGGGGGGAGCAGTTATTACTTATACACACAGGATAAGGGGGGCAGTTATTATACACACAGGGGAAAGGGAAACAGTTATACACACAAGGGAAGGGGGGCAGTTATTACTTGTACGCATGGGAAGGGGGGACAGTTATTACCTATACACACAGGGGAAGGGGGGACAGTTATTACCTATACACACAAGGAAAGGGGGGACAGTTATTACCTATACACACAGAGGTAGGGGGGCAGTTATTACTTATACACACAGGGGAAGGGGGAGCAGTTATTATTTATACACACAGGAGAAGGAGGGACACAGTTAAAATACACACAGGGGAATGGGGGACAGTTATTACTTATACACACAGGGGAAGAGGGGTGGACAGTAATACACACAGATGAATGGTGGACAGTTATTACCTATACACACAGGGGAAGGGGAGCAGTTATTACTTATACACACAGGGGAAGAGGGGTGGACAGTTAACACACAGAGGAAGGGTGGACAGTTATTACCTATACACACAGGGGAAGGGGAGCAGTTATTACTTATACACACAGGGGAAGGGGTGGCAGATATTACACACACAGAGGAAGGGTGAACAGTTATTACCTATACACACAGGGGAAGGGGGGCAGTTATTACTTATACACAAAGGGGAAGAGGGGTGGACAGCATTTACACACACAGGGGAAGGGGGGACGGTTATTACCTATACATGCAGGGGAAGGAAGTTGCAGATATTATACACACAGGGGAAGAGGGGTGGACAGTTACACACACAGGGGAAGGGGCGCACAGTGTCTATTCACCGCTGCTCTTCTAAGCAGAGCAGCAGTGACAGGAGCCTCCCAACTGCCCCCCCCCCCCCCTCCCACCACGGAACACTGCGGCCAGCGGGTGGAACAGCGGGACAGTCCCAAGAAAACGGGACTGTCCTGTGAAAATTGGATCAGTTGGGAGATATGTTACTGGAACAGTTAAAGATGCAATTGTGCATAAAAACATAGCTCTGTCAGCCATGATTCCTGCAATGCTGTGAGCTGTCCCCACCCTCTCCTTATGTCCCCTTCTGACACCTCATCTTTCTGAGCCAAAAAACTGTCCATTTAAAATGACATCCATGGTGTTTTTAATTGCTGACCCGGGTTGAGTTAAAAGGAGCCAACCCTGCAATAACCCGGGTTAAAAGTGTAGTGTGAAAGGGTCTGACCCGTGTCCGGCCCAGGTCAGACCCAGGTTCAAAATACCGGGTAGGACCTGAGTTTGCGGTGTGAAAGGGGTATTATACACACAGGGGAAGAGGGGTGGACAGTTACACACAGGGGAAGGGGTGGCAGATATTCTACACACAGGGAAAGGGGGGGGGGGCAGTTATTATACACACAGTGGAAGGGGGGGCACCGTTATTACTTATACACACAGGGGAGGGGCAGTTCTTACATCCCTCCAGATAAGTACGCAGCTCCTCTGTCCTGTGGAGCTCCAACAGAATAGCGTGGAAGAGGGGAGCGGGTGACAGGGTGGAGGGTAAGGGGGTGAGCCTAGTCTTCGGAATGAGAGGAGCTGATTACAATATAAAGCAGGCACTGCAGGTTAGAGGGGATGAACGGGGCGGGTCTGGTCCTGCGGAGCTGCCCCCTACTCTTCCCCAACCTGACTGTCCTATTTCTGCACATATTAGCCTCATCTTGTATCACTCGCAGCCGCCTCTTGTCCTGCCACTTACCGCTGGCATCTTCCTGCTTCCTCCACAGTCTGGCTCACCGGAGGGGCACAGCGGATTTCCTCATGTCACCGGCCTCATGCCTTGCCTGCGGAGGTCACAGCCCCAGCTACACACAGCAGGTTGGATGATTCCTGTCACATGCATGCGGAGCATACAGTGAGGGGATGCGGGGCAGGAGATCACACTCTCCATGGTCTCCTCCCCTTCCAAGTTCCTCCTGCTGTCAGGGACACTGAAGCTGACTGACAGCACAGGACAGCGCTGCTGGTTAGAGCACGTCCTTAGGGACCCGGCGTTTTTTTATTTTCGAGCCCCCACTATCAGTTCTAGGGTAAAATATGCTCCATGGTGTGTTTTTGCGACTACGGTGTCATGGATGTGAAATCGGTTCTGGCACTGTGCTGGATTATCGTGGTATCGGCAACGGAGGTGTTGCCGACATCCAGATCCCCTCTCCCCCTTCCCCTGCAGCCTGATTCTACCGAGCATGCCTCCCACAGGCTAATTCCAAGCTGCAGCCTGACTCCTCGCCGCCGCAGCCTGACTACCTGTCCGCAGCCTGACTCTCTCCCCCATCCACCCCCTGCAGCCTAACTAAGGTTCCTGCTGCCTATCTAAACCCTCCCACAGCCTATCTAAGCCCTCCCGCATTTTAACTACAACCCACCGCCTAACACCCCCCGGCATCTAAAGAGTCTGCATTAAAAGAGGTGTCGGACAATCAGGTGCCGGAAAATTGAGGCTCTACCTGTGTGTATATATATATACAAGACGGGTCCTCTGTTATCTTGGCTGACTGAGGCAATAGTCGCGATCAGGCATACGCGTCGTGCCTGGTAGCAAGGAGGCACGCCTAGTCGAAGGGAGGCGCACAGAGCATTTGGCGTTACCTTTGATTGTAATACCTAAGATCATCCACCAGATGTTGTTTTTTAAAATCACCAATGCGCAAGCGTGTGGTCTCCATTAAAATACAATACTGAACTACAGCATAAGAACTACTTTACTGGTGCGTCTCATTATGCTACATTATGCTACAGTATATCATACAGTATATAACAGTATATACAGTACAGATGCAAATAGTACAGCATATACAGATGCAAACGAACAAGTTACAGATACAGTATGTTCTATTGATGTTAGGGATATGTGAAAGTCCAAATCCCGTAGTATTAAGTATAATGGCGAGAGATAAAAGCTCCTCCCTAAGTTCCTGGATGCCAAATCACTGTGTGTGTAGTTTATACAGACGCAAATGAACATGTTAAAACACTTGTGTATGCAGACGCAACTAATGTGTGAAAAGAATAATGTAGCTCATTGACTTTACAGTATGTACAGTGACAAAATGAGCGTCCGAGTCCCCTAATGGCATAAACAAACACCAATGTGAAGGAATCGCTCTTCGCAGTACTTTTACACATGAACTTGAGAATCTTCCATGCAGTGTGGTGAGCTAGTGATGAAGGCTCCCGTCTGCCACGACTGAGAGTCCCGGGTTCGATTCCCAAAGTGCCAATCTTTTTTTTTGTGTTCCCGTGACATTTACTTTATTATTATCATTTTTTTCTGTGTAATTTATTGTAAAACATTCAAAGGAAGGGTGCACACAGGTTTCACACAAATTGGGGTAAATCTGCAAGAGCGACTCATTCGCTATCTAAAATACACAGCGGTAATGAGCACCTATAGAAATACCAGTAAATATAAATTAGTGTATTCTGACGCAACTAACTGTTGGAGCAACACAGTACTATAGATCGTCGGCGTTAGAGAATCTTTGTTGTGAGACTCTGTGTTGTATGTTATAAACTGTTCATGCTAATTAGTACACTATTAGAACATACTGTACAGAGATACTAAGGACAGGATTTGCCATCCAGGAACTTAGGAAGGAGCTTAATGTCTCCGGTTCTGAGGGTCCAAACGGCTCAGAATTAGGTTGGTATGGAAGGGGAGACAACTAGAGAGATAAAAGCTCCCCCTAAGTTCCTGGATGACAAATCACCATCCTTAGTATCTCTGTACAGTATGCTCTATTAGTGTACTAATTAGCACGAACAGCTTGTAACATACAGCAGCAAGTTAAATTTTTCTGTGTATAATGGAGAGAGATAAAAGCTCCTCCCTAGGTTCCTGGATGCCAAATCACCGTAATTAGTATCTCTGTACAGTATGTTCTATTAGGGTACTAATTGGCTGTTCAAAAAAAAAAAGATTGGCACTTTGGGAATTGAACCCGGGACTCACAGGGTGGCAGACGGGAGCCTTCATCACTAGCCCACAACACTGCATGGAAGATTCTCAAGTTTATGTATAAAAGTACTGCAAAGAGTGATTCCTTCCCATTGGTGTTCGTTTATGCCGTTAGGGGACTCGGACGCTCATTTCGTGCACTGTACATACTGTAAAGTCAATGAGCTACATTATTCCTTTCACACATTAGTTGCGTCCGCATACACAAGTGTTCACACATTAGTTGCGTCTGCATACACAAGTGTTTAAACACGTTCGTTTCCGTCTGAATAAACTATTTTTTTTACTCTGTCTGACCATTGGTCACCCTCTGTGTGTACACTATGAAGTATAGAACTGTATACTAACATTACAGTCGTCACTGACCATTTGCCAGAGCTTGCACTGTAGATCAATCTGCCACTATTCAAACTAAAGTAATGGATTAGTGAAGCATTAACCACCCAGTGGTGGAGATGTGTATTGCATGCTGAGTATCTAGTCGTGCCTCAACGCGCCTGTCTGTGATTAAACTCAGCAACCTAAGCTATCGCCTAGGCATGACTAAACCTCCGTCTAGGTGCAGAAACAGTCAAGATAACGGAGGACCCATCTGTACGTACATACCCATACTGTACATACATATACAGATACAGTTTTCATGCCAAATTCAGATCTGAAACTTAGTTAACATGGACTTACATTTTGGTTTTCCAGTGTTTTTTATATTCTATATTTGGAAAGATTATGTATTGCTTCATTTTCAGATCTAATTTTGGTGAGAAAAATTGAGTATAAAAAAACTGAGTCAAAACCAAATTGCTCATCTCTAATATAAGCCTATTGGCCATAGCACACATCAGCATGCTAGTATACGCTGCAGTATGTCATGGGGAGATAGAGATTAGCTGCAGTTACAGGCAGGTAGTGATTGGCTGTACGCAAAGCGCATCTCCCAACACCCACTAATTTTATATGGGTTGGATGTACCAAGACTTTGCAATACATCCTGGCACTTACCACATTAATACTAATCGCATATGTACTAAAATATGTGATTAGTATCGCAAAGGGCAGCTCTTCCAATAAGATGTCCTTCGCATATCAGCACTTCTGTGTTTTGGCCACGGAAGTCCCTCTGCGCATGTGCAGAGGGCTGCAGTGGCCGCAGGGAATGCTGGGAGGAATACGATTGGATCCCTTTCCAGCACGGATGCGGAAAGAAGCCCATAGGCACCGAATCCCCAGCGTACGGTGCTTTGTACATATGGGAAATGCAGCCAATGCCCTAAAACGGGCTTTTGACCGCATTTGTCCGTTAGTACATCCCGACCTATGTGAGTACTCAAGCCTAATTTCAGAGTAAAATGCAAGCTTATATAAATACACATTTTATACAGTATGTATGTATATATATATATATATATATATACACACACACACATAATATACACATACATGTTATATATACTGTATATATATATATATATATATATATACCAACATTATACAATACACATAATTATACACATAGATAACTCGAAGGTCCGGCACTCAGATACACCATCAAACAACTTGAACCGGTGCCCTCACATAAACTGAAATACAATTCGGCAAAAGGTGCGGCACTCTGCGTAATAACAACATGAAGCAAAGTTCAGCAACGTTTCAGTGTATTCACACTATCATCAGGCTAAATGAAATACAATCATTACATAGCTTATATACCTTCAAACACCACGTGCAGCAGCCGGACCGGAACCAGGCCAATGATGTCACTCAGAGCAGCCGAGACGCTGGACGAGTGACGGAGTGCATACCATCACCATGGCAACAAATACCCACTAAACCAAAAAGTACAAAAAAGAGAATGCAAAAATAACCACATATAGAAAATATAAAATATAAAACACCAGATATAAAGACCACTGATGTACCACAATTTCAACAACGCGTATAAAAGTTAAGAATATAATCATATTAAAAGTATGATAATAATACTAGATTTTCATTAAGACCATATGGCGCCAGTACTCCCAATCTATGAATCCATCTAGCCTCACACTTTAATAATTGAAGATTACGATCCCCTCCTCTGCAAGAAGGAGGGACATGATCGATCATACGGTACCGAATGCTGGAAAGACTATGTTTGGCTTTGGCAAAATGTCTTGCCAGTGATCAGCTAGCAGGAAACAGCACTGGGTCGATCAGCAGCAGCAACCAGGGGAACTGAGCAGACTCCTCTCTGGAGGATCAGTCACTCACCGAGGACCCGGCCTACTCGTACAGTAACTCTGCTGACTGATGCGACCATGAATACACTCGCATCAAGCAAGGGCAAAGCAGCAGCTCCTGGGCGCGTACTGGTAATAGGACGGTACCTATGCATGACATCACGCGGCGCTGACTGCAACCATCACAGGTGTGGGTATTAGATCCCCTGGCGTCCGCGGGACAGTGGGGATCAGGTTACTGTATGCGGGATGGGGGCGGGGCTTCAGATGGTCACTGCCAGGCTGCTGTAACAGAAAAAACATTTTCCTGGCTACAGTAGCATAGGAGGCACTCTGGGCCTATTTTGATCGGCGGCCTGGAGCTGTAGCTCCACCTGCCTCATTGTTAATCCGGTTCTGCTTTCGACGATCCGCTGCTGGCAGGGAAATTGCCAAGCGTGCGGTCTTAAGGTGGGTACACACTAATAGATATATCTGCAGATCAATTGATCTGCAGATATATCTATGGACGGATCGGGCAGTGTGCTGTGCATACACACTGCCCGATCCGTAGGGGACTGACGTCATGAACTGGGCGGGCGTGTACACACGCCCGCCCAGTTCAGCTGTCAATCACCGCCGGCCGCCGCAGCATGTGTACGGGCGGGCGGCCGACCGCCCCGTACACACACAGCGACGCGCCCATATATCGGTAGATATATTGCCCGTCGGCGGTGCTGCACGGCCGACGCGATACGTCTGTGAACGACGGAGTTCACAGACGTATCGGCCGTACACACTGGCCGACGGTCCCGCGATATATCGGCCGTTCAAGAGAACGGCCGATATATCGACCAGTGTGTACGGGCCTTAAGACTTTGCTGATCAGATTCTCAGAAATGTATTGGTGAAAATCATGATCCCTTAACAAATACAGACAAATAAGTATACAGTTGCTCTATAACCACTATAACAAAACTGAATAACGGCAATTGAGAGATAAACAAAGGTTTTAGAAATGAAGTTATTGATGAAGAGGACACAGTCACCAACAATGCATTTAATATATGCTATTAAAATTAACTGGGAAGATGCTGTAAATCATAGAAGCTACAGTCAAGAGTATTGAATTTAAAGGAACTGAGAAGTGTAAGAGTTGCAGTTGAAATTCATTCTGTATCATGCAGGACTTTGAACGATGGAAATTAGTATTTGTAATGTCCTTCTGTGCCTTAATGTCCAAATATTTGTAATGTCCTTCTGTTCCTTAATGTCAATTTCTGCACATTCCTCTCGTGTTTTAGAGGGTATAAAGTAAAAGCAATAACAAAGAAGTATTATAACCAATGTTCCAAAACAAAAATGACCAACAACAATAGCAACAGGGCAGGTAGGAATGAGAGCTGTTTGTAGATTCCCTAGAACAAATAAAGTTTGCAAATCATATATTTTTGCAAGCTACAGATTGCAACACTAAATGTACAGTAAGTGAACAGATTACCACATACCTGGTTGCTATGTGGAGGAACATGATTTTATCTAACCCAGAAGGCCTCCAATAGAATTTGGTAAAGGTTCTGGCAGATGACCAATGTACTGCGTGCCTAATGGTGTGGGGAGACAAGCTCTTTGAGGTAGCCTTAGTAGCTGCAGCTCCCCATACAGAATGACCTTTAAAAACAGATGTGTCAATACCTGATCCAGTCCAGCCTTGGATAGTAGAGGGCCTTGCAGGTTCGAATGGTTTTCTGCAGGTGATGAGCAACTATCTAATATCTTGTCTATAAGGAGACATGAGAAACAGGTAATGAGAAAGATTATGATCTGCATCACCTCTGATAACATCAAATTCCACAATAGAATTATCCACCATAAATGCTTTTGTGTGGCTATCCAATATTATGTGAAATCTTTGTGGTTTCTGAGTTAACCATGGGTCGGATTTATCAATTAATGTGAATTCTGCCCCCTGAGCTATGAAAGCTACAGCCAATAAGAAGGCAAGCTTCTGAGAACTGGATAGCAGGTTCACTGATCCATCTAATGCAGCTAGGTATGACAAAAACAGATCAATATCTCAAGTTTCAGAATATCTAGGATGAATTGGTCTAGCTAGAATACCACTTAGCAAGCGGATGTAAATTCTATTATCTGTGAAGCCTAGAATCAAAACATTGAGTGCCAAGCTGTGTGATCTGATGGGGACTGAAGCCATCCTTAATTCAAATTTATGAGTAAAAAAATCTAGGCCTAGTTGGAGAATAGAGGCCCAGTGAGAAACAGAGATCTGAGAATGCCAAGAAATAAACTCCTTAATCATTGAAGTGTATCTAGCATTTGTCTCACCGAAGCATTAATGAGAGCTGCTGTGGATGTATCTCAGGGTAACTCTGTAACTATCCACATGGAGCATGGAAGAGTCTGTAGAACATATTGATTTACTATGAAGCACTATGTGGGATACCCCAGCAAAATTCTGTGTGAAATGAAGGGAAACAAAGTTTGGATGGCCAACTACGGTGAACCAGAAAAATTCGAGGAACTTGCTCCATCCTGCTTTGTGCAATATTCTTAACAGAAGGGGTGGTGAAAGAAAAGTGTAAGATAATTAGTGTGCACATATGCCTGTATCTCTGTATAGATTTCATTCAAAAGGCTGTAAAGCAGCCGTGGCTGGAGAGCATGCAGATAGTACTAAGGCCCTCATTCCGAGTTGATCGCACGCTGCCACTTCTTGCAGCCCGTGCGATCAACTAGACGCCACCTATGGGGAAGTGTATTTTTTGCATAGCAAGGCTGCCATCACTTGTGCAGTCCTGCTATGCCAAAAAAGTTTTGTGCAGAACTAGACTAGGGTAAGACTTACTTACCCTGTGTGATCACTTCAGCATTGCAGGTCCCGGAATTGACGTCAGACATCTGCCCTCCAAACACCTCGACACGCCTGCGTTCGGATCTCCATGCATGCGCAGTTCCGACCCGATCGCACAGCTGTGAAGAAGTGCAGCTTGCGATCGGGTCGGAATGACCCCCTAAGTGCAAATGTACAAAGTGCTAAACATTAGCATTATACTAAGACAAAATTAGGAAAGCGTTGGAACAACAAATACACTTTAAAACAAAGGAAACCAAAGAAGAAAAATTAGAAAAACTGAAGGACTGCTTTTTAGAAAACACAGGCCAAATGTAATGCAGTGCGAGATAGCCCAGAGCGCCGAGATTCCATCCAAACTCGTATATTTTTTAAAGCGAAAATCATTTACAAGGGAAAAGCAGGTTGGTTTTGCTTTGTAAATGATTGCTGCTTTAAAAAAAATTATGAGTCAGCCTGAATCTCAGAGCTCCGGCCATCTTGCACTGCATTACATCCGGACCCACATGTGAGTTCACTTACTCTTTTCATCATTCACCGCCTAGTTGTTTGACCTGGATATTCAGCACTGAACTCCCTGTTTTGGACATTACAAATACTTTCCATTTCATCTACAATTGCTTTTATTTGTACTTTCATTTTTATTTTATTTTTTTTCATTTTTTGATTGGACAGCCTTGATTGGACACCCTTGCAATTTTGCCTTTATACACTTAAACGTCCTGTCTGAATAACCATTGCTTATTTTTTTTTTTTGCCCACACTCACACCTTCTGATTCCTTACTTAGTCAGCCTTAAAACATCGATTTCTACACTTATATTGTGTACACTTTTATTTCCTCATCTACACTATGTCCCCCAATCACTCAGTGTCTACTTAAACTTGTATCTTACCCCCTGTTCTGACCTCTATCCTTCCCCCCTTGTCTAATACACTTGCTCCTCTCTCCCTTCCTCTGTCTCTTATCTACCCCTCTGCTTCCCTTCCCCTCCTCTCTTGTTACCCCATTTTCATTCACCTCTGCCCCACCATAGCCCTACTGCCTGACCACTCAGCCCGACTCCCTCTATCCTCTCCCAGTCATCTCACCTCACCTCTATCTGCATCAGACTGATCTCCCTCACTGCCCACCTCCTGAAATTTTCTCTTCCTAGCTCAGGCGCCAACACCATTACTACTCTCTCATCATCACCATTGTGATAGTTCTGACTTCTTCAACTCCCCATTCCCACACTAGGACTATCACCTGCTATCTTTTAACTTATCCCTCTCTGTTTCTCTAGCTCTATCTCCTAAGGCTTCCATCACTCAGCATAACATTGATGCCATCATTAAGGTTTCCTTATCCTTCCTGCTTGACTTCTCTCTCTCTTATTCGCTCTCTATCTTTCTCCGGTCCCGGACAAGCCACTTCCCTATACAATGCTTCTCTTACTTCTGCTCTTGACTCTGCTCTTTGCTCTAGAAACCACTATTTACTCTCAGAGATCAATACCTCAACCCTGGCATTCCAAATTCACCAGATATATGAAAAAATGTTTACGTACCGTCAAGCGGTGGAGTAAATCATGCTCTAAAGCAGATCTACTCCATTTATGCTTTCATCCTACAGTGCTGCCCTTTCCATCTCTAAACAGTCATACTTCAAGAACCTCACCTCCTCCCAGTTTTCAAACCCCCGGCATCTATTCCAGTCTTCAAACCCTGACATCTCTTTGCCACTGTCAACTCCCTCCTCTGCCCACCTCAACTCCCTTTTTTACTCTCTGCACTTGACTTCACCTTCTTCACATCCAAAATTTACTTCATATGCCAGAATATCACATCCCAATAGACTTTCAACAACCCGCACCCTCATTTTCCTGACAACCCCTCCCATCCTTACGTCACAGCACTCATACAGTGACTTCACTATCTATTGATGGCAATACCATCTCCTCTAGCCCTCAAGTAAGCTATCTCAGAGATATCCTTTATTCCTCACTCTCCTTCAAACCACACATTCAGTAGCTCTCACAGTCCTGTTGTTTCGACCTCAAAAATATTTCAAGGAACAGACAATTTCTCACCCTGGATGCTACTAAGACCCTCATCCACTCACTGGTCATCTACAGATTGGACTACTGTAATCTCCTTCTATCTGGCCTCCCTGACAAATGCCTTTCTCCACTCCAATCTATCCTCAATGCTGCTGCCGGTATAATCTTCCTCTCCAAACATACTATGTCTACCTCCCCTCTCTTACAAGCCCTACACTAGCTCCACTTACCCTTCCAAATCCAATTCCAGCTTCTTACACTCACTTACAAAGCCCTCACCCATTTCTTTATCATTTACATATCTGACCTTATCTCCCTTTTCACTCCCATCTGCCTTCTATTGCCAATTGATTACTTCCTCTGCTCCCAACCTCTGTAATTCTCTACCTCTTCCTATCAGACTCTCCACCCCTCTACAAAACTTTAAACAAATTCTCAAGACCAACTTCTTCACCAAACTCAGCCATATCTCATCCTAACCCTCTATTACATGCTCACTTGTACCATATCTGTGTCACCCCTGTCTGTCTGGCCATCCCCTTCAGATTGCAAGCTCTCATAAGTAGGGTCCTCTTAACTCATGTGCTTTTTCCTCTTTTAGACGATTTTCTACTCCATATTCCCTACAACTAAAGATGTGCAGCAGGCACTTTTCGTGTTTTGGTTTTGGATCTGGATCCTTGCTCGTGTTTTGGAACTGGATTGATTTTGCCAAAACCACCATTTCGGGTTTTGGTTTTGGATGATTTTTTTTTAAAAACCCACAAAAACAGCTAAAATCACAGAATTTGGGGATAATTTTGATCCTACGGTATTATTAACGTCGATAACATTAATTTCCACTCATTTCCTGTCTATTCTGAACACCTCACACCTCACAATATTGTTTTTAGGACAAAAGGTTGCACCGAGGTAGCTAGATGACTTTGATAAATGACACAAGTGTGCGGCAGAAAGACCTGGCCCATCTAGGAGTGGCACTGCAGTGTCAGACAGGATGGCACTTTAAAAAAATAGGCCCCAGAGAGCTTACCATGCAAAGAAGAAAAATAGGTGCAATGAGGTTGCTGGATGACTTTGCTAAGCGACACAAGTGTGCGGCACAAACACCTGGCCCATCTAGGAGTGGCATTGCAGTGGCAGACAGGATGGAACTTTTAAAAACTAGGCCCAAAACAGCACATTATGCAAAGAAGAAAAAGAGGTGCAATTAGGTCACTGGGTGACTAAGCTAAGTGACATAAGTGTGTAGCACAAACACCTGAGCCACTAGGAGTGGCACGCAGTGGCTGAATGTCGAAAGTGGGCCGCAATTTTTTGGGCCACCGACAGCATCTACTGCACACACATGTAATTTTAAAAAAAATTCTGCACCACCAAATTAATTGTATGTGCAAAACATGGGACGTGCTGGAATTTGCCCAGATGTAATGCACGCACAATATTGGTGGACTAATATGGCAGTACCTCTGGACTTATATGGCAGTACCCCTGGACTTATATGGCAGTACCACTGGACTTATATGGCTGCACCACTGGACTCAACTTATATGGCAGTACCCCTGGACTTATACGGCAGTACTACTGGACTTATACGGCAGTACCCCTGGACTTATACGGCAGTACCCCTGGACTTATACAGCAGTACCACTGGACTTATACGGCAGTACCCCTGGACTTGTACGGCTGCACCACTGTACTGGACTTATACGGCAGTACCCCTGAACTTATAAGGCAGTACCCCTGGACTTATACGGCAGTACCCCTGGACTTATATGGCAGTACCCCTAGACTTGACTTATATGGCAGTACCACATGACTTATACAGCATCACCACTGGACTTATGGCAGCACAGGACACCACCAATTGACTGATGCAGCACAGGACTCCACCACTGGACTGGACATATACAGCAGCACCTCTGGATTTATGGCAGCACAGGACACCACCACTGGACTTATGGCAGCACAGGCCACCACCACTGGACTGGTGCAGCACAAGACAGCACCACGGCACTGGACTGGACTTATGGCAGCACAGGACACCACCACTGTGACTGGACTGATGCAGCATAAGACACCACCACTGGACTGATGCAGCATAAGACAGCACTGGAATGACACAAAAGAGCAGGTCGCCATCCCACGCACCACACCACTTTCCCGCACAGACACTGAGGAGACACGTCCTCTCGCTACGCTCTCCAGGACTGAAGTGAAAATGGCGGGATGTCCCGAGCCGGACTCGGATCTGGGCTCAGGACGTGATGTTCGGGGGGGTTTGTACTCCAGAGAACCGAACCCGCTCATCCCTACCTACAACCCTCAGTTTCTGCAACCATATTTATTTCAGTGTGCTTTTCCCTGATGCAGCAATGTTTATGTACCTATGCTTATGATAACTTTCTTGCTTTATAGTGTAATAAATTTATATTGGATCAGTTGTTGGTGTTCTGCATTATTATTTACAGTATATTTAGTTTATTAACCTGTATCTAATATATGTACATTTTTTATACATGTTTATTTTAACTAACACATATTTTATATTATTCTTATGTATGTGCTTTGTCTTATATTTTCATAGCTGTGTAAATTTTGCCACAGATTATTTACAAAATGAGAATTGTCCCACTTCTCCAACTTGCCAATAAAAATATATAGATTCTGCTGTATAACCTATTTAGCTATTTAGTACCTGTAAATATCAGCACCTTGGACAGCTAATGACTTTTAGTGGAAATGCATAAGTGCAGCATGCTGATACAGGAACTGCAAAATTGCATAACAGGTTAATTCAGATACGTATTGTAATAAGAAATGTGTAAATTTGTGTTTTTTGTACAAATATGTAAAATTAGTAATGATGAATTTTAATAATTGGAAACAGTTCCATAAATGAAAGCAACAGAATTATTGGATTGATTGCTATGGATAACAGTGATGGAATTACCATTTACACTTTGTTATTTCTTCTTTATGCTTAAAGATATGAAACATTAGTTTATCAACAATTCTGTATAACATTAATATTTTTCTGTTTTGATGTTTCATAGAGTCATATATATCAAATGGTTATCCAAAGGTATGCGTTTATTAACAGCAGAAAGTCTATTTTTAGTTTTCTAAACACAGACAATTGTTTGTACTGTACAATATCTCACAATATTTCAAAATGTAAAATGCTTGAATTAAAGAAAAAAGGAGATTGTACGGAATTTTTTTTAATTTGTGGTAAGAATGCATTTGACTATGCATTTGTGCATTGGCGTGTATTCATTTTCTGAGCATAAGCATCACAAATTCACAAAAATACGCTATGCAAATGTGCATATGTTCAACTCTGCGTTAGCCCCTGATTGAAGCCTAACATCACAGTTATGGCTTAGTAAATATGCTATTTTCTGACATCATTGTAAAAGCAAAACCCATACCATCTCTATGTTTTTCAAAGTTATGATAAAATTAGGTCAACTGTAATCAACAATTCGCAAAACTGGTTATTGAAATCTTTGCAATTTATGCATCACTAAAGCTAGATAACTTTGTAGAATGCATTTATCTAACATGTGTTTAGCAGAACTTTAAAGAGCAATAAAAGGATCACCCATTAAAGGTGGAAAACTCTTGATACTAAATCACTAATATAGTCTTAGGAGTAAACTGACTATTCTTTGCACTGAGTTGTCAAAAACCACTGCATATTTGCAAGTTTCAGCTGTAGGATTTAAAGGCCCAAAATAGAGATGAGCGCCTGAAATTTTTCGGGTTTTGTGTTTTGGTTTTGGGTTCGGTTCCGCGGCCGTGTTTTGGGTTCGACCGCGTTTTGGCAAAACCTCACCGAATTTTTTTTGTCGGATTCGGGTGTGTTTTGGATTCGGGTGTTTTTTTCAAAAAACCCTAAAAAACAGCTTAAATCATAGAATTTGGGGGTAATTTTGATCCCAAAGTATTATTAACCTCAAAAAACATAATTTACACTCATTTTCAGCCTATTCTGAACACATCACACCTCACAATATTATTTTTAGTCCTAAAATTTGCACCGAGGTCGCTGTGTGAGTAAGATAAGCGACCCTAGTGGCCGACACAAACACCGGGCCCATCTAGGAGTGGCACTGCAGTGTCACGCAGGATGTCCCTTCCAAAAAACCCTCCCCAAACAGCACATGACGCAAAGAAAAAAAGAGGCGCAATGAGGTAGCTGACTGTGTGAGAAAGATAAGCGACCCTAGTGGCCGACACAAACACCGGGCCCATCTAGGAGTGGCACTGCAGTGTCACGCAGGATGTCCCTTCCAAAAAACCCTCCCCAATCAGCACATGATGCAAAGAAAAAGAAAAGAAAAAAGAGGTGCAAGATGGAATTATCCTTGGGCCCTCCCACCCACCCTTATGTTGTATAAACAAAACAGGACATGCACACTTTAACCAACCCATCATTTCAGTGACAGGGTCTGCCACACGACTGTGACTGATATGACGGGTTGGTTTGGACCCCCCCAAAAAAGAAGCAATTAATCTCTCCTTGCACAAACTGGCTCTACAGAGGCAAGATGTCCACCTCATCTTCACCCTCCGATATATCACCGTGTACATCCCCCTCCTCACAGATTATCAATTCGTCCCCACTGGAATCCACCATCTCAGCTCCCTGTGTACTTTGTGGAGGCAATTGCTGCTGGTCAATGTCTCCGCGGAGGAATTGATTATAATTCATTTTAATGAACATCATCTTCTCCACATTTTCTGGATGTAACCTCGTACGCCGATTGCTGACAAGGTGAGCGGCGGCACTAAACACTCTTTCGGAGTACACACTTGTGGGAGGGCAACTTAGGTAGAATAAAGCCAGTTTGTGCAAGGGCCTCCAAATTGCCTCTTTTTCCTGCCAGTATAAGTACGGACTGTGTGACGTGCCTACTTGGATGCGGTCACTCATATAATCCTCCACCATTCTATCAATGTTGAGAGAATCATATGCAGTGACAGTAGACGACATGTCCGTAATCGTTGTCAGGTCCTTCAGTCCGGACCAGATGTCAGCATCAGCAGTCGCTCCAGACTGCCCTGCATCACCGCCAGCGGGTGGGCTCGGAATTCTGAGCCTTTTCCTCGCACCCCCAGTTGCGGGAGAATGTGAAGGAGGAGATGTTGACAGGTCGCGTTCCGCTTGACTTGACAATTTTGTCACCAGCAGGTCTTTCAACCCCAGCAGACCTGTGTCTGCCGGAAAGAGAGATCCAAGGTAGGCTTTAAATCTAGGATCGAGCACGGTGGCCAAAATGTAGTGCTCTGATTTCAACAGATTGACCACCCGTGAATCCTTGTTAAGCGAATTAAGGGCTGCATCCACAAGTCCCACATGCCTAGCGGAATCGCTCCGTGTTAGCTCCTTCTTCAATGCCTCCAGCTTCTTCTGCAAAAGCCTGATGAGGGGAATGACCTGACTCAGGCTGGCAGTGTCTGAACTGACTTCACGTGTGGCAAGTTCAAAGGGCATCAGAACCTTGCACAACGTTGAAATCATTCTCCACTGCACTTGAGACAGGTGCATTCCATCTCCTATATCGTGCTCAATTGTATAGGCTTGAATGGCCTTTTGCTGCTCCTCCAACCTCTGAAGCATATAGAGGGTTGAATTCCACCTCGTTACCACTTCTTGCTTCAGATGATGGCAGGGCAGGTTCAGTAGTTTTTGGTGGTGCTCCAGTCTTCTGTACGTGGTGCCTGTACGCCGAAAGTGTCCCGCAATTTTTCTGGCCACCGACAGCATCTCTTGCACGCCCCTGTCGTTTTTTTAAAAATTCTGCACCACCAAATTCAAGGTATGTGCAAAACATGGGACGTGCTGGAATTTGCCCATATTTAATGCACACACAATATTGCTGGCGTTGTCCGATGCCACAAATCCACAGGAGAGTCCAATTGGGGTAAGCCATTCCGCGATGATCTTCCTCAGTTGCCGTAAGAGGTTTTCAGCTGTGTGCGTATTCTGGAAAGCGGTGATACAAAGCGTAGCCTGCCTAGGAAAGAGTTGGCGTTTGCGAGATGCTGCTACTGGTGCCGCCGCTGCTGTTCTTGCGGCGGGAGTCCATACATCTACCCAGTGGGCTGTCACAGTCATATAGTCCTGACCCTGCCCTGCTCCACTTGTCCACATGTCCGTGGTTAAGTGGACATTGGGTACAACTGCATTTTTTAGGACACTGGTGAGTCTTTTTCTGACGTCCGTGTACATTCTCGGTATCGCCTGCCTAGAGAAGTGGAACCTAGATGGTATTTGGTAACGGGGGCACACTGCCTCAATAAATTGTCTAGTTCCCTGTGAACTAACGGCGGATACCGGACGCACGTCTAACACCAACATAGTTGTCAAGGACTCAGTTATCCGCTTTGCAGTAGGATGACTGCTGTGATATTTCATCTTCCTCGCAAAGGACTGTTGAACAGTCAATTGCTTACTGGAAGTAGTACAAGTGGGCTTACGACTTCCCCTCTGGGATGACCATCGACTCCCAGCGGCAACAACAGCAGCGCCAGCAGCAGTAGGCGTTACACGCAAGGATGCATCGGAGGAATCACAGGCAGGAGAGGACTCGTCAGACTTGCCAGTGACATGGCCTGCAGGACTATTGGCATTCCTGGGGAAGGAGGAAATTGACACTGAGGGAGTTGGTGGGGTGGTTTGCGTGAGCTTGGTTACAAGAGGAAGGGATTTACTGGTCAGTGGACTGCTTCCGCTGTCACCCAAAGTTTTTGAACTTGTCACTGACTTATTATGAATGCGCTGCAGGTGACGTATAAGGGAGGATGTTCCGAGGTGGTTAACGTCCTTACCCCTACTTATTACAGCTTGACAAAGGGAACACACGGCTTGACACCTGTTGTCCGCATTTCTGGTGAAATACCTCCACACCGAAGAGCTGATTTTTTTGGTATTTTCACCTGGCATGTCAACGGCCATATTCCTCCCACGGACAACAGGTGTCTCCCCGGGTGCCTGACTTAAACAAACCACCTCACCATCAGAATCCTCCTGGTCAATTTCCTCCCCAGCGCCAGCAACACCCATATCCTCCTCATCCTGGTGTACTTCAACACTGACATCTTCAATCTGACTATCAGGAACTGGACTGCGGGTGCTCCTTCCAGCACTTGCAGGGGGCATGCAAATAGTGGAAGGCGCATGCTCTTCACGTCCAGTGTTGGGAAGGTCAGGCATCGCAAACGACACAATTGGACTCTCCTTGTGGATTTGGGATTTCAAAGAACGCACAGTTCTTTGCGGTGCTTTTGCCAGCTTGAGTCTTTTCAGTTTTCTAGCGAGAGGCTGAGTGCTTCCATCCTCATGTGAAGCTGAACCACTAGCCATGAACATAGGCCAGGGCCTCAGCCGTTCCTTGCCACTCCGTGTGGTAAATGGCATATTGGCAAGTTTACGCTTCTCCTCCGACAATTTTATTTTAGGTTTTGGAGTCCTTTTTTTTCTGATATTTGGTGTTTTGGATTTGACATGCTCTGTACTATGACATTGGGCATCGGCCTTGGCAGACGACGTTGCTGGCATTTCATCGTCTCGGCCATGACTAGTGGCAGCAGCTTCAGCACGAGGTGGAAGTGGATCTTGATCTTTCCCTAATTTTGGAACCTCAACTTTTTTGTTCTCCATATTTTATAGGCAGAACTAAAAGGCACCTCAGGTAAACAATGGAGATGGATGGATTGGATACTAGTATACAATTATGGACGGACTGCCACGGTTAGGTGGTATAAAAAAACCACGGTTAGGTGGTATATATTATAATAATAATACAATTATGGATGGACGGACTGCCTGCCGACTGCCGACACAGAGGTAGCCACAGCCGTGAACTACCGCACTGTACACTGGTTGATAAAGAGATAGTAGTATACTCGTAACAACTAGTATGACACTATGACGACGGTATAAAGAATGAAAAAAAAACCACGGTTAGGTGGTATATATTATAATAATAATACAATTATGGATGGACGGACTGCCTGCCGAGTGCCGACACAGAGGTAGCCACAGCCGTGAACTACCGCACTGTACACTGGTTGATAAAGAGATAGTAGTATACTCGTAACAACTAGTATGACACTATGACGGTATAAAGAATGAAAAAAAAACCACGGTTAGGTGGTATATATTATAATAATAATACAATTATGGATGGACGGACTGCCTGCCGACTGCCGACACAGAGGTAGCCACAGCCGTGAACTACCGCACTGTACACTGGTTGATAAAGAGATAGTAGTATACTCGTAACAACTAGTATGACACTATGACGACGGTATAAAGAAAGAAAAAAAAATACCACAGTTAGGTGGTATATATTATAATAATAATACAATTATGGATGGACGGACTGCCTGCCGACTGCCGACACAGAGGTAGCCACAGCCGTGAACTACCGCACTGTACACTGGTTGATAAAGAGATAGTAGTATACTCGTAACAACTAGTATGACACTATGACGGTATAAAGAATGAAAAAAAAACCACGGTTAGGTGGTATATATTATAATAATAATACAATTATGGATGGACGGACTGCCTGCCGACTGCCGACACAGAGGTAGCCACAGCCGTGAACTACCGCACTGTACACTGGTTGATAAAGAGATAGTAGTATACTCGTAACAACTAGTATGACACTATGACGACGGTATAAAGAAAGAAAAAAAAATACCACAGTTAGGTGGTATATATTATAATAATAATACAATTATGGATGGACGGACGGACTGCCGACTGCCGACACAGAGGTAGCCACAGCCGTGAACTACCGCACTGTACACTGGTTGATAAAGAGATAGTAGTATACTCGTAACAACTAGTATGACACTATGACGACGGTATAAAGAATGAAAAAAAAACCACGGTTAGGTGGTATATATTATAATAATAATACAATTATGGATGGACGGACTGCCTGCCGACTGCCGACACAGAGGTAGCCACAGCCGTGAACTACCGCACTGTACACTGGTTGATAAAGAGATAGTAGTATACTCGTAACAACTAGTATGACACTATGACGACGGTATAAAGAAAGAAAAAAAAATACCACGGTTAGGTGGTATATATTATAATAATAATACAATTATGGATGGACGGACTGCCTGCCGACTGCCGACACAGAGGTAGCCACAGCCGTGAACTACCGCACTGTACACTGGTTGATAAAGAGATAGTAGTATACTCGTAACAACTAGTATGACACTATGACGACGGTATAAAGAAAGAAAAAAAAATACCACAGTTAGGTGGTATATATTATAATAATAATACAATTATGGATGGACGGACTGCCTGCCGACTGCCGACACAGAGGTAGCCACAGCCGTGAACTACCGCACTGTACACTGGTTGATAAAGAGATAGTAGTATACTCGTAACAACTAGTATGACACTATGACGACGGTATAAAGAATGAAAAAAAAACCACGGTTAGGTGGTATATATTATAATAATAATACAATTATGGATGGACGGACTGCCTGCCGACTGCCGACACAGAGGTAGCCACAGCCGTGAACTACCGCACTGTACACTGGTTGATAAAGAGATAGTAGTATACTCGTAACAACTAGTATGACACTATGACGACGGTATAAAGAATGAAAAAAAAACCACGGTTAGGTGGTATATATTATAATAATAATACAATTATGGATGGACGGACTGCCTGCCGACTGCCGACACAGAGGTAGCCACAGCCGTGAACTACCGCACTGTACACTGGTTGATAAAGAGATAGTAGTATACTCGTAACAACTAGTATGACACTATGACGGTATAAAGAATGAAAAAAAAACCACGGTTAGGTGGTATATATTATAATAATAATACAATTATGGATGGACGGACTGCCTGCCGACTGCCGACACAGAGGTAGCCACAGCCGTGAACTACCGCACTGTACACTGGTTGATAAAGAGATAGTAGTATACTCGTAACAACTAGTATGACACTATGACGACGGTATAAAGAAAGAAAAAAAAATACCACGGTTAGGTGGTATATATTGTAATACAATTATGGATGGACGGACTGCCTGCCGAGTTCCGACTGCCGACACAGAGGTAGCCACAGCCGTGAACTACCGCACTGTACTGTGTCTGCTGCTAATATAGACTGGTTGATAAAGAGATAGTATACAATACATACAACAATATACTACTATACTGGTGGTCAGGCACTGGTCACCACTAGTCACACTGGCAGTGGCACTCCTGCAGCAAAAGTGTGCACTGTTTAATTTTAAATTAATATAATATTATGTACTCCTGGGGGCTCCTGCTATAACAACCTGCAGTGCTCCCCAGTCTCCCCCACAATTATTATAAGCTTTGCCTTTTATACATTGATGTGCAGCACACTGGGCTGAGCTGAGTGCACACAGACTGAGTCACACTGTGTGACTGGCTGCTGCTGTGTATCGTTTTTTTTCAGGCAGAGAACGGATATAGCAGAGAACGGATATATTATATTAAAATAAATAAAAGTTAACTAACAACAACTGCACTGGTCACTGTGGTAAACTCTGTCTGACTCTGCACAATCTCTCTCTCTCTTCTAATCTAATTTCTAATGGAGAGGACGCCAGCCACGTCCTCTCCCTATCAATCTCAATGCACGTGTGAAAATGGCGGCGACGCGCGGCTCCTTATATAGAATCCGAGTCTCGCGAGAATCCGACAGCGTCATGATGACGTTCGGGCGCGCTCGGGTTAACCGAGCAAGGCGGGAGGATCCGAGTCTGCTCGGACCCGTAAAAAAAACATGAAGTTCGTGCGGGTTCGGTTTCAGAGAAACCGAACCCGCTCATCTCTAGCCCAAAAGCGCTGCAAAACTGGCAAGAAATCACATTTTAGAATAGGATAGAAAGAATTGAATATCAAGGCACCATCATTATTTCAGACCATAGAAAGAATAGACTAGAAACTCCAGATTTATTAAGCAGGGGTTTTGAAAACCACTGTAAAACCAACGCCAAACCCGATTCAATAGACCTTCCTGTGGCAGGTGAGTTTGGGAGAAGCAGAGTTGTTATTTGTAAAAAGATAGAAATAGTTACAAAAAGAAATATGTAGGGTCCCCCCATAAATCAAATACTAACCCCGGACCTCTGAGTTTGATCTAGTATTTGAAAATATGGTGGAAATGCTGTGGTGTTCCTCCTATTTTTTTCGGTAACCGACACCAGGCTGATCCAACCAAGGGGAGAACAGCATGGTGTCCCTCTGCCATAATGTTAACTAGCAGCAAACTGGGCTGGAATCACTCAGAAAGCATAATATAGAACCCTTGCATGGCCAGGGCTGAGGGGGGCATGGCCATGGCTGAAGATGACATGGTGAACATCCACAGCTCACTGCAGGCATGCCACGAGTCAGGGGGGCCTGGATCCAACTGTATGCCAGATGGGTAGGCAGTCAGCCAATCATAGAGCCAGGAGGCTATGCTGCTCATCCATCCCTGTTCTCAGTGTGACTGGACTGACCCATCAGGCCTTCGGCCCTTTTGGCATTTGCCAGAAGTGCCAGATTGCCAGTCAAGCTCTGTGTACACGTTTACATCATATAGTCTAGTTCCTAATGGCAAAGTGTAGAAAATAGCACACAGTGATACAAGATAAAACATGGCTACTGGTAACCAGCTGCATAAAATAGAATCCATTCCCAATTTCCCCACGAGGCCCAGTGTACAGTACATCAGAAATTGAAAAGTGTGATCTATTGAATCCAGTCCACAGTGGCCTAGGGTGTTTAAAGAATCCTGTCATGAGAAGTTGGTTTTTAATCTACCTACATCTGTGCTACTACCAGATTCTATAATACTGATTAATAGCAACTTTACTGCTTCTCTTCCAATGAACTCTGCCAGCTGACTGAAGTTTAGTGGAGGGCAGGAAACTTTACTCTATTAACAAATAATAATAATAGGGGTCTATTCATGAAGCAGTGAAAAGTGTAGGGTAGTAAGCCAGTGGAGAAGTTGCCAATGGCAACCAGCTGCTACATATAATTTTATAGAATGCACTTTATATATGTTACCTTGACACTGATTGGTTGCCATGGGCAAATTCTCCAGTGGCTCATATCTCCAGTCTTTTCGCTGCTTTATGAATAGACGACATAGGCTGATAGTATTCCGTTTTCTATCCTGCACTGAGTGCAGCTGCTGGAATTGAATGCAGAGCAGTAAAATAGAACTTATATCAGCAACAAAAGCAGTGGGGGAGATGTACTAAGCAGTAAAAAGAGTGGAGAAGTGAGCCAGTGGAGAAGTTGCCCATAGCAACCAATCAGCATTGAAGTAGCATTTATGATTTGCTTATTATAAAATTCTACAGAGCAGCTGACTGGTTGCCATGGACAACTTTTCCACTGGCACACTTCTCTGCTCTTTTTACTGCTTAGTACATCACGCCCTGAGTCTGATAGCTGTTCTGTGACCAGATGAGTACATTTAGACCTCTCCATTGCTTCCATTAGGTTGGTGGATTACAGTGTGATGTGCTGTGCACTTTTATGCACCCTACTTTAGTTGGTTTTCTTTCCCACTTCTCCATAAAAACATAAACAACTCAGGGCCAGCAACAGAAATCTTGGGGCCCCATACGGTGATATCTCTGGGGCCCCCTCAGATGACACTCTCAAAATGGCAAGAAAAAAAGAACTTTCATGTGAAACTCGACAGTCTATTCTTGTTCTTAGAAATGAAGGCTATTCTATTAGAGGAATTGCCAAGAAACGAAACATTTCCTGCAACGGTGTGTACTACTCCCTTCAGAGAACAGCACAAACAGGCTCTAACCAGAGTAGAAAGAGAAGTGGGAGGACCCGGTGCACAACTGAGCAAGAAGACACATACATTAGAGTCTCTAGTTTGAGAAATAGACGCCTCACAGGTCCTCAACTGGCAGCTTCATTAAATGGTACCCACAAAACGCCAGTGTCAACTACAGTTAAGAGGTGATTCCGGGATGCTGGCCTTATAGGCAGAGTGGTAAAGAAAAGCCATGTTTGAGACTGGCCAATAAAAGGAAAATATTAATATGGGCAAAAGAACACAGACATTGGACAGAGGAAGATTGGAAAAAAGTTGACAGACAAATCGAAGTTTGAGGTGTTTGGATCACACAGAAGAACATTTGTAAGATGCAGAACAAGTGAAAAGATGCTGGAAGAGTGCCTGACGCCATCTGTCAACCATGGTGGAGGTAATGGGGCTGCTTTGGTGCTGGTAAAGTGGGAGATTTGTACAAGGTAAAAGGGATTTTGAATAAAGAAGACTATCACTCCATTTTGCATCGCCATGCCATACCCTGTGGACAGCACTTGATTGGAGACAATTTTCTCCTACAACAGGAAATGACCCAAAGCACACCTCCAAATTATGCAAGAACTATTTAGGGAAGAAGCAGGCAGCTGGTATTCTATCTGTAATGGAATGGCCAGCATAGTCACCAGATCTCAACTCCATTGAGCAGTTGTGGGAGCAGCTTGACCGTATGGTATGCAAGAAGTGCCCATCAAGCCAATCCAACTTGTGGGAGGTGCTTCAGGAAGCGTGGTGTGAAATTTCTTCAGATTACCTCAATAAAGTAACAGCTAGAATGCCAAAGGTCTGCAATGCTGTAATTGCTGCAAAGGGAGCATTCTTTGACGAAAGCAAAGTTTGAAGGATAAAATGATTATTTCAAATAAAAATCAATATTACTAACCATGGCAATGTCTTGACTATAGGGGTCATACTGAGTTGATCGCTAGCTGCAGTTGTTCGCAGCGCAGCGATAAGGCTAAAAATCGGAATTTCTATGCAAACGTATACCCCGCAATGCTCACGCGAAGTATGGGTGCAAAGGCCGTTGTGGTTGTGCACAGGTTCTAGCGAAGTTTTCAGTCGTACTGACGGCCGCAAGAAGATTGACAAGAAGGGGGAGTTTCTGGGTGTCAACTGACCATTTTCAGGGAGTGTTTTCAAAAACGGAGGCATGTCAGAAAAAACGCAGGCGTGGCTGGGCGTTTGCTGGGCGGGTGTATGACGTCAAATACGGACACGAATAGGCTGAAGTGATTGCAAGCGCTGAGTAGGTTCAGAGCTACTCAGAAACTGCACAAGCTGTTTGTGCAGAGCTCGGCTGCACATGCGTTCGCACTTCTGCTGGGCTAAAATACACTCCCCAGTGGGCGGCGGCATAGCGTTTGCACGGCTGCTAAAACTAGCCAGCGAGCGATCAACTCAGAATGAGGGCCTATATGTTCTATTAATTTTGCAACTCATTTGATAAATAAAAGTGAGTTTCCATGGAAAACACGAAATTGTCTGGATGGGTGACCCCAAACTTTTGAACAGTAGTGTATATATATATATATATATATATAGAGAGAGAGAGAGAGACAGACAGACAGACAGACTGACGATAGAGGGGGTCTCACCATATCAATATTTTCACTTAAAAAAACAGGTTTTTATTTAGGATTTATCAATTCAGAAAATATCGACGTTTGATCCCATCAGGATAATCCACAAGACATACTTTACAATGCAGCAGCATGCACAACATGTCCTAATAGTCTATGGTCTCCAACAGCAACCGGGAAATGCCTAACAGGCCCCTTATATACCCTGAGGGATTTCAGAAAGGGTGCCAAATGCTGCATACCAATCAGCACTTAGCCATCCTATAATTAATTAGCACCAATATAATAACCTATATGTGGATGCACAGATAATGCATACTTCAAATACTGACCCAACAAAGATAGAATCATGTAGCCGCGGCCCCGCTGTAAGCAGTGGTGAGCTGGATTCAGCATGCATTCCACCCCCAAGTGGCTGGAACTCAAAGCACTTCTGGTATTCGGGAAAGACAGTGCTGCATCATTTCCACTAGCGGCGTCATCCGTTACCAAGGAAACACCGCCAGCTACTTTCTAATAGATATTTCTATAAATGACAAAGGTGATCTAATTACCTTTAAGAGGAAGAAATTATAGACAGTTACTCATGATTACACAAATCATCTGGTGTATCGCTGGTTGACGGGAGACTCATCTGGTGGTCATCGTCAGAGACCCCAGCGTTACTCTAGATATCGGTCATTAAATAAATTTGGGCCCACGTCATCCCAGTCTACATCAGTTGCAGAAGAAACGGCCTCCCTGCCGCCAAGTGGTTTTTTAAGCCAAAGAACACCATATCCTTTAGATCCAGACGAAGGTCACAAAGGCCCCACCCGAGGCGAGGGGGCCATAAGATGCAGGGGAAGGAGAAGGAAGAGAAATAAAATTTGGTATTCAATTTGTCTGACCATCAGTTAACTGCTGGAGAAGAGGCTTTGTTATCTTTGGGGATGTCTTTTGTCCCCACATTCAAACTTGATCGATTTAATCTAGCTGTGGATCACTATAAATTTGGTCGTAAATTGCGCCTAGGAGAGCTTTTTGGTATTAGGGACAATATTAGTGGTACTATGGTGGATTCCAACTCATTTCGGAAACCAAGCTTATTTGATCCTCAATCATCCAATGCCAGTATACGCATTTTTTTGCGTATGTCAGAACAGGATTTTGATGTTAAACCTGACAAAAAATATTTTGGTAATTTGTCATCTGTACAAAGACAGGCATTGTCATCACTTAGAGGGAATTTGAGTATTACCATATGCCCCCGCTGATAGGAATCATAGTGATTATGATCGAGAGATTAAACGTCAGTTGGCTGATACATCTACCTATTTATGTTGTGTGGGTAACTATATCCCAAAGATTAAGAGGATTATTGATGCTACATTGGATATGGCCGTTGGGCAAGGTTGGCTCACTGAGCAAATAGTTGAATAGTTGAAGGTGGACCACCCAGTATGCCGGGTCATGTACACTCTCCCAATTATACACAAGAGTCTAGTAGATCCGCCTGCAGCAATTGGCTGTGTTTGTAGACAGTTTTCTTCAGGAGTTTGTTCCTTTTATTCCAAGCTATCTCCATGTTATGGGAGATTTTTTGGATAAGATTTTGACATTAAATGATTTAACTGGTGACATCTTACTTATAACATTGGATGTATCCTCGCTCTACACAATCATTCCCCATGAACAGGGTATTGCAGCAGTGAGATCACTCATGATCGGACACAAACCGGTTGGTCCACCTGTTGATTCTATTTTGCAATTGCTTGAATTAAGTTTGATTCACAATCATTTCATGTATGATGGCAAGTATTACATGCAATGCGCAGGTACATTGATGGGGTCCAATGTGGCCCTGATTTCTGTGAGTGACTTCATGCATGAATATGAATCAACATACATCATACATAGGTCATTTTATGTGCATCTTATGGGGGAATGCATTTTGGGCTATCCAACACCCCCACCTTTGTCATTTGTAGAAATATCTATTAGAAAGTAGCTGGCAGTGTTTCCTTGGCAATGAATGACGCGCCTAGTGGAAATGATGTGGCACTATCTTTCCCGGATACCGGAAGTGCGGTTAGTTCCAGCCACTCGGCGGTGGAACGCATGCTGAATCCAGCGGTTTACAGTGGGGCTGCAGCTACATGATTCTATCTTTGTTGGGTCAGTATCTGAAGTATTCATTATCTGTGCATCCACATATAGGTTATTATATTGATGCTAATTAATTATAGGATGGCTAAGTGCGGATTGGTGCGCAGCATTTGGCGCCCTTTCTGAGATCCCTCAGGGTATATAAGGGGACTTTTAGGCATTTCTCGGTTGCTGTTGGAGACCATGGACTATTAGGACATGTTGTGCATGCTGCTACATTGTATGTATTGAGGATGATCCTGATGGGATCAAAACGTTGACATTTTTTGAATTGATAAGTATGAAATAAAAACCTGTTGCTTTTTTAAGTGCAAATATTGATCTGGTGAGTGCCACTCTATTGTTTCCCTATATGTGGATTTCCAGACCTGGATCTCATGGGTGCAACCCCAGTGAATTGCTTGATTTGAATTAATGTGAGTGCGACCTTACATGGAAATATATATATATATATATATATATATATGTGTGTGTGTGTGTATTTATTTATTATAGCACAACAAAATTTGCGCTATATATCAAACTGTTAAAATATATATATATATTTATACATATATGTAGATATGTATATCTCTCCTTCCTCCCCCCTACACACCACAGTCGCTCTCTCTCCTTCCTCGCACACACGCCACAGTTTGTCTCTCCCCAATGACTCCATGCTGCATTCCCAGCTCCCCAAGCCCATCCCAAAGCCCTGTATCCCCTCACCAAGCCACGCCTACCCTGGGGAGAGAATCACCTGTGCTGCACTCCACAGACCAGAACACCACACAGCAGACCCTACCAGAAGAGACCAATGCAGGGCATGGGAATCCTGGCCAGCAGAGCTGCTGCCATGAACCGTAACTGCCTGCAACAGAGCAGAACTCGGAAGAGCGGAAGCACACTCACGCCGCACAGTCACTGTGTGTGAGAGGCTCCTGTCATTCTAAGGCTGCGCCAACACCGCCTACAGCTCACTGCCCTAATTGGACAAGATGGCTCACATCCCTGCCAGGTACTTATCAGCAAATACTTGGGGTCACTCTGATCATTGGGGCCCGGAACAGTTGTCCCCTTTGTACACCCTGTCGCCGGCCCTGAAACAACTCCATATCTATTGTGATGTTTTTACATAGCTACATCATTAAAAATTATACACATTTGCTTATTGAAAAAGGACCAATAGATCAGGATCTCTATGACATCTATTTCTTTTTACAAACCCCCAAATGTACACTGTATGCTGCAGTCTGTTTTATAAAACAATGATGCAAAACATTAGTTGAGTAATATTAACTATGATTCTACCAATATTTTATTGCCGTGGATGCTCTGAAACGCACTCCATCATAATGACAGACAACACAATCTTCATATTCTCCAATACATCATTATTTAAGAGTGTAACATCAGAGTCAAATGACTTTAGAGCAGTTGAAAAGCACTGAGTATGGACAGCTGACTAGCAGATTAGATTTAATATAGATAGAGAAACTGTAATGTTAGACATTTAGGAAATAGGAAAAACATTCAATTTACAATGACTTAGGGTTCTTAGTAGCAGCTGCAGCAGTAGTGAAATGTGTGCAGGTATAGATAGATGAACAGATAGTATAATGACACATCTGCTCAATAAAAAAAAATGTATATGTGATATAATATTAGTATATCTTCTAAAAGAAAAAAATATATTGCCAAGATATTTCATTTTGTTACTACCTTAGCCTCAGGCTTTATACATTTTACACAGATGGCTGTTTTAATAAACTTTTTGCATTTATGAAACAGACGTGTATTTGGAATTAATGGTTTTGTTGCATACAGTCTTTAGCACTATATCGCATGGGTGATACTATATTTATCCTAAGCACACCTTCTATTTAATATGTACAATTATATTGTATACCTCTAATGGGCTCTACACATTAGGCGATAACACTGAACGATATGAACGTTCTTGTTCATTAATGAACTAGAACTCATTCATATCGTTCAGTGTGTAGGCACCAACGATGAATGATGCGCGGCCCTGCGCTCGTTCATCGTTGGTGCCGGGTCGCTTATGCATGCAGGCCAATATGGACAATCTCGTCCGTATTAGCATGCACTGCTATGGAGAAGGGTGATGGGGGGAATGAAGAAACTTCACTCGCCCTTCACTCTCCCTCCCCCCCACCGCCGAGTCGCCCTCGACCGCCGTATCGGCTGTCGGGCACCTCGCCATGTGTGTAGGGGGCATAAGTCTTATTATCAATGAATAAGCAATAAAACAAGACTGTAGGGAGAGTCCCTCCACCCCAATGTTCTCAGTTAACAAATATGCAGCATACAGCATCTGGGTTAAGGTTGGATATACTGTACAAAACATATAAAATGTAGAGTGCTGCACAGCATCTCTAGAGATAAAATAGAGACATCTAAAAAGATATGTCTTTGCTAACATTATTATATCAAACAGACTAATGTAGAAAACACTAAGGAGTTCAAAGAATTGGTTGAGTAAAACCAAATAATATACTTGAATATTAATCTGAAACATAAATAAAAAGACAGCTCTACACCCACAGGCATTGGATACATAAGAGTTGTCTGACAGGGTGTGCTTGTGGGTTGTAATACAATTTCAGACCACAAGGACATTGAAGATCTAATTTTGAGAATCCTGTATAATAAAAGGCTAAGGCTACTCCTCACCTCTGTTATGTGCGCCTGCGGCCACTAGAGGCCCCCCCCATGCACCAAAATGACTCATTTGTGTGCTGTAAGCTGTCACAGCTGAAAGTGAAAGTGATAATGCAGGGATATATTACAGCCTGCTGCTAATTAATTGAAAAGATTGATCTGACTGTTTCACACATGCTGCATATGGAGAGAGGGTGCTAGGGAGAGAGGGAGTGGGGGTAGGGGTAGGTATTTGGTGAGGTAGTTGCCCTTTCTAACTGTCTTTCATATTTAAAACTGACTAGATTTTCTATCCATTTGAGTTCCACTTGCTGTTAAATATATATATATATATATATATATGTCCACAGGTAAGCGTCACCCAAGGGTCTTGTATAAATAAACGGGTCTACCCACCCGGATTTGCTGTTTCAGTATTTATTCCAAACCTTCATCAGGCATATACAAATAATTAAAAAACTTCTTACCGTTATAACAAATATTCCACCATGTGCAAAACAGTCCCAGGAAGCCCAGACTACCAGACTTCCGCTGACATCATTCAGCCCGGACTGATTACATGTCTGAGTGCAGTAACCCTTCACCAAGCTACATACACAGAAAGAGAAAGCCGGTTATTGCACAGCATCCACAATTTCAGATCATTAAAAGACAGAATCACATATAAACAGTCTTTAGTCACTATGTATCCATATTTGTTTTGTAAAAGCAACAAACTTATCCATATCCAAAACAAAGTCCTGCACTGATACAAAGTATAGAAAAGAAGCTGTGTATGAATACGATGAAATCATAGACATTAATCTACACTTGCTTCCTATTATAGGGTTTTAAACTGATCCTAAACAACAACAAAAACAGTGAGGATGAGCTGCAGCAGATGGATAAGACGACATCTACATTTTGAGAGAGCGGCTATTCTAGCAGAGAGCTGTCTAAGGCTAGATCAAAAGCTCTAGCAGAGCCTAAAGTAAATATCCAAAATGATGATAATCAGTGTGAAATTGATAACTCCATAATACATGTGAACCACCAGTGGCGTAACTAGAAATCTCTGTCCCCCAAGCCAACAAATTATCTGCCGCCCCCCCATAATTGGCACTAGTAAAGTGGTGAATCTGCATGCGCCGAAGGCGCGCACTGCAAAAAGCAGCGTGACCTTGCTGAAATGGGCGTGGCTTCGCATAAAGGGGTGTGGCATTGCAGGAAAAGACTACCTTATACCCCAGTTTTGCAACCTGCACGCCCAGACGTTAGCCACCACAGGAAAAAAAATTATCCTGATTCATGCACCTTACATTATTTGTCATTTTTCCTCCTTATAGTAATGCCCAGTATACATTATGCCACATACTGCAATGGACTTTAGACATTATACCACACACAATAATGCCCATGACACAGTATGCCACACACTGTTATGCCCCCGACACATTATGCCACACACCGTAATGCCTGTGACACATTATGACAGGCATCGCAATGCCCATTATACATTATGCCACACACTGCAATATCCCTGATACATTATAGCACATACAATGCCTTTGACACATTATGACACACACCGCAATGTCCGTGATACATTATGCCACACACCGCAATGACCCTGAAACATTATACCACATACCACAATGCCCGTGATATAGTATACCACAAACCGTAATGTCTGTGACACATACCGCAATGCCCGTTATACCCTATGCCACACCCTATGCCACACACCACAATGCCCGTGATATAGTATGCCACACACCGTAATGCCTGTGACACATTATGACACACACCACAATGTCTGTGATACATTATGACACACACCGCAATGTCCGTGATACATTATGCCACACACCGCAATGCCCATTACACATTAAGTCCTACAGTAAGGCTTCTAATTACTTTTAAATTACCTGCTCATTGCCAGGGGTTTCATGCTCTTGGTTCCATGCATGGTGCCACGGGTTTTCATGCTCAGGGTGTTATGCTCGTTGCCAGGGGTTTCATGCGGTAGGTGTTATGCTTGTTGCCAGAGGTATCATGTGCTGGGTTTCAAGCTTGTTGCCAGGTGGTAATATTCGTTGCCAGGGGTTTCATGCACTGGGTGTCATGCTCGTTGCTAGGTGGTAATGCTTGTTACCAGGGATTTCATGAGCTGGGTGTTGTGCTTGTAACCAGGGGGTAATGCTTGTTGTTAGGGCTGTGCTCCCAGTGCCAGATATTCCCCCACAGTGCCAGGTACACATATGCCCCCTGTGTCATTTATGACCCCCCTAGTGCCAGGTACACATATACCCCCAGTGCCCATTACACATTAAGTCCTACAGTAAGGCTTCTAATTACTTTTAAATTACCTGCTCATTGCCAGGGGTTTCATGCTCTTGGTTCCATGCATGGTGCCACGGGTTTTCATGCTCAGGGTGTCATGCTCGTTGCCAGGGGTTTCATGCGGTAGGTGTTATGCTTGTTGCCAGAGGTATCATGTGCTGGGTTTCAAGCTTGTTGCCAGGTGGTAATATTCGTTGCCAGGGGTTTCATGCACTGGGTGTCATGCTCGTTGCTAGGTGGTAATGCTTGTTGCCAGGGATTTCATGAGCTGGGTGTTGTGCTTGTAACCAGGGGGTAATGCTTGTTGTTAGGGCTGTGCTCCCAGTGCCAGATATTCCCCCACAGTGCCAGGTACACATATGCCCCCTGTGTCATTTATGACCCCCCTAGTGCCAGGTACACATATACCCCCAGTGCCAACTATGCCACCCCCAGTGCCAGGTACACATATACCCCCTAGTGTCAAATATGCCCCCCCAGTGCCAAATATGCTCTCCCAGAGCAATATTTGCTCCCCCAGTGCCAAATATGCTCCCCCAAGTGCCAAATATGCCCCCCAGTGCCAAATATGCTCCCCCCCAGTGCCAAATATGCTCCCCCAGTGCCAGGTACACCCCCATCCCTCCCCTCCCCTCTGGGTTCCCCCGCTGCTGTGCTGTGAGTCTTGTGAAGGAGGGCCACGGAGGGCACAGCGCGCGCCTCTCCTGTGTGTCCCTCCTGGGTCTCCGGTGGCAGCGGCATGTCTGTTTAATGAAGTGCCCATTCGTGAGCTCTGATTGGCTCACGAACGGGCACTTCATTAAACAGACACGCTGCTGCCGCTGGAGACCCAGGAAGGACACACAGGAGAAGCGCGCGCTGTGCCCTCCTTGTCCATCCCAGCAGAAATCAGTGGCAGCGGCTAGGGCACCACGCAGCCCTGCGTGCCTCCAAATGCTCGCAGGGGCTGCGGGACCCTAGATACTGCTCTTATTGTAACATTAGGAGTAGAGATACAGTAGATTGAGGGCGGGATGTACTAAAGCAATAATGCGGTAAAAACCCTGAAAACGAGGGTTTTATCGTATTTTTTAAATTTACTAAGACTGTACCTCAGCGTTTTCACCGTCCAGGGTTGCGATACCCTATAGAAGCCTATGGGCTTCTTATCACCGACTGCCACAACACGCCGACCCCGCCGCCGCCGCAGACACCTCCCTCATGGCTTACCTTCCTCCAGGCTGCCCTGGACCTGGAAGGTAATCTCCTCCTTCCCCTAGCAACGCAGCCGGAGGTCCTTCCGGCTGCAGGGGGGAGGAGGAGGCGTCTAGTTGCTTCCCGGCATCTAGCCAGTGTGGGGACCCCTGGGAGGTGACGGAAACCCCCCGCAGACCACCTAACAGGTATCGCAGGGGGCCTCCGTCACTGCATTGCGATATTGATCGCATATGTTAGTACATATGCGATCAACATCGCTGCGGTAACTAGCGAGGGGCGGCAATGTATCTTAATACATCCCGCCCTGAGTGCCCTCTCCACAAGTGCACATTCTTTGTTCTATCTGCTTTCTTTTATCTAAAATATGTGTTTTATCAGTGTACAGTAGTTTATATGCTCTTGTTCTCTATATGACTAATATACAATGTATCCATTTAGTATTACGATGAGAACCACAGTGATTATGCTATCATTGCTGGCGTACATTTGATAATATTTGTGCCGCAAAACAATGATGTATACTCATGGATACTTGAATAAGGATGACACATGGACACCGGCAGTGGTGCTTTGAAAGAGGAGGTCCGGGTGCAGCCTCCTCCATTCAGGCCCCCTCCTCTCTGCCACTAGAGCGCTCAGACTCCACTGCGCATGTGCAGATCCCTGGGAAAATGGCTCGGTGGCCAGTTTTCCAGTGATTTTTGTACTGCGCATGTGCAGAACTCCGTGAAAATGGCCGCTGCACCATTTTCATGGAGTTTTAACACCGCCATGGACATCGGCATGGGAATCTGAGTATTTAGAAAATGGTTGCACCCATTATAGAAACACCAATGGACACCGGCACAGCTGGTGTCCAACCTCATAACATACAGAGGTTAATGATAAAGCACTCTACTGCCAGTGAATTCTGTAGAACTATAGCCTGAATGATACACAATTATTATTTCAAGTTGTTCCAAATACAGATATATGTTAACTCTCTGCGGCCACATCCAGGTGGTCTGTGCACACGCACTGGCCAATATGCGCGTGCGCGACCTTACACATTGCGGCCGCATACAGAAAGGAAGGATGCGGCCCCAGTGTGATTGACAGCGGTGGCCGTCGGGTGGGGTGCCGTGGGAGTGTGGCATTGGTGGAGCACTGTGGAAGCGTGGCATTGGGGGAGCGTGGCATTCTGGTGGGGTGTCGTCGTGGCATTGGGGGAGCATGGCATCCCGAAGGGGGATGGTCCGGGTTTTTGGCGCAACTGTATGGCGTCACATGCCATTGCTCTGAAAACAAATGCCCACCGACCACCTGACAGCGCAGCCAGGGGTCAACCTTAGTTCCATTGGGTCCGCAATTTAATTGCGGACGCATCGGAAGGCGGGCTCACACATTCTGGGCAGCCTTGCCCTGTGCTGTGGGCGACCCCCAGCATGTGCAGAGATGAACGCAGATCTGGCTGCATATGCAGCGATCTGCGTTTATCTCTGAATAACCTCCTAAGACTGGTGAAATTTACAAAAGAGTTTCTAATTATAAGGGATTTGCTGGACTACTGTATATACAGTATTATAACTGATTTATAAGTCACATACCTTTTCTTCTTTCTGTGTGTGTTCTTGTTGTACATCTACATTATTATTAATGTACAGTATATTATTTTTAAGCAATTAATTCTATGTAGTCCTTAAGCTCACCCTTTGGGGTAAATGTACTAAAACTTGTAAACAGGATAATGGAGGTGTTTCCCATATCCACTGCTCAGATTCTAGCTCTCCTTTTCTACATTGTACTGCATTAATAATACCTACTGTAGATATTGTTTTTGTTTTTTTCTTTGTTTTACTAATCTATGCCATAATGTTTTCAATGTATCAGTTTATTTGAATTATTATTTTGTATATGTCATCTATTAATAGTAAATATATATATTGTTTTAATGTTTCTATTGCATTTTTAGTCATTGTCCAGCACTCTCATTTACAGTATGTGTTTTGTATAGCCAACTTTAACACTGCTCTCTCATTCCCATTTTACATATTCAATATATGAAGAAATTTTGTCATTTTCTTGTAAATAGTGGTTGAAGTGTTCTGTCTTGATTTTATATCCCTGTTCATACTCTTATTGTCAAATTGAATTCCCTTATTAGCCTCAGAATTTGTTGCACTTGCTTTGTAAATTGGCTACAGCTTTATTACACATATGCAAACAACCTTGCCAGTAACCATAAATCGGTAGTCGATAAATCACCACATAATTACATATATATAAATCATTATTATGGATGCAAGCTGAGGGGTCTCCTGTTGGGCATGCAATTAGATATAACTGAATATATTAAGCAATCCTATAAACCACCAGATTTGCAGACAAAAAAAATCATGGGAAGTAATCCTAACATAAACAAAAAGGGAAAGATGCTATACCATTGGATAATTCATCTACCTGTAAAATTCATCAGACACCAGACTTAAATTTCCTCCTAAACCTCCCGTTATTGCTAACAATCCATTCCTAGCCCTTGTCTGCATCCAACTCTTGCTTTGTCATTTAGACATAATTTGTGTTTTGATCACTTTTTCCATATTTACATCAATAAATGATAATCAGTTGTTTCCCAAATGCAAGTCCTGGATGTACTTCTATATCCCTAATGCATATAACGTTGTTCATCTCTTCTTATAACCAGAGCCATCTTAACAGCATTATAGGTCCTGGACAAAGCAATGCACTAGTGCCCCTATGATCAGACACACATTGCCTCTTCCCATTTAATAAAATTGGACCCAGATTGCATACCCAAATGCCAACCCCCCACCCACCCCCACCAGTTATTAAAAGTAGACCCCAGATGGTGCTACATAGGGCAGAAAGATGTCACTATAGGGACACAGGAAAGTTTGGAGAGACCTGTTTGTCTGTGGGGAGGGGGGGGGGGTTGAGAGATGCAAGAGGGATCCCACTGGAGTGACACAGGGATGGGACTAGAGAGACCTGGGGGGGGGGGGGGTGGCAATGGAGGGACACAGGGTAGGTGGCTCTGGAGAGACACTGGGGAAGGCACTGGAGAGATGTAGGGTGTATCCATGGGAGATACACTGGATGAGGCTAGAGACATGACACTGGAGACATGCATTAGGGTTGGCACTAGAGAAAGGCAGTGGGGATTAAGTTAGGGACTGTTCACAATGCAAAAAATGTCAATGAAAATGCTGAGGCAGAGTAATCTTCATTAAGACACTTATTCTAAAGAAACCTTATTACTGATACAAATGGTACCATATTAGCAAATACAGGTTAAAAATACAAAATTGTTTGATCAGGGATGTTCACATTTTACCCTGCCCCACTATACAGTCTGTTATCTGGTTGAACACAAACAGGTGGCTATTATACTATGTGATCTCCTATATGCATAGAAAATATCGAATAAAGGCACTGTCTGCCCGAGGAGGTTCCCATTGCAGAGAAACAGCCTTATAGGTAACAAATGACTCTTATGTTTCCCTTATTTGTGTTTCCAATGTGTGTTTCAGTACCAATGTTTTGTTTCAGACAAAATGTAAGGAACACTTTTACAGGGGTGACATTTTTTTATATATGCACTGAGTGGCATCAACCCTATTTGTACTAGAGATGTGTAGGTTTTCTTTTCTGAAAACAGAACCCCAAAAAGGTTGCTTGATATTCTGTTTGCTTGTACTACAGTGGCTTTATTAGACTGAAGGGCTGTGGGCTGCAGCACTAAGAACACTGTGTCAGTGAAGGGCTGTGGGTTGCAAGCACTACTGTGGCACTAGTGCTGTGGCTATGTCAGACTCTGAAGGGCTGTGTGGTGCAGCACTAAGGACTGTATCAGTGAAGTACAACATTCTTCTGTGGCACTACTTCTGTAGCTGTGTCAGTCTGTGAAGGTCTCTGGGGTGCAGCACTTAGTACTGTGGCAAGGAAGAGCTGTGGGATGTAAACACTACTGTGGCACTACTGCTGTGGCTGTTTCAGACTTTGTAGGGCTGTAAGGTTAAGCACTAAGGATTGTGTCAGTGAAGGGCTGTGGCGTGCAGCACTGTGAGGCACTGTGTTGTTTAGTGCAGGCACTAAGTTAAAAAAAACTAAAATAAAACTGTCAAATAATAGCATTCACTGAGTGCCAGTGTGCCGCTATTACTATAAGCACACTGAGTTGCAGCAGTGGAAAAAAAAATAGTGTGTGTTGTTCAGGCATTGTGTTGTAAAATAATAATTTTTACATTATTAGGTGCCATAGTGCCACCATTACTACAAGCATATTGAGTCACAGCAGTGTATAAAAAGAAATATGAATATGGGGCCTAATTCAGACCTGATCGTAGCAGCAAATTTGATAGCAGATGGGCAAAACCATGTGCAGTGCAAGGGGGGGGGGGGGCAGATATAACATGTGCAGAGAGAGTTAGATTTAGGTGGGGTGTGTTCAAATTGAAATCTAAATTGCAGTGTAACAATAAAGCATGCCAGTGTTTAATAACCCACCCAAATCTAACTCTCTCTTCACATGTTATATCTGCTCCTCCCTTCAGTGCACATGCTTTGGATCTGGATAGGATTTTCCAAAACCACCCTTTCGGGTTTTGGTTTAGAATCTGGATGATTTAAAAAAAAAAAACACATAAAAATAGTTAAAATCAAATAATTTGGGGGTAATTTGGATCCTACGATATTATTAACCTCAGTAACATTCATTTCCACTCATTTCCGGTCTATTCTGAACACCTCACACCTCACAATATTGTTTTTAGGCCTAAAAGTTGCACAGAGGTATGACTAAGCTAAGCGACACAAGTGGGTGGCACAAACACCTGCCCCATCTAGGAGTGGCACTGCAGTGGCAGACAGGATGGCACTTAAAAAAACTGGGCCCCAAACAGCACATCATGCAAAGAAGTAAAAGAGGTGCAATAAGGTAGCTGTATAACTAAACTGAGCAACACAAGTGTGCGGCACAAACACTGGCCCATCTAGGAGTGGCACTGCAGTGGCAGGCAGGATGGCACTTAAAAAAACTAGGCCCCAAACAGCAGGGATATTCAGGAAAATGAAACAAGTACATTTACAGAGGAGAAGGTCCTAACAGAACTCTCAAAGCTGAAAGTGGACAAATCTATGGGGCCAGATGGGATACATCCAAGGATACTAAAAGAACTTAAAGAGGTGCTGGTAGCACCATTGACAGAATTATTCAACCAGTCATTAGCTACAGGAGTAATTCCAGGGGACTGGAAAAGAGCAAACGTAGTCCCACTGCACAAAAGTGGAAGCAAGGAAGAGGCAAACAACTACAGACCAGTGAGTCTTACATCAGTAGTAGGGAAATTGATGGAAACACTCTTAAAAGAAAGAGTTGTAGATCATCTCAAATCCGGCAATTTACTGGATCCCAAACAGCATGGATTCACTGGGGGGAGATCATGTCAAACAAATCTTATTGACTTTTTTGATTGTGTGACTAAAGTGATGGATAAAGGTGGAGCCATGGATACAGCTTATCTAGACTTTAGTAAGGCTTTTGACACAGTTCCACATCGCAGACTGCTAAATAAACTTGAAAGTTTAGGATTGGATATTAGGATTATTGAATGGATAAGATCTTGGTTGAAGGATAGAAAACAGAGAATTGTGGTAAATGGAGTGCATTCACAGGAGGGAAATGTTACCAGTGGAGTACCCCAGGGATCTGTACTTGGACCAGTGCTTTTTAATATATTTATTGGTGACATTGCAAATGGCATTAAAGGGAAAGTATGCCTTTTTGCAGATGACACAAAGGTATGCAACAGGGTAGACACACCAGGTGGGGTAAAACAAATGATTGAGGTTCTAGGTAGACTAGAGGAATGGTCAAGAGTCTGGCAATTACAGTTTAATGCCAAAAAATGCAAAATCATGCACTTGGGTCTCAAAAATCCTAAAGCTAAATACAGTATTAATGGCACTATACTGGAAACTACTGAGGAGGAAAGGGATCTAGGAGTCACTATTTCAGATGACTTAAAGGCAGGTAAGCAATGTAACAAGGCAATGAGGAAGGCTAGTCAGATGCTTGGCTGCATTGGGAGAGGAATCAGCAGCAGAAAGAAAGAAGTAATAATGCCACTGTATAGGTCATTGGTACGGCCTCATCTAGAATACTGTATTCAGTTCTGGAAGCCATATCTTCAAAAGGATATTAATACATTAGAAACTGTACAAAGGAGGGCAACTAAAATGGTGCATGGCCTACATCACAAAACATACCCAGAAAGACTAAGAAATCTCAATATGTATAGTTTGGAGCAGAGAAGGGAAAGGGGGGACATGATAGAAACTTTCAAATATATCAAGGGTTTTAACAAAGTCCAGGAGGGAAACATTCTCCAAATGAAGAGAAGCAATAGGACACGAGGACATGCACTGAGACTGGAGGGGGGGGGGGGGGGGGGTTTCAGGGAAAATTTGCGGAAAAATTATTTCACAGAAAGGGTAGTGGACAAGTGGAATAGCCTCCCATCAGAGGTGGTAGAGGCTAAGACAGTAGAGCAATTTAAACATGCATGGGATAGACATAAGGATATCCTTACAAAGAAATAAGGATCAAATAAGGTTAGAGATAAAAGTTGATAAAGCTAAATATTTATCTTATATAAAACCCTTTATGAGGTCTAAGAACACTGTACGCTATTTACGTATGGAGTACCGTAAGGGTACGCTCGTTGCGTAACGATCGCTTAGCCGTGGTCGAGACGCTCAAGCGTCACGTTCGCTCACGGCCGAGAGATCACAGGCAGGCACGCTATTGGCTGCCGACTAACGTAATGATTCGCTATAGCGTTGCAGACGCTCGGGACCACGAGGAGATCACCAGCGGCGCTGACGCTCACAATGTTAAACCTTTATATCTAAACCATAAACAATGTAATATGCTGTAAAACCTTAGTGTAGAGATAGGGTGTAGATGCAACACAGTGTAACCTTATTAACTTAAAAGCTGTTCGAGCGTCACCGACGCTCTGAGAATACTTAACACTATAAGAAATACACAGATACCGTGCTTAGGGTCCAACGCCTAATATATATATTATGGATGTTATACTTGCAAAAGAATTAATACAATACAAGTCATACACTACAATATAACATAGACTACCTAACCAGATAACTACACATGAAATACAATACAATACTATTACGTTTAAGAGAATACGAGAGAAAGAGGAGAAGAGAGAGAGAGAGAGAGAGATATGGCCCATAATAACAAAAAAGACAATATGATTGCGGAGAAAACTTACGCACAAAGGAAACGATCGCATGCGCCTCTGGACATCCAGCTCCCGATTTTCAGCAATGATAACCGTTGAAGAGTGAGAGCTGGATGTGATCGGCTTGTCTATTTATGCCCCACACACAATACGATTCAATGGTCCCTACAATCTCATTGTTCATTGGACACAGGAATTCCTCCTCGCATTATAACAAAAGGTCATAGGTTGATTCATACAGGTGGGCTGTGACGATTTCCAACTGCTCAGGTGGGTGGGAAACTAGGTTTCCCGCCGCATGGATAAGTAAGTGCAAATAATAGTAAATGGACATAAACTTCTTATGTCCATAACTATTCGCACGAGCGATTAATCCACTTCAAACCAACACCGGAAGATTGCTAATTAAATACTCTTCCGATGGATACTAAACACCACTGTATTACTCCTGTCTGACCCTTCGTATCAAACAAAGGGGGATTTCTCTGCTCATGAACATTCTACATTAACCAAACTTTCAGATTCTATCAAAGGGACCATGATCTACAAAATACATTATATAGTGGAAATATGTAACGATTGAGTCGCACGCTACGAACACATGAACTCTACCGTAAATGCACATACCGCGCGCCCGCGGGTGCCCGCAACAGCGAGTATGCGCACGCACGGGAGAGCGCACGCATGCGCAGCGCAGACCTGTGTGAGGTGCAAATATGGCAGTGTGCATCGTGATATTTTTCTGACTTTGACAGTCCACCCTTTGGCAGTCCACAATAACTGCCACTTCCTAAAACATTTCAAAAAGAGAAAAATATATGTCAGGGGTTAATACATTTACATGGTTGGGTAGAGGAGGAGAGGAGAAGGTAGGAAAAGGGTATGACCTAGTGAGATAGCAGAAGCATGTGTGTATGAATCCGTGTTTGGGGGTCATGTATCATCGTGCCGTACGTGTTTTAAATCAAGCTTCGAGGCATTGCGAAGTATACATTTGAATTCCTTCTTATCCCGTGGTACGGGTCTGTGGATGGGCTGTCAAACTTTACCGAGCTCTTTTCGGCTGTGGTTGTAACAAAATGGGGAGCACATTTTAGTTGATGATACATGAATGAGGGAATATGTGATTGCTGGTATCTGTGTCTGTATTCCCTATCGACTATGTGTGTAATTACCTGAAGGTTGTAGAGATGAAGAAAAGACATAATTACGGTAAATGCAGTGGTATTCTATGTCAGGTAAATGAACATTTGTCGGTTGAAGTCTTGTTCGGTGTCTGTTGGTTGCAGTCTTCTTTGTGCTTTTGCCCATAAGGTGCGAGCAAAAGCTTTGTCAATGTCCATAGATTTACAAAAGTGTTGGGCTAGCGTAATTTTAAAATTTCTAGGGAAACTGGGGATCTATGGCATAGTTCATCAAAAATCTGGTTATAAGGTTGTCAAAACTTCTTCTTTAATCCATCTGTTGTCTGTATATCGGCTCATCAAATTCCTCGTCCAAGTGGGTCTTTTTACCTTGGAGAAAACGGAAAAACAGGTGAAAGAAACGGACCGTAGAAATCGCATTTTCATCACATCATTGTTTCTACATTTGGGTCATAAATCAAATCCATTGGAATTACAATTTCCTCACTCCTTAAACTCATCACCCTGGTACTTCGTTTGCACTTCGTTAAAGCCTGACCGCATCTAAATATCAAGCCAATCGTTATGATAACACCTAAGATACATAGGAGAAACTTCCCTACATCCATTATGACTCCTTGAGCCCATTCTCCTAAACCGGAGAACCAATTTCGCGGGTTCAACCATGACACCCAACCAGTCAGCTCATTACTCACAGCAGCAAGGGTGAGATTGTGTCTCCTGCGAAATTCCCACTTCAGTTGGAGAATATCGTCCATCTTTTGGTCTATGACCTCGACCGGGTCCTCGGTACTATTTGTAATATATGTGCAACATTTCACGCCGTACTGCGTTGCCAGTGTGACACAATATCCACCTGTTACTGCTGTGAGATAATTGAGAATCATTCTATGCTGAACTAGTTCTGTTTTATAAGCTTGAAGTTCTCTTCCAGTATACCTAAACGTGTCATCATACATTTCTGTGATATTGTCTAGCAAATTTGCGAGCGCAGATATGTATTTATAATTCAACACTCCTCTGGCGGTGCGAGTGATGTCTAACGCGATTAGAAACTGAATCCCGGTGGATTCATGAATCATGTCAGAGGCCGGATGCTCTGTTCTTTCTATCAGGTGCCGTTTAACTACGTGCTCGTAATGGGTGTGAGTATAAGGAGCTTGGGCAACACGGTGTATATCTTTCATTTTGGCATGTGATACAGTCATTACTTCAGGCAATACTTTTCAAATATAACACAATCCTTCCGAGTTTGGGGCAAGCCACTTATACGCCTTCCTCCCGCATATGAAATATGCATCATCGGGGAGAACATATGGGACGGAGTAGGACATGACCATATTACACATCTTCCATGTGAAATCTCCTAATCCTAATTCTCCCATCTGTCTAGTACACGTATCAGCTTGTACGATATGTGCACAGTATCCTGGTGATACCTCTCCAACTCTCGTAATCCTATTTCCTAGGGTATACCTATATCGGAAAGATTTTCCTCTACTGGCTATGTTGCGTATAAGTTCTGTATCTGTCGGCATTCTATCTGCTCTATATGAAAAGGTCATGGTTTGGTTACTCCATGACACTTCCCAATTTCCCGGCTTTCGGGGATTGGAAATGTTAAAACATATGAGGGATCTATCCACATGATATTGGTGGAGCTTCAAACTAGGAGGACTGGAGATATTAAACCTCCTGTCCACCGGCCTCCCACCACTTAGCTCAAGTACCTCCCCTATCGTTAAAGGAAATGGTACTAGTCCTGATTTGCTATGACCTTGAGGTACTTGAGAGCATACCCAACAATCTGTTTGATTTAACACACTACCCACTAAAGAGTGATAGTCACTCAAGGGATGCCGGTCAATGTGGATACCAAAACTGGACTGGCATTTCCCGATGCACCCATCCTCAACCACATTGTCACAGAGCCTACAGATACAGTTTTCTTTTCAGCTAACAATGTTTACAAATAACATGGCTGCTAGATCGTTTCCGGTACTCGCCTTTTGCTTGGTGGTTGTATTGCTATTGGAAATTTACACCTCCGTCTCAGTCATCGGAACCTTTCTGGATCCTTTCTCGACCTCACTGGTACTCTCGCCGGAACAGACTGCTCTGGTCAACATCATGGTCAACAGGAAAATCCGGATCACAGTCTCTTGGGGCAAGTCCATCTTACAGGAGGAGAAAAGAAGAAATTTGTAATGGGGGTACGGGAAAACAGTTTGAGGGGGAGAGAAACTTGCTACGATAATTAAGTTCTCTAGTCTTGTTGTTCTTCTTGTTCTGCTGTCATCTCAAAGGTGCTGTCTCTCAGTCTTCCGAACGAACATTCCGGTGATGCAATATTCCTTCCAAACCAGCGAACTTTCTGTAAGGAGCAAAAAATCTTGCATTACCATTTGCCTAACTGAGGTGTGACATACCATCTTTAAAACATGAAAACATGAGAAAGAAGAGAGAAAACAAAAAAAAACAAAAGAGAGAGAGAACAATTCATATATGTATATATCACATAAATCAACAGAGAACAACAACAGGGAAAAAAAACATTTTTCAAACATAAACGTTTTCTAAAACATTGTCAGATCATCAGGCTGTCATATCTACATGTCCAATGGTTTCCTTGCGCAGTCCCTCCCCCCAACACTTCCATATTCCACTGTCTGTATCTGGCCAGAATACATTGATGCGGATAGGTCATGCTGGGGTTTGGTAGACTTCTGCAAAGACCAAGTATATATGCAATGTTTGAATCCTACCAATAATCGTCAGAGATGGGGAGAGAGAAAAAGAATCATTTCACAGATACATTTACAACGTTTCACCCGGTCATTCCTGTGTCTTCAGGGAATGACCTCCCAATTTATTAACTATAACCTCAGGCTTACCATCAGTCCTAATGATCACCTTTCCTGATTGCACATTATGGGTGTGGCTCAAAATTCTTCCTATATGATCCCTGTTTATAATTGTGTGTGTTATCATTTTGCTCATTTCTTGGTCTAGGGGGTCTGACTTTATGTGGGTTATTACAGTTGCTGGCATAATGCCCTTCTCTTCTACAATGATAACAAATCCTTGGCTTCCTCCATGTGCTAGGGGCCTGGGGTTTTGGTCGACTTGATGCCTCCTCTAGTGCTTGGATGCTCATTGCCATCAACCGTTCTCCCTGCGCTTCCCTGGTTCTTTGGATATTGCGGTCATGCTCGATAGCGGACTCTCTTAATGCAGCCACCGAGATGCCTCTCCAGTGAGGTATGGAGGTTTGTACCCTGATTTTTAGTGTGTCTTTTAAGCTGTCCATTAATACGGACACAGCTACCTCTCTGTGGTGTACATTAGTTTCAATGTCATCTATACCAGTGTACCTAGCCATATCCTGCAGAGCCCGGTGAAAATACTCTGATGCGGATTCACCTTCTTTTTGTTTTATTGTAAAGATTTTATTCCACTTTACTACTGTAGGAAAATATACTCCTAACTGTAGATTGATTCTTTTTACATTATCTTGGTTATACTTGTCTGTTAGTGGTACTTCCTCATCTAGCTTACAGTTAGCGATAAATTTCAATGAATCAACATCGGGGGGTAAACATGCCCTCAAAACTGTCCTCCAATCTTTGTTATTTGGCTCTGCAGTGTTTCCTAGCACTCTTATGTATTTTTGACAAGCAACTAAGTCTTTCCTGGGATCAGGAAATTCAGACAGAATTGTTCTTAATTCTGTTCGGGAAAAGGGGCAGTACATGGCGATGTTCCTGACAGGAGTGACTCCTGAAGAGTCAGTTTTCCCATTTGGTATTGCAATTACCCTGACAGGATTAAGTCCAGTAACGTCATTCTGAATTGATTCCACGATATGAGGTACATTTGTTTGTGCGTGATGTATAATACCATACGTACCTGTGGACACGACCTCACCTGACCCTCCGTTAGGGGGTTTGATTACAGTCTTTACCGATTTGGTCGCGTCCACCTGGATGTCTTGTGTGATGGCTGCTGGAAAAGGTGCCGACATTGTGCTGGGCTCACTTTCTTGTTGGTGTTCCTGAGGAAAGTTTAACATGGGGTGCGACTTGCATGGGTTAATAGTTGTACATTTAACACTTTCATTTTTATAAACCTTATTACGTTTGTTACATTCATTCTTAATATAGTTACTAAGGGCCTTTTTATCGTACAACATTGTGCCTTTCTCCGCAACCATAATCCTCTCCATTGCCATGTCTCTCCTCTCAAGATGAAAGTTAGGTATGTAAGTTAAATTTCTTTGCATTTCACTTTCCTGTAGCCATAACTGCAAACAATCATCATGTTTAACCCGTTGTTTCCAGGATTTTATGAGACAGATCCTCCGCCTTAAATTATGCAATACCTCTAAGTCAAAACTACCTATCCCAGGAAATGGTGCCTTATCCCCCGCAGTCATTCGTGTCCATTCATCACAAAAGGTCTCAGTGTGGGGACCATACCTCCTCCACATTACTAACCGAGCAGACCCTCGGGGTCTGCAAGCCTCTGCAGTCTGAACCCTGACTGCTGAACGTCCCTGTGTTGTGCACTTGGCTTCCATTGTGGACCTCTTTTAACACAGAAAAACTTCCTAAAATGCACCAAACACAGTCTACGTTGGAAATCCTTAAAGCTCTTCCACTGAACTTCTTCTGCTCCGAGTATCTCCGGTCCGCCTTCTAGCAGACACGTGTAACCGTTGCAGGCCCTATCTCTAGAGATTTTCCTGTGACCAGTGAAAATTCCCTTCTTTACACAAATCACGCTTGCATGTGCTCCCTACAACACGTATGAGGGCTAGATTTACGTATGGATATACTACCTCATATCACGTTGCGTTATTGGTCACACATACAACCGTGCGGTCCAATCGTACCACTTATAGACACTTGTTGCCCATAAATGGTAGGATCATTGGAGTCTCCCTACTGTGCTCCAAAACAGCCAGAGCGTAATACAACGAAACACACTCTGTTGCACGTTTTCACTCAGACCGTGCTCATCACGTATTCACCTTGACCGTGATTCACCAAGACTTACTTCACCAAGATTTCACAAAGACTTCACCAAGAGGAGTTCAATACACTCATACCGTTTTCAACCCACTATCATTCTATAGTTTTCTGATCAGAAAAATCATTTCCCGTAGTCTGATAGCTGTCCCCAGAGGCATTACAGTAAAGTAAGGTATTTAAACTAAGTTTTGGAAAAACTGAAATCAATTTGTGCTATTATCACGTGGCTATGCTATACCGCCCCCACTAAAACAATGCTATTGTGCGATTTGAGTTTCCGGTGGGCGTACCCAGACACTCCGTTGCGTAATATACGCTGCGTGCGTCGGCCTTTGTGTTGTGTTCGCGAGTCTCAGCCTTTTGTTAGAGACACGTGTACGCTGGCCATACAAAAATACAATTAGCACGTTTATCAATGAAGATGATCTTTAACTGTAATCATCTACCAAGCACCACACAGGTCTTTCCTTGTATCTCAGGCGAAGCTGTGCGTGTGTTTTACAAATTACCCCTTAATGTATCGTTTTTACTCTTTAACTACCAATAGCAACAAATCTTTCTCAGCACGTTATCAATTGTGAAATGGCAAACAGGAGAGTGACATGAAAATATACGAAAAAGAAATGCAGCTATATGCGTGTGTACGCAAAACAGAAATAAAAACAGTTTTTTAAAAGATACTAGCGTGTTGTTCTTACCTCCGGTTCCCGGATTCCTTCAGCACCCTTTACTAAGCGAAGCAGACGCTTATCCCGTCAGCACTGCGAAGAATATGATCTCCCGCCCTTTGCTGATGGATAATGTCTGCTGAAATTACCTAGCAGAGATATGTGAAGGACAGGACGAGCCTCCAATTGATAAAGCTAAATATTTATCTTATATAAAACCCTTTATGAGGTCTAAGAACACTGTACGCTATTTACGTATGGAGTACCGTAAGGGTACGCTCGTTGCGTAACGATCGCTTAGCCGTGGTCGAGACGCTCAAGCGTCACGTTCGCTCACGGCCGAGAGATCACAGGCAGGCACGCTATTGGCTGCCGACTAACGTAATGATTCGCTATAGCGTAGCGGACGCTCGGGACCACGAGGAGATCACCAGCGGCGCTGACGCTCACAATGTTAAACCTTTATATCTAAACCATAAACAATGTAATATGCTGTAAAACCTTAGTGTAGAGATAGGGTGTAGATGCAACACAGTGTAACCTTATTAACTTAAAAGCTGTTCGAGCGTCACCGACGCTCTGAGAATACTTAACACTATAAGAAATACACAGATACCGTGCTTAGGGTCCAACGCCTAATATATATATTATGAATGTTATACTTGCAAAAGAATTAATACAATACAAGTCATACACTACAATATAACATAGACTACCTAACCAGATAACTACACATGAAATACAATACAATACTATTACGTTTAAGAGAATACGAGAGAAAGAGGAGAAGAGAGAGAGAGAGAGATATGGCCCATAATAACAAAAAAGACAATATGATTGCGGAGAAAACTTACGCACAAAGGAAACGATCGCATGCGCCTCTGGACATCCAGCTCCCGATTTTCAGCAATGATAACCGTTGAAGAGTGAGAGCTGGATGTGATCGGCTTGTCTATTTATGCCCCACACACAATACGATTCAATGGTCCCTACAATCTCATTGTTCATTGGACACAGGAATTCCTCCTCGCATTATAACAAAAGGTCATAGGTTGATTCATACAGGTGGGCTGTGACGATTTCCAACTGCTCAGGTGGGTGGGAAACTAGGTTTCCCGCCGCATGGATAAGTAAGTGCAAATAATAGTAAATGGACATAAACTTCTTATGTCCATAACTATTCGCACGAGCGATTAATCCACTTCAAACCAACACCGGAAGATTGCTAATTAAATACTCTTCCGATGGATACTAAACACCACTGTATTACTCCTGTCTGACCCTTCGTATCAAACAAAGGGGGATTTCTCTGCTCATGAACATTCTACATTAACCAAACTTTCAGATTCTATCAAAGGGACCATGATCTACAAAATACATTATATAGTGGAAATATGTAACGATTGAGTCGCACGCTACGAACACATGAACTCTACCGTAAATGCACATACCGCGCGCCCACGGGTGCCCGCAACAGCGAGTATGCGCACGCACGGGAGAGCGCACGCATGCGCAGCGCAGACCTGTGTGAGGTGCAAATATGGCAGTGTGCATCGTGATATTTTTCTGACTTTGACAAAGTAATATTAAAAAAAAAAAAGGGGCAGACTAGATGGGCCAAGTGGTTCTTATCTGCAGACAAATTCTATGTAACATCATGCAAAGAAGTAAAAGAGGTGCTTTGAGGTAGCTGTATGACTAAGCTATGCGACACAAGTGTGCGGCACAAACACCTGGCCCATCTAGGAGTGGCACGCAGTGGCTGATTGTCAAAAGTGGTCCGCAATTTTTTTGCCCACCAACAGCATCTCCTGCATGCCCATGTCATTTCTCAAAAAAATCTGCACCACCAAATTAATTGTATGTGCAAAATATGGGACGTGCTGGAATTTGCCCAGATGTAATGCACGCACATTATTGGTGCCGTTGTCCGATATCACAAATCCCCAGGAGAGTCTATGTGGGGTAAGCCATTGTGCGATGATGTCCCTCAGTTTCCGTAAGAGGTTGTCAGCTGTGTGCCTCTTATGGAAACCAGTGATACACAACGTATCCTGTCTCGGAATGAACTGGCATATGTGAGATGCTGCTACTGGTGCTGCTACTGTTGTTGCAGCGGGAGGCAATACATCTACCCAGTGGGCTGTCACAGTCATATAGTCCTTAGTCTGCCCTGCTCCACTTGTCCACATGTCCGTGGTTAAGTGGACACTGGGTACAACAGCATTTTTCAGGACACTGAGGACACTTTTCTTAATGCCCCTGTACAGTCCGGGAATCGCTTTCCTAGTGAAGTGCATTCTAGATGGGATTTGGTACCGGGGACACACTACCTCCATGAATTGTCTAAATCCCACTACACTAATGGCAGATACCGGACTCAAGTCTAACACCAACATAGCTGTCAATGCCTCAGTTATCCACTTTGCAACAGGATGACTGCTGTCTTATTTTATCTTCCTCGCAAAGAACTGTTGTACAGTCAATTGCTTAGTTGAAGTAGTACAAGTGGTCTTCCAACATCCACTCTGGGATGACGATCGACTACCAGCAGCAACAACAGCTGCTGCAGAAGCAGCAGTAGGAGGAAGTGGTTCTTGATCTTTCCTTATTTTATCCTCCATATTTCTGTTCTCCATAATTTTCTGGAGTTATATAACAATATGCAACACAGGAGAGCATACCTCTACATCGCATAGGGCAAACCCTGTAAAAATTATTTGGATTAAATATTAATAACCCCTTTATTTGGAGTAAATAATATACAGCACAGGACAGCACCATTGAACTTATATGGCAGCACCACTGGACTGGACTTATATGGCAGTACCACTGGACTGGATGTATACGGCGGTATCACTGGACTTATACGGCAGTACCACTGGACATATACGGCAGTATCACTGGACATATACGGCAGTATCACTGGACTTATATGGCAGTATCACTGGACTTATATGGCAGTATCACTGGACATATACGGCAGTATCACTGGACTTATACGGCAGTATCACTGGACTGGATTTATATGGCAGTACCACTGGATTTATACAGCAGTACCACTGGACTTATACGGCAGTACCACTGGACTGGACTTATACGGCAGTACCACTGGATTTTTTACGGCAGTACCACTGGACTTATACGGCAGTACCACTGAACTTATACGGCAGTATCACTGGACTTATACGGCAGTATCACTGACTTATACGGCAGTATCACTGGACTTATATGGCAGTATCACTGAACTTATACGTCAGTACCACTGGACTAATACAGCAGCACAGGGTCACCACCACTGGACTGCTGCAGGACAACACAGCACCACTGCAATGGACTGGACGTATAGAGCAGCACTGGACATATGGCGGCAGAGGACACCACCACTGTGACTGGACTGATGCAGCACAAGACACCACCACTGGACTGATGCAGCACAACACAGCACCACTGGACTGGACTTATACAGCAGCACTGGACATATGGCAGCAGAGGACACCACTACTGCGACTGGACTGATGCAGCACAAAACACCACCACTGGACTGATGCAGCACAACACAGCACCACTGGACTGGACTGGACTTATACAGCAGCACTGGACATATGGCAGCAGAGGACACCACTACTGCGACTGGACTGATGCAGCACAAAACACCACCACTGGACTGATGCAGCACAACACAGCACCACTGGACTGGGCTTATACAGCAGCACTGGACATATGGCAGCAGAGGACACCACTACTGTGACTGGACTGATGCAGCACAAGACACCACCACTGGACTGATGCAGCACAAGACAGCAGTGGAATGACACACATAAGACAGAGCAGGTCGCCACACCACTTTCCCGCACAGACAGACACTGAGGAGAGAGACACGTCCTCTCGTTACACTCTCCAGGACTGGAGTGAAAATGGCGGCGACGCACAGCTCCATATATGGAATCCAAAACCTGCGAGAATCCGACAGCAGGATGATATGTCTTGCATCGTTCTGGTTTAGGAGTGTGGTGAGAAGTCCCGAGCCAGACTCGGATCCGGGGCGCGGGACGTGATGTTCGGTAGGGTTCAGTTCTTATAGAACCGAACCCGGTAATTTCTAATTATGAGAGCATTATAACTGAGTGAAATTTAACATTTTCCATGTTTTGTACACACAATAAACTGGGTGGTGCAGAATTTTTTTTAATGACAGGGGAATGCAGAATATGCTGTCTGTGGCCCAAGAAATTGCTGGACATTTTTGCAATTTAGCAACCATATGTAGAAGATTGCAACAGCTGCAAGAACAGTTATATGCCATGCTACCAACTGAAGCAAGATGGGAATTCCACCCTTTACATGTTTCAGCAAATGGAGGAACAGCAGCAAGCCATCCAAACCTAGGCAACAAGTCATGGCATACTGTAAGGAAAGGGGAGGGGGGGAGGGGTAGAATATAGATCCAAAATCAAAATACATGAGGGTGGTTTTGGCAAAACCAGAAAACATAAGCAAAACACTAAAGGTGGTTTTGGCAAAACCAAAACCAGTCCGCACACATCGCTAATTTGTTCCACTTGCAGTGACAAGGCACCATCCCAGAGTGATTTCCATCACATCTCTATGGGCCCGATTAAAACCTGATTGCTGTTGTGCGAAATCACACAGCGACCAATTATCAAATGACTGCGCATGCGTATGCACCGCAATGCACAGGCATGACAACAAACAGCAACAGAATTTTGATCGCTAGGCGTACTCAAGGTGATTGACAGGAAGTGGACTTTGTGGGTGGTAACTGGCCGTTTTCTGAGAGTGTCAAGAAAAATGCAGGCGTTTCCAATTGTTTTCTGGGAGGGTGTGTGATATCAGCTCCGGCCCCAAACGGCCTGATTCTATCGCACTGTAGGAGTAAGTCCTTGGCTACACTTACTGTAGACTGCACAGACTGGAAAAATCATTTGATGGTGAGTAAGTTGCAAACGGATTTGCAGCTGTCAGCTGTTTGGCAAAGTTTTCGCACGGCTTACACATGCAGTCGCACACTTGCACGGGGTGGGTATTCACTCTCTATGGGTGGTGACTATCTGATCGCAGCCCTCTGCAAATTTGCAGACAAGCAATCAGGTCTGAATTAGGCCCTATGTCCATTATAAGCCTAAATCAATGCCATGATTTGAAAAGTTTTAGGCCCGGGATGTACTAACCTCTCCCGCTGCGGTATTAGGGTTATCTCTTCGCTCTCGGTGTTTACTCCTTGTTAGTTGTTTTCCTCCTGCTGCCTGGTGCTCCCCAACGCTCCCTGTAGTTTCCGCGTCACACTGGTGATCACTGCGGTCTGCCATAATCACCGCCGCGGCCACTGATCCCTCCACGACGGTTGTTCAGTGCTGCGCTGATGCGCTCCCCCTCTCAGTGAGTCACACATGTGCAGTAGTCCTGCTTCCTACTACTGTGACTACTGTGCATGCGTGACTCACTGACAGGGGGAGCGCAGCGCTGAACAACCGCTGTGGAGGGAACAGTGGCCGCTGCGGTGATTATGGCAGACCGCAGTGATGACCAGTGTGACGCGGAAACTACAGGGAGCGTTGGGGAGTGCCAGGCAGCAGGAGGAAAACAACTAACAAGGAGTAAACACCGGGAGCGCAGAGATAACCCTAATACCGCAATGGGAGAGGTTAGTACATCCCGCCCTTATTGTGTTAAAGAGTTATATATTTGCCTCTATGCTGACATATGTAGGACATTTTAGTTTTCTTCCATCCTTTCTATGCTATGTTTCTTGTAATATTACATTAAAGGGCATTCCAAGGTTTTTGCTGGATTTTTTTTTTATGTGCGCTTAACCTGGGCATGATTCCAACGGGTATGTAAATATGAGAACATATCTGAACTTGGACTCAGTAACAATTTTTTTTGTCACTAATGCTTTATTTATTGGTTTTGGTAAGAACTGCTGTAGGAAATTTGGGGGAAAATATTCATATGCCAAAGACATTTTAGAGCTTTTTATGGCATCTATATGTAAAAAGAAATAAAAGACAACATTATAGAATTCAGGAACACATTAACTAAATCCCACTCTTTTGGAAATAAAAACTTCAGGCAAAATAGCTAAGCTTAGCTAGATTTACCTTTTGATGTAGCTGGATACAGCATCTATTTTATTTTCACTTTTTTTTCTTTTGGTGTGTTCCATTTAAGCACTTTTTAGTAATGAGACTTTGTGTCTTTATGATCTTTGTGATTTCCTGCATTTAATGTGATGAAATAAATAAATCAACATCTGGAGTATAAGCTTTTAGTTCTACCAGTGTAGGGTAAATAAAATTATTTTGCGTAAATCAAGAGAGGAGCATATAAAGCAGTGACATGGAATGTATTTTTCAAAAGAGGAAAGTCATTTCCTGACCATTCTCTTCATATCCTTTCATTCAATGGCTAACCTTACCTTGTATTTTTGTGGCTTAATGTGCAACAGAATTGCCAGCTCCCAGCTGTCAAGGTGCACGCAAAGGGCAGTTAGGATACTTATGTGTAAGCCAAATGTTTTGCGCAATAACGTAATATCATACAGCACAGTGGCCAGAAGAACATTCCTACAACATTTTCTGAATACGTTCCTTTCACAGAAATAGGTTTTCAATTGACTTTAAATCCTTTCTCAATATAGTCTGTAATTCCTTCAATAAGTTATAATGTTGAATTCATATTTTCTAATCAAATTTGCCAAACTGTTTAGAAGAGAATGTTTAACAGTAGTACAAAAATGAAATTCTCTGTCTGCAATGCCAGTTGCATGTTCATAGATAGCTGGTCAGTTACATGTTTCTTCCACAACAATATTTCATTGTGTCTAGTTACGGATTTGGTATGATCTACTGATGGACGGGATGCCGGTGGTCAGAAGGCTGATAGCTGAATCCTGACCATCAGAATCCCAACAGCCCCCCCCCCCCCAGAAAGTACCCTCCCCTCCCCTGACCCTACCTAATACTAACCCACCGTTGTGGGTCCCTAACCCGGACCCTACCTGTGGTGCCTAACCCTCCCTTCCCCGCTGCCTAAACCAAACCCTCCCGCTTGGTGCCTAAGCCTAACCTCCCCTTGTAAGTGTCTAACCCTAACCCCACTTCCCAGTATCTAAGCATATCCTTCCCGTCCCTGCACCCTAACCCCAACACCCCTGCTAATGCCTAAACCTAACCTCTCACCCCCACCCCCGCAGCAGGATGCAAGCACGTCCCGCTAATAGAACATTCAGGATTTCAGGCATCGCTATTCCCCTAGTTACATATTAAACAATGGTTATTTACAGTGTTAAATATACATAACCAACTTTCTAATATTACGATACAGATAAGTTGTCTGCACTGATATATAAACATCTATATGGGATGTAGACAAAAGGTCGACAAGTTCAATAATGACATATCTTAGCAAGATCTGCGTCCATCTTTTCACATGCTGGGGGCCACCCAGCACAGGGCAAGGTCGCCCATCATTTGTGTGTCCCCTGCCTGCATAGCCTGGCTGCACTGGCAGACGGTCTGCCGCCATTTTTTTATCGGAAAAGGCTGCATGTGACATCACACAGCCAAAATGCTTGTGACACCCCCTTCCCCCCCCCATTTTGGCCACTACGCACCACAATGCCAAAACGCTGCCCCCCGAATGCCCATCGCTGTTAATTACCTTGCGGCCTCAAGGAAAAGTGTTGCGCAAAAGCACTGCGGCCACTGTGTACTGACGCGCAGCTGGGTCCATCTCTAGATAGATAGATAGTTAGGTAGATAGGTAGATAGATAGATAGATAGATAGATAGATAGATAGATAGATAGATAGATAGATAGATAGATAGATATTCTACCTTTGCTGTGTGTATATATATATATATATATATATTATAAGGATATTAGAAACAACCAAGGACACTGCTTACAACAGTGCCGCAACAGGTCGAAAGTGACTTTACACTAAGTTGGCACCTTGATATGTTATTAACCTCTTCAGTACTATGCCAGGAAATCTTCCAGGGTAGACAGCGCTGTCAGCGTTGGCTACCACGGAAGATTTACGGGCATGCTACTGACAGATTCCCCGGGGACAGCCGTGCAGCGTGACTGTGCCCGGGAATCAGGCTATTATGAGTTAAACCCGCCCCCGGGGGCGTGCTTAACAGTGTAATAACTTATGCTGATTCCCGGGCGCCGCTGATTCCCAGGCACCGGGTGTTCCCCCGCAGGCGGTCGCCCTCCTACACTAAATAAAAAAACACACCCTTGGACGTGTGTATTTTATAAAATGCTGTATTATAAGTAGTGATGAGCGGATTCGGTTTTACTCGGTTCTCAAAACAGAATCTTATTGAATCCGCTCATCACTAATTATAAGGTAGTGAATAATTGCTTATGATGCTGGCGATGCCTGCGGGTATTCCCCGTGGGCGATCGCCCTCCTGCACTTCCCCCCTGCACTTTAACCCTTGCACTACCTAATTTTAAAAAACACCATGGGAGGTGTGTATTTAAAAAAAAAAAAAACAGCTGAAGGGGTTAATAGAAGTTGAAGTGATGACATCACTATTCACCAGATATATAACCGGCTAGCCTTCCAGAGGCAAAAGTGACACATATGGGGTATATTTACAAAGTACGGCTTTATAGATGTTGCCCATAGCAACCAATCAGATTCTAGCTATTATCTTCTAGAACGTGATAGATAAATGATAAGTGGAATCTGATTGGCTGTTATGACAACATCTCCACGTCTATAAACCTTCACTTTAGTAAATATACCCCATAAGTCATTAAAAATTTATGTGGAATTGAAGATGAGAATTAACAAAAAAAAAAAATATGCCAAAAACATTTAGTGGCTGATGCAAAGTGAGTCCTATGTTATTTTTTGCAATGTAAAATGCGTAAAACTGATTTACACATGCCCATAATCAGGGTCTGTTCTAAGCCTACTAGCACCCTTAGCGAGAATGGTTGAAGAGCCCCTCCCCCCCATTCAATGCGCACCAAAGGCGTGTGCTCTCCTGGGAAAGTGGGCTTGTCTTTGCAACTTTATATTATGTTATCAAACTATTTTTAGATATATTATCACACACCCCTCTACACACAGTCACACACACACACACTATTAGCATCCTTACACGTAATGCCCACAGTAATGCTCCTTACACACAATACCCACAGTATAGTGCCAGTTACACATAATGTCCCCAGTATAGTGCTAGGTACAAATAATGCCCACAGTATAGTGTCAGTTACACATAATGTCCCCAATATAGTGTCAGATACACATAATGCCCCCAGTATAGTACCAGGTACACATAATGTCCCCAGTACAGTGCCAGGTACACACAATGCCCTCAGTATAGTGCCAGTTACACATATTGTCCCCAATATAGTGGCAGGTATACATAATGCCCCCAGTATAGTGCCAGATACACATAATGCCCCTAGTATAGTGTCAGTTACATGTAATATCCCCAGTATAGTGCCAGGTACACATAATGCCCTCAGTATAGTGCCAGTTACACATAATGTCTCCAATATAGTGTCAGGTATACATAATGCCCCAGTATAGTGCCAGTTACACATAATGCCCCCAGTATAGTACCAGTTACACATAATGCCCCCAGTATAGTGCCAGGTACACAAACTGCTCCCAATAGTGCTCACCACCACAGCTGCTGCTGTGCTGCTGCTGCTGCTGCTGGCCACCATGTCTGGGGGAAAGGGAATGCAGTGTGCATCTCTCCTGCCCCTCAATAAATCCAGTCTCCCGTCTCAGGCGAGCATCTCAACTATAACACCAGTTCATGAGCCAATCATAGCTTGCGGTTGAGCAGCCAATCAGGAGCCGCTGCCGCCAGACCAGCGGGATCCATATTTAAAATTGGCCTCTAATATCGGGAAACATTTAACATACCACCACATGGGATTCCGGCTATCACAATGCCAACATTGGAATCCCGCACAGGGGTACAGTTCTGGTGCCGGAATACCGACAAGACAGGCTGTTCTCCCTTGGTGGGTGTCATGACAACCATGGAGTCAGAATATAACCTGTGGTGAGCGCAGCGAGCCGGCGTGCCCACAGCCTGGTGAGTGCAGCGATCCTGCAAGGGGCCTGCTAGCACTCTCTGCGCACCTGGCATACTGGTGGTCATGATGCCACTGTCGGTATACTGACGGCCAGCATCATGGCCATTAGCATTTCATACTGAACCCCTAATATTATGCTAGATCGATTTATGACAAATGGGCCCCAAAATGTGTACTATTGCTGTTTAGTGGCGTGTGGCAGTGTGTATAATAAAGTATGTACTGTAGACAAGGCTGCATAGCTGAACAGTGGAAGAGAAAATGAGTCTGAATTGTAACTGTGTTTATTTCATTATACTGTACTGTAGTATATAACAATACCAGCCAAAGAAAGACTAACCTCCTGGCCCCCGTTATTAGCAAGTAGCTTTCTCTCTCTGTAGTACATCAGGGAGGAGTGAGGCTGCAGCTGCTGTTGCTCTATGGTTGTGTATACAGTATGTTCCCTTCATGACCAGGACCAGGAAGTGACAGCACGAGAGGGCAGAAGAGGACTTCCTCCCTTACAGCACCTTAATGTTTTATCCATTCTCCGTTTGTTTGAGGTTATTTTGGTTTATCTCTGCACCATTTTTCCCTAGCGGGCTCACTTTGCTGACCACGCTTCAGGCTCAGTGTCTCGCTTCACTCGCCACAGGTTGCTATTCCAAATAGTTTGTTACAGGGACCCAGGGGCTTATGGGAAAGGTCCTCTCCACGAAGGGTAACTAGACGCTGCCGTTGCTCTATAGCTGTCCTAGAAATGCACCGCCCTCCCACCCCCCGTGTCCTTGAAGACTCAGGTAACAACAAGCAGCCAGCACTCTGGGTCGGTGAGCCGGCATGAGGGTGGGAGCTTCGAGCAGCAGAGTAATACACAACATGCTGTATATGATCATTACTCATATGGGTACATGGCCAAGGTGGAGGAGGAGGACACATTCACCACTGCAGGGCCCCTGATGGGATGTCCGCGATGTGCTGTTGCATTTATGTCTGCCGATTCCCAGCACACACACTGCGGATTGCTGTCGGCCCTACCACCGCCTACTCGGAAGCAAACAGCTGGACCCGATGCACTATTAATAAAAATGCCCACTTTAATCCCTTGACGCCAGCCAGAGAGGGACCCGGACAGGTAATATGATGGTGAAAATAGGCGCACCCCATTGAGGGTGGTGCCCTGCACGGCAGTACATGTCAAATGTGCCTGGAGTCGGCACTGCCCATAATACAGGCAACATGCATGTGTAGCCATGAAGATTTGTGTGAATCTGACACGTCTACAGAGGCAGTACGGAGGAGGAAAGGGGCAGTGTTGGGTAATTGTGAACTGATGCAGACTGGCACAGAGATGCTACTGTATATGCCTGTCCAAGCCATATTATTTGCATGTTCCCAAGGGCAGGTATAATGATGATGACAGCCACCTGCATTAGAGAATGACTTGTGATTGGCTGATTTAAATAAACGTCTAATGCTGATAGGTGTTTTCTTTGTTGTACTTATATTAAGCCTTTGCATAAATTATGTTTTGTGTGTTTGCTTTGGCGATTTGCTTTTCGTACACAAAATCTCCTGTATTAGAGATTTTTTTTAAGCTCACTGGAGCCTGATAATGAATGTAAGCAAAACAAATGAGTAGAAACATGGGTGTACATTATATAATGTACAGGTATACAGGATGTAAGCCTAGTACATATGAAATTAGTGCAGACCCACATGCAACTTTGCTTATACTCACTGTTGCAACTTTGAAACAGTTTACACCTTTATTTTGCAGTGCCGTTAAGTTCATGCCTTGCATCAGTCCCTTAGTGGAGAACTTGAGATGAATATAAGAATTGGTATATGTCTGAGTTTAGCAAACAAGTCTCAACATTCAGCTTGGTAGAGTTTCATTGGCTAAAGCCAAGTCATTAGATGTTCTGATAGTGATACAACATACAGTACATACCTCCCAACATGACCCTCTCCAGGAGAGAAAGAATGCTCTGCTCCTGGACTTCCCTCTTAATATATGATTGCAATCTCCTGTGGTGAAACACCTTTCTTATCCATTAACCTGTTCAACACAGGTGCTACATTAAGAGAAAAGTCCAAGAGCAGAGCATTGTGTCCCTCCTGGAGAGGGTCATGTTGGGAGGTATGACAGTATAATAGAGTTAAGTATTGATAATCCAGTCATATAACCTGTAGAATAAGGGAACAGTAGAGTATGAAGGAAGTAAAGGTAATGATATGGTAACTTACTGTGGGGTAGATGTACTAAGCCTTGGAGAGTGATAAAAAAAATGGTAGGAGTTGACCGATTGGTACTTTTATCTCTCCCCTTTGTCTCTCTCCAAGGCTTAGTACATCTCTCCCTATGAATGTTAAAAACACATAGTAATACAATGCGTGGGAAGGCATGGATAGTAAATAAATCAGCACTCAGTGAACCTGTACACTACAAATGGGTGAAAAGATAAGATCAGAGTCGCTGGGACAGGAGAACAAAGGAGTACTAGAACTAGGCAGGAGGGCCATACCATGAGGTCTTACAGTCTAAGGGGTATAATTACTAAAAGTCGATATTGGTTCTATTTAAAATCGACCAGAATAGAACCAAAATCCCCACTACAGTGGGGTATATTTACTAACATTCGTAATTCTCCCGATTTGGTGGGAGAATAATCACGAATGACATCGAAAGTGTAAAACTGCAACTTTTTGAATTTGTTACGACGGATTTACTAAGCTGTCGTATTCGGGTTTTTCTTTTGTTCCGATGTCGATGTCATTCGTGTTTTTTATTTTTATTTTTACGGCAGTGATTAGCAAAACACTGCCGACTTTTTTACAATGAATCTCGACCGGATCTGTGTGATCCGTGCTGGGGTTCATATTTTTTTTTTTTTTTAAATTAAACACTGTAAAATCCCAAAAAAAAATTGCGTGGGGTCCCCTCTCCTAAGCATAACCAGCCTCGGGCTCTTTGAGCCGATCCTGGTTGCAAAAATATGGGAAAAAAATTGACAGGGGTTCCCCCATATTTAAGCAACCAGCATCGGGCTCTGCGCCTGGTCCTGGTTCCAAAAATACGGGGGACAAAAAGAGTAGGGGTCCCCCGTATTTTTAAAACCAGCACCGGGCTCCACTAGCTGGACAGATAATGCCACAGCCGGGGGTCACTTTTATATAGTGCCCTGCGGCCGTGGCATCAAAAATCCAACTAGTCACCCCTGGCCGGGGTACCCTGGGGGAGTGGGGACCCCTTAAATCAAGGGGTCCCCCCCCCAGCCACCCAAGGGCCAGGGGTGAAGCCCGAGGCTGTCCCCCCCCATCCAATGGGCTGCGGATGGGGGGGCTGATAGCCTTTTGTGATAATGAAAAGATATTGTTTTTAGTAGCAGTACTACAAGGCCCAGCAAGCCTCCCCCGCATGCTGGTACTTGGAGAACCACAAGTACCAGCATGCGGCGGAAAAACGGGCCCGCTGGTACCTGTAGTACTATTACTAAAAAAATACCCAAAAAAAGACAAGACACACACACCGTGAAAGTAAAGATTTATTACATACATGCACACAAACATACATACATACTTACCTTATGTTCACACGAGGGTCTGTCCTCTTCTCCAGTAGAATCCAAGGGGTACCTGTTGAATAAATTCTACTCACCAGATCCCGGGTCCCAGGGTCCTCGGGGCAACCATTTGTAATCCAGGTACTTGCATAAAATAACAAAACGGAAAGCCGAGCCACGAACTGAAAGGGGCCCCATGTTTTCACATGGGACTCCTTTCCCCGAATGCCAGAAACCCACTCTGACTGATGTCTAAGTGGGTTTCTTCAGCCAATCAGGGAGCGCTACGTTGTAGCACCCTCCTGATCGGCTGTGTGCTCCTGTACTGAGTGACAGGCGGCACACGGCAGTGTTACAATGTAGCGCCTATGCGCTCCATTGTAACCAATGGTGGGAACTTTCTGCTCAGCGGTGACGTCACTTTAGGTCAACCGCAGGGCAGAAAGTTCCCACCATTGGTTACAATGGAGCGCATAGGCGCTGCATTGTAACACTGCCGCGTGCTGCCTGTCACTCAGTACAGGAGCACACAGCCGATCAGGAGGGTGCTACAACGTAGCGCTCCCTGATTGGCTGAAGAAACCCACTTAGACATCAGTCAGAGTGGGTTTCTGGCATTCGGGGAAAGGATTCCCATGTGAAAACATGGGGCCCCTTTCAGTTCGTGGCTCGGCTTTCCGTTTTGTTATTTTATGCAAGTACCTGGATTACAAATGGTTGCCCCGAGGACCCTGGGACCCGGGATCTGGTGAGTAGAATTTATTCAACAGGTACCCCTTGGATTCTACTGGAGAAGAGGACAGACCCTCGTGTGAACATAAGGTAAGTATGTATGTATGTTTGTGTGCATGTATGTAATAAATCTTTACTTTCACGGTGTGTGTGTCTTGTCTTTTTTTGGGTATTTTTTTAGTAATAGTACTACAGGTACCAGCGGGCCCGTTTTTCCGCCGCATGCTGGTACTTGTGGTTCTCCAAGTACCAGCATGCGGGGGAGGCTTGCTGGGCCTTGTAGTACTGCTACTAAAAACAATATCTTTTCATTATCACAAAAGGCTATCAGCCCCCCCATCCGCAGCCCATTGGATGGGGGGGACAGCCTCGGGCTTCACCCCTGGCCCTTGGGTGGCTGGGGGGGGACCCCTTGATTGAAGGGTTCCCCACTCCCCCAGGGTACCCCGGCCAGGGGTGACTAGTTGGATTTTTGATGCCACGGCCGCAGGGCACTATATAAAAGTGACCCCCGGCTGTGGCATCATCTGTCCAGCTAGTGGAGCCCGGTGCTGGTTTTAAAAATACGGGGGACCCCTACTCTTTTTGTCCCCCATATTTTTGGAACCAGGACCAGGCGCAGAGCCCGATGCTGGTTGCTTAAATATGGGGGAACCCCTGTCAATTTTTTTCCCATATTTTTGCAACCAGGATCGGCTCAAAGAGCCCGAGGCTGGTTATGCTTAGGAGGGGGGACCCCACGCAATTTTTTTTGAGAAAATAATCACTTTCCCACCCCTTCCCACTGATATACATGCACGGATCTCATGGATCCGTGCATGCCTATACAATCACGGATTAAAAAAGCAGGTCTGTTTTTTTTTAGCACTTTTTTACGAGTTGTAATTTTTCACGGCAGTGTTTGTTTTTTTTTTGCTTTGCACTTCTTAGTAAATTACCGAGATTCATACTTAAACAGCCGCGTTTTGACCGATGGTGTATTCATTTGTATTTTTTTTGTTGGACTTCCAAAAAATTACGAATGCCCTCATCACTGCCGTGATTATTGCTTAGTAAATTACCGAGATGACACTTTGATGAAAAAACGGCATCTCGGTCAAAATCGGGACCTTAGTAAATTTACCCCAGTGTTTCTATTTCAAATAGCTCATTTACTAAAAGTTGATTTTCGAGTTCCATTTAAAAACACTGGGTGATGTGAGTTCTATTTGAAGTTCTAAATGTGCTCCATTCACCAAAAATCGACACAAAATAGACAAAATTATAACAAAGAATTCCTATTGCCCACATGCATTGTCACTTGCACTGTAATACCTACACACACACCTTCCTCTGCTAATTTGCATATCCATGTTTTTTTAAATTATTGTTGTGCCTTTAAATGCCATGAATTATACAGCCAGAGTGCCCCACACACTTCTCTCCCATGTTTTTTCCAACATATTGAGGTTTCAGATAATTTTACATTATTTAATATCAAATGGAACTGTTTCTGATGGGTATATTGAAAATGGTGATTTATGGTCGATTTTGGATCAATGTTGAGTAAATTTTCAAATCGATTATTAGTAAATATGGGTTAGGAATTGAACTCTATGTTAAAGTATTGAAGGTTCTATTGTAGTTCTATTTATATGTAAAGTTCTGTTTAGACAATATTGAGTCAATTTGACCTTAGTTAATACCTGTCACACAAAATCAACTGAAAACCAAAATCAGCTTTTAGTAAATACACCCCTAAATGAGATGAAAGCTGCCGGTGGGATAAACTGGGATATAGAAAAGGCAGGTGGTCAGAAGGGCTGAGTATTGAGTTATGAAGAGGGTTGATGTTGGTAGAGGGTCTGCTGGAGGTAGAAAATAACTTACAGAACAGTGGGTGACAACAGGATAAATAATGAATGTTATTGTAAGGTGGAGCGGTAGAGGAATGCAGAAGGCAGGATGAAGTGTGGGCAGAAGTGAAGATGAAGACGGATTGATTGAACGTTTTATATGAGGGTTAGAAAATAAAACTGTAAATTGTGGAGGATGGGGAGCCAGAGACAAAGTGTGCTGAGTAGGAAGCCCAACGCAGAGTCAGGAGAGATACAGTAAATGAGGTAGACAGTACCATTAAGAATAGATTGAAGTGAGAAGCGGTGGATGAGAGGTGGATGAGAGGTGGATGAGAGGAAGGCCAAATTGAAGGAGGTTGCAGTGCATGTACAACAATTTTGGTAGCATACATGTTTTGGAAGGTCTGATTCTCAAGATATTGTGATGTTAGATGATTAGGAGGATGACTGGATGTGGGGATTTAAGGAGAGGGAGGAGTCAAGGCAGCAGACATGAGGGACACAGGATATGATAGAACTGTCAACAGATAGTGAGAGGAGTGAAAGTGAGTAGGTTGTTTGTCATGAGATACCGCAGAGCTATTTGAGGGCCATATGAGGAGAAGATACATTTGAAATGGAGGTAGTTATTAAGATAATAGGATTAAACATGTAATAATATAGGACCGATTCTGAGTTGGACCCACTGATGATGTCAGATACAATTGAGTTATTTTTTTCTTTTGCATAGTCATATTGTCATAGATGCAACTACAGCAAAATATGCTAAAGCAGTGACAAAAGAGCAACTCAGTATCAGCCCCATACTGAGTATATACAGAGGCAATGCCTTCTGGCTCCAAGCACTGAAGGGACAACTGTACAGCAGCACCTGTGTGGTCCACAGCGGGATCCAAGTGTGACCGCTGCTCTTTCAACAGAGCTCTGCAGCACACCCGCTGTTGATGCTGCAGAGTTAATTGGCTCTGTCCTAGAAGCTCTGCTAACACCTGCAATAGGGACAGGACAGCACCCATATGGTACCGCTCAGCCAGTGCTGCAGCAAGCAACAGTGCACCCGCTGCTGGACTGTGAGATAGGACCCACTGGTGAACGCTGATTCTGCATACTGCAGATGACTGAAACTCATGAGTATACCAGGTGATTTTCTAAAGGTAGTTATACAATCTTGTTTGTGTGTGTTTTTGTCTTGATAAAAGAAAGCAATCTCTGAAATGTTGACAGCATACTAAGCCTTTGTGCTCATTATTTACCCAGTTAAGAGACTCTGTGAGTGCTGTCCAGCTGCATGTAAGCCAGAGGTGGGGAACCTCCGGCCCGCGGGGCGTATAAGGCCCGCGAAGCCGTTTGCTCCGGCCCACACGCTTCTCTGTGAGACACGCCGCCGCTCAGTCCGGCGGCAGAGTGTCTCAGCTGTCAGGACAGGGACTCTGGAGGAGAGCGCGGCTGTCGGGTGGGAGCGGCGGCATGTAGAACTTGAAACCAGCCGCCGGTTCGTGAGCCAATCAGAGCTCATGGACCGGCAGCCAATCAGGAGCCGCGGCTGCCGGTCCGCGAGCTCTGATTGGCTCTCGAACCGGCGGCTGGTTTCAAGTCCTACACGCCACCGCCCTTCATAGCCGCGCTCTCCTCCGTGTCCCGCCGAAAGAAGCAGCGGTAAGCGGCACGGGTGGGGTATCTGTATACCTGGCACTGTGGGGGGCATCTGTATACCTGGCACTGTGGGGGAATCTGTATACCTGGCACTGTGGGGACATCTGTATACCTGGCACTGTGGGGGGCATCTGTATACCTGGCACTGTGGGGGCATCTGTATACCTGGCACTGTGGGGACATCTGTATATCTGGCACTGTGAGGGGCATCTGTATACCTGGCACTGTGGGGACATCTGTATACCTGGCACTGTGAGGGGCATTTGTATACCTGGCACTGTGGGGGCATCTGTATACCTGGCACTGTGGGGGCATCTGTATACCTGGCACTGTGAGGGGCATTTGTATACCTGGAACTGTGGGGGCATTTGTATACCTGGCACTGTGGGGGCATCTGTATACCTGTCACTGTGAGGGGCATTTGTATACCTGGCACTGTGGGGGCATTTGTATACCTGGCACTGTGGGGGCAATTGTGAATCTGGCACTGCACTATTGGGCACATATGTGTATCACGTCCCATTTTAATTGGCCACACCCATTTTTTGGTACAGTGCCTCTAAGGCACCTACTGGGGGGCAGGGTAATTTTTTAAGTTGAGAATTTTTGTATGGCCCCCGAAGGATTTTATAAATATCCAAATGGCCCTTGGTAAAAAAAAAGGTTCCCCACCCCTGATGTAAGCTATACTTTCCCCAGGTCAGGCACCGGAGCAAGCTGATGAATTATTTAAACATGGGAGTGCCGAACACTGCCAATTACTATATTTGATGCATATGGGATTTACAGCAACCTGGTTTGTATCAGCCCAGGCACCCACTAAATTTTGCATCTCTTTTCGGACTGATTACTTCCAATTAATTTGTTGCCTGGGACTTGGATTCTGTGGTTATCATCCATTTGGAATATGTCTTCAATAAAAGACCCTACTGGCTATAATACCATTGTATTACCATTGGGAGAATCACTCTGTCTCCCCTATTCAGAGGCAGTGAATATTTTATTTGCAGAGAAATTACATGAGACCACAAGCACTGATCCTATATATCACGTTGTATCTCACCTAATCAAGTTAAAGAAATGTGAAATTGATTTTTATCTACATGGAGTGACATTGTCAGGAAGATTCCAAGAGGTTTCCGTGTTTGGAATTTACCCACAATAGGACGTAACAATACAAAGGTCTGACGTTGGGCAGCAGTGTTAAATAAATGCTCATATGATCTGATAGTCCTTGTTATCAAAGGGTCCAGAAAAGAACTGAATCTAACTTAAGAGAAAATCATAACCTTTGAACAACAAAATCTAGAGGCCATAAAATCGGATAAATCTCAGGATTGGCTGGCTACCCTTTCTGCCCAGGTGGAAAAATATAGAGCAGATCTAATTCATAGAAACATAGAAACATAGAATTTGACGGCAGATAAGAACCACTTGGCCCATCTAGTATGCCCCTTTTTTTTTTATCCTTTATGTAATCTCAACCCTTTTTGAACCCTAATTCTTTGTAAGGATATTCATATGCCTATCCCAAGCATGTTTAAAATGCTCTACAGTCTTAGCCTCTACCACCTCTGATGGGAGACTATTCCACTTATCCACTACCCTTTCTGTGAAGTAATTTTTCCTTAAATTTCCCCTGAACCTCCCCCCCCTCCAGTCTCAGTGTATGTCCTCGAGTTCTAATATTTCTCTTCCTTTGAAGAATGTTTCCCTCCTGAACTTTGATAAGACCCTTGATATTCAATTCAATTCTAAAAGAGCAGCAGCTGATAGAGATTACGCTGAGTTCAAAATTTATAGCTGGGCCTATCATAGAGGGTTAAATTAGGAGCGGAGACCGAGATTAAGAAGCCACAAGCGCTACAGTTTGGAGTCTGAAAATTCAAGTGGTGTGAATTTGTCTTGTGAAGCAGAATGTGCAGGGGAGACACTGACAACTTCTACCCAAAGACCCCCTTTAAGGGTTACAACAAGGGCAAAAAATGCTCCCCCCCACAAAAAAAAAAAAGGGGGGGGGGGGAGTTTACAACAAGAAAACCTAGTGTTCAATTTGTCATCACGCACCCTGACTCCTGATGAAATTCGGGTTTTAAATAAAGGTTTATCATATGTCCTCACTAATCTCCCTGATACATTTAATAATCAGGTAGATTTGTACAAATTCAGTCGCAGATTGCGACATAAATAATTTTTTGGCTCCGAGTCCATATCGTTGCAAACTCCATCTCCTATTTGTAAACCATCTTTATTTGATCCTTACTACTCCAATACTGCTATAAAGACATTTACATCACACATAAGTAATTATGTGGAAACTGAAGGACGGAATGTACAGAACAAATTATTCAATCTTTCTAAAGCAGAACATACAGCTTTAAAAAATCTTGGAGGATATCAGGACATAGTCATCTGATCAGCGGACAAATAAGGTGGTACGGTGGTGCATGACCTAGATGATTATAAGTCTGAAATCTATAGGAAATTGTGTGAACATACAGTATATTGGGCATTATCACAAGACTCTACGAAGGAATTAAAAAAAGAACTGAACAGAATTTTCACAGAAGTAGTATCTAGCATTATCATGTCAAAAAAGACAGAGGAAGCGTTAACACTGATTGGCCCAGGTCTCGAGCCCTATACACTATTCCCAAATTACATAAAAGTCTACTCCAGCCACCTGGTGGGACTATCATTACAGGCAGAGACTCACTTTACTTAGGTCAATAGTCATTAGGTTGACCACTATTGGTTGACATGTGTTAGGTCGACATGGTTTCTAGGTCGACCTAGTCATTAGGTCAACATTTTTTACAATTTTTCTTATTTTTTTAACTTTTTCATACTTTCCGATCCACGTGACCTACGACTGAAACGGTTTCGAGAGAAGCGAGCCATGCGAGGGGACACGGTGCACTACTTGGGGTTCTCAGTCACTCTACGCAGAAAACTACAAAACAAAAACCTCATGTCGACTTTTTGCCATGTCGACCTTGCTCATGTGGACCTAATGCTTATATCAACCTAGTTTAGTTGTCGACTTAGTCACTGTCGATCAATAGTGGTCGACTTAGACACTGTCGTCCTAAGTGTGGTCGACCCTATAAACCACACCCGATAGAAATACCTCTTTACTGTACATGCAGAAAGTCATCATCCTCCCTCTTTGAAATGGGGATTACCATATTCTCAATTTCTCCGAATTTTCTGGATTTACAGCAATACAGTGGAGGCAGAAACACAACTTGAACAGATGTTGGTGAAGTTCTTGAAACGGGGATATCAACTGAAATCTCCCTGACAAGCTAAACAATGGGTATTGGCACTAGATCGAATAGAAATCCTGTTACAGTATGGCAAGGAAGTGAACCAGAAACGGATGGTATGGACACAAAATTATTCCATGAATAGTTCTACTTTAATGAAAAAAGCAAAGGACAACTGGCCCATTGTTTCGGAGGACAAAGCACTGCCGATGTTGAAATAAGATACAATCTTGCCCTCATACAGAAGGGGTAGAAACGTAAAAGATATCGTGGTACATAATGATGTCTCCAATTTTGCACCAAGTAAACCAGAACACTTCCTTACTCGTAAACCTGGCAATTTTAGATGTGTCGGATGCATCACCTGCAGCTGTTTAGAAACAGGGGATACTTTCAGACACCACTGTTCGGGCAAGAGATATAAAATTAAATATCCTCTTTCCTGCCCCAGCAGGTATATAGTTTATTACACTTGCTGCCCTTATGGACTGTTCTATGGGGGTCATTCCGAGTTGATAACTCGCTAGCTATTTTTTGCAGCGCTGCGAACAGATAGTCGCCGCCTATAGGGGAGTGTATGTTTGCTTTGCAAGCATGCAATCGCATGTGCAGCCGAGCGGTACAAAAAAGTTTTGTGCCGTTTCTGAGTAGCTCAGAACTTACTCAGTCGCTTCGATCACTTCAGCCTGTTCAGGACCGGAATTGACGTCAGACACCCGCCCTGCAAACTCTTGGACACGCCTGCGTTTTTCCAACCACTCCCAGAAAACAGTCAGTTGACACCCACAAACTCCTTCTTCCCGTCAATCTCCTTGCGATCGGATGTGCGAATGGATTATTCGTAAAATCCATCGCTCAGCAATGATCCGCTTTGTACCCGTACGAAGCGCCTGCGCATTGTGGTGCATATGCATGCGCAGTTCTCACCTGATCGCAGCGCAGCGAAAAATCCTAGTGTGTGATCAGGTCGGAATGACCCCCTATCTGGGTAAAACCACTAGACAGTTCAAAGAGCGTATTGCTTTACATCACTCGGCGGTAAGAGCAGCAATTGAAGGTAGAGGTTCAGAACAACACATAGCAAGACACTTCAAAGACTGGCATCATAGTCTATCCATTATTAAATATAAAATGATAGATTGGATTCCCCCAAGCCAAAAGGGTAGCAATCGGGGACATATTCTGCTACAGAGAGAATCCTACTGGATTCATTGTCTGCAAACAGTTCAACCTCTGGGGATGAATGAAATCTTGTCTTTTTCTAGTTTTTTATGAATATAGCTGAACCAAGTTTATCAGAGCCAAAGGCATATTGACTTTAATTATTTACAAAGACCTTATACTGAGCACAGGGTTTATGCTAAAGTTTGTTTTGTACTGTTAGCAACATTGTATGCTGTTACATGTCTAGTCTCTCTTATTGCTGCTGTTGCAGTCTATAGCCAGCTTGTAGATGTAATTGTCTATATTTGTCTTTTGAACAGTTTTGTATTTAATGGTTGACCTATTAACTGTCAAACTTTTCACTGTTGATTTATAGTCCGGATACCCTCTAACCCACTGCTCACAGCCTATCAATTTGCACTAGAAATCCAGGGACCTGAGCTCCCTTTGACGCAATGGCTGGTATATAATTAGCCGCAGTAATTTACTGCGGCTAATTGGTTCACCAGAGGCTATACTGTTAGCCCCAATTGCCAGCTTTTTTGGGCTACCTGAGGCAGGTAAAGTCAAATCCCTGCTAAGTGACCATTTTTGCCATGATATGTGCTGTGAAAATACATAGGCATGCAGCATTTTCATGGACCCGAATTATTTTAAAAAACCGTGTGTGTGTGGGGGGGAAGGGGGGGTTCTCATGATGTAAATGGACACCGGTGGTAAAAAGTCGGTAATAACATAAAAAAATGCAAAAAACAGGGGTAAGCAAATTATAGGTCACCAGTGAAAAGGTCAACAGTCAATAGGTTGACCACTAATGGTCGACATGTGTTAGGTCAACATGGTCAAAAGGTCGACATGGCCATTAGGTCGACACTGCTTATGATTATCAGATACAAAAGGTCGACAGGTTCAAATGTTTGTCAGACATATAGTTGACACATCTTTTTAGGTTTTATCGCAGCTTTATCGCAGCTAATTGGATACCCCTGAATTGGGGGAATTCAATTTTTTCTCCCCACGTACACTATTTGATTGTGCTCAATAGAGCAATTCATATGTTGCTCGTTTGGGCATGCTGAGCTGCAGGGAGACACATTTCAGCTCATAGTTCCCCGTGCTAGCAAGCTGAAATGTGCGAAAAGTGTCCCATATGGGCACCCAAACAGCACTTTTTATGATTGCGCCAATTAGCTGCGAATAGCAGTTAAACCCATCACTAATTGTCATGATAGGCGTGATAAACAGCATCAATTGAATATCGCCCCTGTGATCTCACATCATTTTAGACAGGAGATTGGGTGGTGATAACAATTGAATTTCCCTCCATATGTAAGAATGTCAGTTTAACAGTACTGAAGATACAGATGGAGCCACGCTAATCATGGCTCTGTCTGTGCATGGCCTATCGCTGAGAGCGTCTCAATCCGGAGTGCGCGCACCCGTGACGGAGACGCACCCCATTCACTAGAATCGGAGAGCGTCTCTATGCACGCCGTCAGGCTAGGTGGACGGATCACCTAGTCACGCCGGGAGTGCACGTATGCGATGGAGTAACACTAGATGTATGTAGTCACTGGCGTAACTATAATATGTTATGTGGACTACAGTGTGCTATGGGCTATCTGATGGTTCTTTGTGACGCTCACGCAATTACCCCTGCCCAGCAGTCTTTTAGCCTCCTGCAGCCAAAGACTTCACCTATAGCAGCCGCCTTTCCAGGGCAGATTAGGTCAACCCCATACTCAGGTTTTATGTATAGACAAGGAGGCTATTGGAAGCTGAGTTGCAGTATGGTGAGACGTACACTGAACCCTATCTAGATACCGCTGCACTACATGTGGACAGAGAGAAATAACCGAATGCACATGAGTGCAACAATGCACAGTTTGGAATACAATAAATAATTAGCAGTGAGTTCCTAAAGGAGCTTGGCAGAGCAAGGCAAGGTACACATAACAAGATTACTTAGCTGCAGGAGACACCTGGATTCCAGGCAAGGCAGGACAAAGTAAGACAACGCAAAGTAAGGCTGGAGCTGACTGAAAGTACTTTCAGGCTAGGTCTCACATGTGCAGTCAGGAACTCAGGTCTGACAGGTAATGAACTCAAGATTCTGACAGGACAGGGTACACATGATACTGACTGGACTGGGTATCACCAGTATTATAATAGCACAAATGTACAGATTCTAGATTCACCAAGCTACAGGGGCCGGACACAGGTACTATCAGGAACAATAAGCTTCAAGCTATAACCGGCATGAGATTCAAGGCAGGCTGGGTAATATTAGGAGCAATTGCCAATCAGAGCAGCCAGGAAGACTAGGCCCTCTGATGAGGAGACTCAATGCATCTGTTCAGCTACACACACACACACACACACACACACACACACACACACACACAGAGACAAAACTCCTAATTATATAGCAGCTGAAGCTGAACACACAGGGAACCTAAAAAAAGAGGGGGTAGGTGGGCGCTAGTATAATGGCTATAAGACACCTGAAATGCTAATACTGTTCTCTAGCAGCAGCTTCCCAAAATTGAGGTGCTGATCCTCAACCAAAAAATTCATAGAACAAGAAACACTCAGAGAAGCGCTACCATTAGACAGCATTAATAACATTTATTATTAAAAATATTTGATATATAACTATCACAATTCAGTAAATAAACCAAGTATCCTGTGGTATAGTAAACTCGTGTACTATACACCAAACATTAGTAGCTAAAGATAGTAACAAATATAAGATACATTGTAAAAACTCCCTTGGAAAAACGTAACCACTTGTATTCCGGATAAAGATGCAGGAATATGAAATGCACTGAGAATGCAGGAAAACATGGCCTAATTATCTGACAGGTGAAACTGCACAGACCACACATACAGGAGACAGGCTGCAGTTATACTTAACACAAACAAGTACATAAGAAAACCTAGAATTCTAATAGAAATACAACAGACTCACAACATAAAAACATAAACAGGAATGAGCCACAGCGGTTGCTCATGACATAATAGGTGTAGTGAGTGCTTTGCACATAGGGGGTAATTCCAAGTTGATCGCAGCAAGAATTTTGTTAGCAGTTGGGCAATACCATGTGCACTGCAGGGGAGGCAGATATAACATGTGCAGAAAGAGTTAGATTTGGGTGGGTTATTTTATTTCTGTGCAGGGTAAATACTGGCTGCTTTATTTTTACACTGCAAATTAGATTGCAGATTGAACACACCACACCCAAATCTAACTCTCTCTGCACATGTTAAATCTGCATCCCCTGCAGTGCACATGGTTTTGCCCAACTGCTAACAAAATTCCTGCTGCGATCAACTTGGAATTACCCCCATAGGCCCCTGAGTCCAAAGGGGTCCCCACCGCACACACTGCACCTTTTTTTTAATACTTAACCCCTCTCAGAGTCCCACGCCGATGTCATGTGCATGTGCAGTAGAGAAATCACTGGGAAAATGGCCACCACGCCATTTTCTCAGTGATCTGCGCATGAGCAGTAAAGTCTGAGCCCTCTAGCGCTCATACTCTCCAGCATTGCAAGCAGAGAGGAGGAGGCAGTACACGGGCCTTCTCCTCTCTTAAAGTGCCCCTGTATGTAGTGGTGGGAGTGTATGGAAGTTTTCTATGTTTACAAGTTTTCCTAACTGTTACCCTTATTAATCATGCTGCATGGTGATATTTGGAGCTTTAAATGGGGGATACTGTAACAGCAATAACTGGTTCACAGATAACAAGCATACAGTAATATATACCACCGCTCGGGATGCCGAATGTCAGTATACCGTCATCAGCATCCCGAATGGAGGAATGCTGGCAGGAGGCAAGTGCAATAAAGCCCCTTGCGGGCTCGGTGGTGAGCTATGCTCGCCACAGGTTCTATCCTCCCTCTCTGGGTGTCATGGACACCCATAGTGGAGGAATAACCTACCTCATCGGGATACCGGTGGTGGTATGATAACACAGTCAGGATCCCGGTGTCGGTATTGTGACAGCCGGGATCCCGTCAAGCGTTATCCTGACCGCATATCATATTTATGTCTAGTAAGACACAGTATGGGTAATTTTCAATATAGACTTGCTACTTTTAAAATACATCTTTTTAATCTTGCACCAGCTTGAATTTTAAATATAGTGGTTATTTTGCTTAGTATAATATTGGCATGAATGTGTTTAAAATATACCCTTTTATTTAGGGAGTAATGAATTTATTTGTGTGACATGACTTACTATGAAAGAGTACTTTTATGGAATGCATACAGTAATTGTAAATGAAGGTAAAACACATTTAAATACAGGGATTGCATAAAAAAAGAAGTAATTTTATTTCAAATGTAAGTATGTATATATATTTCTACGTTGTAATACGTATATCCCTGACTGTAGGATATAAAGAATGCCTCAAATATGTGCTTTTATTCTGTAAAGTCACTTAAATTTTCATTGACTAATAATATCATTATATTTTACAGTGCAAGGTGCATTATTCCTAGTATCATACATTTATACAGCGATATCACTAAGCTATTCCATTAAAACAACTACCAGGCTGGCTCTACCATTAGGCAGCTTTAGGCAGCTGCCTAGGTGCTGGGATCTGGGGGGTGGGGGTGACACAGAGTCTGCCTAACATATAATGAAAGATGTCTCTGAAGGAAACAACCTTGTTGTACTTGATGCAAGTGGTGGCTGTGGAATTTATTAATCACATTTTAATCTGAAGGGCTGAGAAGTGGGTATTGGTGGTTGTTAGGGGCAGTAGGCTAAAGTTTTGCTTATTGTGCCAAGAGACCTTGCACCAGCACTGACAACAACCATAGGCCATCAGCAATATATTAATGCCTTATATTTGAACTTATTTTCTTAGGATTCTCAGTTTAAAAAAGTGCCGGAAGAATTGATCAAGGGGTACTGGGATACTGGTATGATAGTAAGCAAATGTCCAGTCATTTCATACAAAACAGAAAAAGTCTCTGCACAGCATTCTGGAGCACATGTGCCAGACATTGAGTTAAAATAAGATTTTACTCACCGGTAAATCTATTTCTCGTAGTCCGTAGTGGATGCTGGGAACTCCGTAAGGTCCATGGGGAATAGCGGCTCCGCAGGAGACTGGGCACAACTAAAAGAAAGCTTTTAGACTACCTGGTGTGCACTGACTCCTCCCACTATGACCCTCCTCCAAGCCTCAGTTAGGATACTGTGCCCGGAAGAGCTGACACAATAAGGAATGATTTTGAATCCCGGGTAAGACTCACACCAGCCACACCAATCACACCGTATAACTTGTGATACTATACCCAGTTAACAGTATGAAATATAACTGAGCCTCTCAACAGATGACTCAACAATAACCCTTAGTTAGGCAATAACTACATACAAGTATTGCAGACAATCTGCACTTGGGATGGGCGCCCAGCATCCACTACGGACTATGAGAAATAGATTTACCGGTGAGTAAAATCTTATTTTCTCTGACGTCCTAGTGGATGCTGGGAACTCCGTAAGGACCATGGGGTTTATACCAAAGCTCCCAAACGGGCGGGAGAGTGCGGATGACTCTGCAGCACCGAATGAGAGAACTCAAGGTCCTCCTCAGCCAGGGTATCAAATTTGTAGAATTTTGCAAACGTGTTTGCCCCTGACCAAATTGCAGCTCGGCAAAGTTGCAAAGCCGAGACCCCTCGGGCAGCCGCCCAAGATGAGCCCACTTTCCTCGTGGAATGGGCTTTTACTGATTTAGGATGCGGCAATCCAGCCGCAGAATGCTCCAGCTGAATTGTGCTACAAATTCAGCGAGCAATAGTCTGCTTAGAAGCAGGAGCACCTATTTTGTTGGGTGCCTACAGGATAAAAAGCGAGTCAATTTTCCTGACTCCAGCCGTCCTGGAAATATAAATTTTTAAGGCCCTGACTACGTCCAGTAACTTGGAATTTTCCAAGTCCCTAGTAGCCGCAGGCACTACAATAGGTTGATTCAAGTGAAAAGCTGATACCACCTTAGGGAGAAACTGGGGACGAGTCCTCAATTCTGCCCTATCCATATGGAAAATCAGATAAGGGCTTTTACATGACAAAGCCGCCAATTCTGACACACGCCTGGCCGAAGCCAAGGCCAATAACATGACCACTTTCCACGTGAGATATTTAAAATCCACAGTTTTAAGTGGCTCAAACCAATGTGATTTTAGGAAACTCAACACCACGTTGAGATCCCAAGGAGCCACAGGAGGCACAAAAGGGGGCTGAATATGTAGCACTCCCTTTACAAATGTCTGAACTCCAGGCAGTGAAGCCAGTTCTTTCTGGAAGAAAATCGACAGAGCCGAAATCTGGACCTTAATGGAACCCAAGTTTAGGCCCATAGTCACTCCTGACTGTAGGAAGTGCAGAAAACGACCCAGCTGAAATTCCTCTGTTGGGGCCTTCCTGGCCTCACACCACGCAACATATTTTCGCCAAATACGGTGATAATGGTTTGCGGTTACTTCTTTCCTGGCTTTTATCAGCGTAGGAATGACTTCCTCCGGAATGCCCTTTTCCTTTAGGATCCGGAATTCAACCGCCATGCCGTCAAACGCAGCCGCGGTAAGTCTTGGAACAGACAGGGCCCCTGCTGTAGCAGATCCTGTCTGAGCGGAAGAGGCCATGGGTCCTCTGATATCATTTCTTGAAGTTCTGGGTACCAAGCTCTTCTTGGCCCATCCGGAACCACGAGTATCGTTCTTACTCCTCGTCTTCTTATTATTCTCAGTACCTTTGGTATGAGAAGCAGAGGAGGGAATACATAAACCGACTGGTACACCCACGGCGTCACTAGAGCGTCCACAGCTATCGCCTGAGGGTCCCTTGACCTGGCGCAATATCTAGTTTTTTGTTTAGGCGGGACGCCATCATGTCCACCTGTGGCCTTTCCCAACAGTTTACCAACAGTTGGAAGACTTCTGGATGAAGTCCCCACTCTCCCGGGTGTAGGTCGTGTCTGCTGAGGAAGTCTGCTTCCCAGTTGATCACTCCCGGAATGAACACTGCTGACAGTGCTAAGACGTGATTTTCCGCCCATCGGAGAATCCTTGTGGCTTCTGCCATCGCCATCCTGCTTCTTGTGCCGCCCTGTCGGTTTACATGGGCGACTGCCGTGATGTTGTCCGATTGGATCAGTACCGGCTGGTTTTGAAGCAGAGGCCTTGCCAGACTTAGGGCATTGTAAATGGCCCTCAGTTCCAGAATATTTATGTGTAGGGATGACTCCTGACTTGACCAAAGTCCTTGGAAATTTCTTCCCTGTGTGACTGCCCCCCAGCCTCGAAGGCTGGCATCCGTGGTTACCAGGACCCAATCCTGTATGCCGAATCTGCGGCCCTCTTGAAGATGAGCACTCTGCAGCCACCACAGTAGAGATACCCTGGTCCTTGGAGACAGGGTTATCAGCCGATGCATCTGAAGATGCGATCCCGACCACTTGTCCAAGAGGTCCCACTGAAAGGTTCTTGCATGGAACCTGCCGAATGGAATTCTGCTTCATAAGAAGCTATCATTTTTCCCAGGACTCGTGTGCAGTGATGCACCGATACCTGTTTTGGTTTCAGGAGGTCTCTGACTAGAGATGACAGCTCCTTGGCTTTCTCCTGCGGGAGAAATACTTTTTTTCTGTTCTGTGTCCAGAACCATCCCCAGGAACAGTAGGCGTGTGATAGGAACCAGCTGTGACTTTGGAATGTATAGAATCCATCCGTGCTGTTGTAGCACTTCCCGAGATAGTGCTACTCCGACCAACAACTGCTCCTTGGACCTCGCCTTTATAAGGAGATCGTCCAAGTACGGGATAATTAAAACTCCCTTTTTTCGAAGGAGTATCATCATTTCTGCCATTACCTTGGTAAAGACCCTCGGTGCCGTGGACAGTCCAAACGGCAGTGTTTGGAATTAGTAATGGCAATCCTGTACCACAAATCTGAGGTACTCCTGGTGAGGATGGTAAATGGGGACATGTAGGTAAGCATCCTTGATGTCCAGGGATACCATGTAATCCCCCTCCTCCAGGCTTGCAATAACCGCCCTGAGCGATTCCATCTTGAACTTGAATTTTTTTATGTATGTGTTCAAGGATTTCAAATTTAACATGGGTCTCACCGAACCGTCCGGTTTCGGTACCACAAACAGTGTGGAATAGTAACCCCGTCCTTGTTGAAGTAGGGGCACCTTGACTATCACCTGCTGGGAATATAGCTTGTGAATTGCCTCTAGCACAGCCTCCCTGCCTGAGGGAGTTGTCGGCAAGGCAGATTTGAGGAAACGGTGGGGGGGGAGACGCCTCGAATTCCAGCTTGTACCCCTGAGATACTACTTGAAGGATCCAGGGATCCACCTGTGAGCGAGCCCACTGATCGCTGAAATTTTTGAGGCGGCCCCCCACCGTAAATGGCTATGCCTGTGGAGCCCCCGCGTCATGCGGTGGACTCAGGGGAAGCGGGGGAAGAATTTTGATTCTGGGAACTGGCTGACTGGTGCAGCTTTTTCCCTCTTCCCTCGTCTCTGTGCAGAAAGGAAGCGCCTTTGACCCGCTTGCTTTTCTGAAGCCGAAAGGACTGTACCTGATAATACAGTGCTTTCTAAGGCTGTGAGGAAACCTGAGGTAAAAATTTTTCTTCCCAGCTGTTGCTGTGGATACGAGGTCCCAGAGACCATCCCCAAACAATTCCTCACCCTTATAAGGCTCTATGTGCCTTTTAAAGTCAGCATCACCAGTCCAGTGTCGGGTCTCTAATACCCTCCTGACAGAATGGACATTGCATTAATTCTGGATGCCAGCCGGCAAAATATCCCTCTGTGCATCCCTCATATATAAGACGACGTCTTTAATATACTCTTATGTTCGCAAAATAGTATCCCTGTTTGACAGGGTCACCGACCACGCTGCAGCAGCACTATCTGCAGGTCTCAGTCTAGTACCTGAGTGGGTAAATACAGACTTCAGGATAGCCTCCTGCTTTTTATCAGCAGGTACCTTCAAAGTGGCTGTATCCTAAGACGGCAGTGCCACCTTTTTTGACAAACGTGTGAGCGCCTTATCCACCCTAGGGGATATCTCCCAGCGTAACTTATCCTCTGGCGGGAAAGGGTACGCCATCAGTAACTTTTTAGAAATTACCAATTTCTTATCGGGGGAACCCACGCTTTTTCACACTTCATTCACTCATTTGATGGGGGAACAAAACACTGCCTGCTTTTTCTCCCCACACATAAAACCCTTTTTTAGTGGTACTTGGGTTAATGTCAGAAATGTGTAACACATTTTTTATTGCCGGGATCATGTAACGGATGTTCCTAGTGGATTGTGTATATGTCTCAACCTCGTCGACACTGGAGTCAGACTCCGTGTCGACATCTGTGTCTGCCATCTGAGGGAGCGGGCGTTTTTGAGCCCCTGATGGCCTTTGAGACGCCTGGGCAAGCGCGGCTGAGAAGCCGGCTGTCCCACAGCTGTTACGTCATCCAGCCTTTTATGTAAGGAGTTGACACTGTCGGTTTATACCTTCCACCTATCCATCCACTCTGGTGTCGGCCCCACAGGGGGCTACATCACATTTATCGGCATCTGCTCTGCCACCACATAAGCCTCCTCATCAAACGTGTCGACACAGCCGTACCGACACACCGCACACACACAGGGAATGCTCTGACTGAGGACAGGACCCCACACAGCCCTTTGGGGAGACAGAGAGAGAGTATGCCAGCACACACCAGAGCGCTATATAATTTAAGGATTAACACTATATTGAGTGAATTTTTCCCAATAGCTGCTTGTATAAACAATATTGCGCCTAAATTTAGTGCCCCCCCCCTCTCTTTTTAACCCTTTGAGCCTGCAAACTACAGGGGAGAGCCTGGGGAGCTGTCTTCCAGCTGCACTGTGAAGAGAAAATGGCGCCAGTGTGCTGAGGGAGATAGCTCCGCCCCTTTTTCGCGGACTTTTCTCCCGCTTTTTTATGGATTCTGGCAGGGGTATTTATCACATATATAGCCTCTGGGGCTATACATTGTGATATATTTGCCAGCCAAGGTGTTTTTATTGCTGCTCAGGGCGCCCCCCCCCCAGCGCCCTGCACCCTCAGTGACCGGAGTGTGAAGTGTGTATGAGGAGCAATGGCGCACAGCTGCAGTGCTGTGCGCTACCTTGGTGAAGACTGATGTCTTCTGCCACCGATTTTCCGGACCTCTTCTTGCTTCTGGCTCTGTAAGGGGGACGGCGGTGCGGCTCCGGGAACGAACACCAAGGCCAGTTCCATGCGGTCGATCCCTCTGGAGCTAATGGTGTCCAGTAGCCTAAGAAGCCCAAGCTAGCTGCAAGCAGGTAGGTTCGCTTCTTCTCCCCTTAGTCCCTCGATGCAGTGAGCCTGTTGCCAGCAGGTCTCACTGTAAAATAAAAAACCTAAAATAAAATTTCTTTCTAGGAGCTCAGGAGAGCCCCTAGTGTGCATCCAGCTCAGCCGGGCACAGAAATCTAACTGAGGTTTGGAGGAGGGTCATAGTGGGAGGAGCCAGTGCACACCAGGTAGTCTAAAAGCTTTCTTTTAGTTGTGCCCAGTCTCCTGCGGAGCCGCTATTCCCCATGGTCCTTACGGAGTTCCCAGCATCCACTAGGACGTCAGAGAAATATAAGTGCAAACTTTCCTCTGAGGACTATTTCTGATTTCTGTTCTCAGAGCTCTCTGTAGTGAGTTCTAAGGGTCATAATAAAAATAAATTTGGACAACAGGTACTTCAGAGGATGCACTAGCCATTTATTGAAAAAACAAATATTAGTTACATATTTTGTCACCACGGTATATATTTACTATTGTTCGATTTTTAGTTTTGAGAGATATGGCATTCGATTTCAATTGAGTTTTGACTTTGGAGATTTGCTAAAGGCAAAATCAAAAGTTAAATTGAAAACCGAATTCAATTCAAATTCCACTCAAAATTGAATTTCTGAAAAATATTGATGTTTTCCCATAGTCGAATATAGGATCCCCACATTTACTAAAATTCGATTTGTAAATCAATTTGAAATTTAACTCTAGATGAAATTTCAAATATCCAAATGAATAGAATAAAGAGAGACATTCAATTTGAGCTTCTAAACACCATTCTATTGCTTGGAAATTGATAGTGATGACTCTAGAAATCACCAAAAGCATGTTTGGCAGTGTGGCTGTAGGAATAATGGTTTCTCAAGGTTAGGCTATGCTGCGCACCTACCTGCAAATCACTACCTGACTGAAGTGTTGTGACTGGCTATCCTGGTTTGTGCCATGATGCCTACATCCTCAGCAATTCATCCCTGACTGCAAAATTTGAGGTGGGCCAAATGCCAGAGGGATGGTTGTTGGGTAAGTTACCTGTATGTGTTAATGAAGCAGCTAATAGTACTTGTTAGTACTGTATATTGCTTTAATTAATTTTCCCCCACCAATTATTTAGGATATGGCTGTTGCTCCTGGCTACTGACTTCATTGTCAGATTGGCAAACTTCTGCTGAGAATAAGTAACAAGGCACATATAACTACCCAATCCATGCCAAAATGCACCTTTGGGCTATTAAAAACAAGGTTGATAAATTGGGAGGCATATTATTATATAATCTGGCAAAAGTATCTGATATTGCGCTCTGCTGCTGTCTATTGTATAATCGGGCATTAACTAAACCACTCCCTCCAGATTATGCAATAAACAGCAGGCAGAGGTTTTGTTACCACAACTGACTATGTGAGCACAGAAAGTAGCAGGCAGGCAGGAAGGCAGATTAGGGGTTTGCCTATTGCCAACTACATTATTTCCGCTCTAAGTATGTTTTGTTTTTTGTATTTTAATACCACAAAATTGTAACCTTCAGTTAGGTGTTCATGTATAAAACAGTGTAAAGAGAGAGTTTCCCCTTTAATTAGTGTGCATGTGATACATTTGGGCCAATACAGTAGGAAGGAATGAGGAAGTTCTGGTTGATGTTGAATTAGATTTTGCATTCGATTTTAATGGGTATTTGAGGTTCAATTTTGAAAGGGATTTCATAAACGGAACACAAAATTTCTTCTAAAAATCGACCAAAATCAAATTCGAATTGAAAATCGAATGCAAAATTAATTATTAGTAAATGAGGATTTTTTTAGATTTTGCAGTTCAATTAGAATTGATTTCAGTCAATTTTTTTGATTCATAAAAATTAATCCCAAAGTGGAATTTAATAAATATACCCCCAGATGATGATACAAATCACTTAATGTGCAAAACATAGAAAGAGCAAAGTTTTCTCTCTGCGCTGTTAATCTATATGAAGCAATGGGGCATGAATGCACTTGACTTGCACACTTATATAACATAATTAATTTTAATCAATAATGACTAGTCATATAAATTTCTAGAATCAATAAAATAGCATAAAACAATATAATACACAATTAATTACTAAGAGAGGTGGATCATATAGAAAACTGAGTAATGGATATATAACTGTCCATAATCAGACTTTGCTGTCAGTTGCAACTGAAATGTGATTTATTAATTATCACGGCACAGTAAATAAGAATTTAACCTGTGTATTGGTTATATGAAACAAGCAGCACTTTGCAAATAGAAATAAAGAATTCTCCGCTAGCGGGAGTATTACGTGTATTCCCAACGAGGTGTTGTATCTAGAAGAGGGAGAGATGTGTCCTCAGACTTTGGAGGGCTGTGTCCAGCAACGGGACTCGGCACGCCACAGGTGCCTTTAGCTGAATGAGTCTTGTCTTCTTACCACCGTATATGATGTCCTCCACCTCAATATCACTCGCTCCTGCAATTTTGAGATGCACATCCTCGCAACCTTGTAGCATTTGCTGCAACAGATATATATCCAATTTTGGGTCCCAAATGGGTGGCCTCTGACACGTTTCGCTCCACTGGAGCTTCTTCATAGAATAAGATGCAAAACAATTGCCAAGGCAAAACTTTACCAAGGAATGCGTCATCATCAGACATCAGCGCATGAAAATTTTGATTGTTGTTTTCTTTGATGAACAGGGTGTATGGGGAAGGATGTCATACTCCGTCTAAATTGAACAACATAAATGGACATCATGTGGTGCCTATTTTACCTGACACATAGTCACCTTGTGACAAAATTTGTTACCAATATTATTCTTTTTTTCAATAAATGGCTACCACATCCTCTGAATTAGCCATGGTTCATATGCATTGTATATAAGATACAATAGTAAGGTGATAACATCTATATATATTAATAGCAGAAGGATGATTTTTATGAGTGGCATATTTTCATGATGCCGTTGTCTGAGCAGGGCATATCATATACCAAATTAAAGGTCTTGGTCCGCAGATTTACAGAAAACAATTAACATTGTAATTGGTTGCTTTGAATTATGTGGCAAAACATCCATTTGCCATTTATAAAGCAAAACCATTGTGCTATGTAAAATGTGACAGTTAGTGAACTTTTTTTGTACATCTGCCTGGTGACCCAAAACACGTGACCTGCTAGGTGGTCTGGAAACTGTGAGTTACTTATAGCCACCCACTAAGCATTCGATTCCTAAGGGGTGAAAAGGGGTAAAATATTCCACCCAGCAAAACCAGGTACATCAGCTAGTTTATTATAATTGCTGTTAGATTTTTGATAACATTAGTTTGACTTAAGATATGAGTGGTAGTTAGTATGTTTGATCAGCTAGGAATACAAGCAATCAATGTTCTCAGTGGATATATTTTATTTAAACAATGCTTAAATGCAGAGCCGGCGCTAGGGTGTTTGGCGCCCCCCTACAAACTATAAATTTGCGCCCTCCCATATTTCACAAAGGGTCATCGCGCGCCTTTGATGCGTGCCGGGAAAAGGGGTGTGGTCTCACAAGGAAGGGGTATGACCATACAATAGTACTCCCATTTAAAATTACGCCACACAGTAGCACAATCTTATTCACCTTATACGTAATGCCCCACCCGTACTAGTAGCGTCCTTATATGTAATGCCCCCCAGTAGTAGTAGCAACCTTATACATAATGCCCCCCGAGTAGTAGAAGCATCCTTATACATAATGTACCCATAGTAGTAGTAGCGTTCTTATAGATAGTGCACCTCCAGTAGTAGAAGCGCACTTATACATAATGCCCCCCCAGTAGTAGTAGCATCCTTATACGTACTGCCCCCCCCCCCCGGTAGTAGTAGCATCCTTATACGTAATGCCCCCTCAGTAGTAGTGGCATATTTATACGTAATGCTCCCCCCAGTGGTAGTGTCTTTATACATAATGCCCCCCCAGTAGTAGTAGCATCATTATACGTAATGCCCCCCCAGTAATGGTAGCGTCCTTATACGTAATGCCCCCCAGTAGTAGTGGCCTTATATGTAATGCCCCCTCCCCCAGTGTGTCCTTACATGTAAGGACACAGTAGTGTCACTACACTACAGTAGTAGTGTCCTTACATGTAATTCCCCCCAGTAGTAGTAGCATCCTTACATTTAATGCTCCCCCCAGTAGTAGTAGCGTCCTTACATGTAATGTCCCCCAGTAATAGTAGCATCCTTATATGTAATGCCCTCCAGTAGTAGCTTCCTTATGCATAATGTCCCCTAGTAGTAGCGTCGTTATACGTAATGCCCCCCCTGTAGTAGAAGCGTTTTTACATGTAATGGCCCCCCTGTAGTAGTAGCGTCCATACATGTAATGGCCCCCCAGTAGTAGCATCCATAATCCATAATGCAAGCGCACACAGACATACCTCACACACACACACACACACACACACACACACACATACCCATTATACAAACACACACATACATACATTTCTCTCTCACCCTCCACTTACCTAAGTCTGGCTGGCCGCCACTGTAATTACTCTCCCTCTGTACGGCAGCCTGGTCCATGTAGCTCCGACCCCTGCATCCCGTGTAGCTCCGCCCCTCTTCGGATCTGTACACAGCCACTGTCACACAGGTAAGTGGAGGAGAGGGGAGTGGGCTTTTCATGCTGCCAACGCCACTGCCTGTCATACAGTGACAGGCACAGCAGCAGCAGAGAAACAGGGCGGCGCAGCAGCAGGGAAGGGATGCAGCGCAAGGAGAGCGCCTCTCCAACCTAGCGCCTCCCTGCACTGCATCCTTTCACTAAGCGGGTAGCGCCGGGCCTGCTTAAATGTTTGATTGATTGAATTGAGAACTACATTTTGAACTATATACAGTAGCTTTTAAATATAGTGAAAACTTAATTTGAGCGCTAGTTAAAAATACTGGCACCTGTAAAAAAGCAAAACATTAGTAAAACAAATGTTTACAGCTCCTTTTTGGAGCATGTGGGTGTGCATCCAGATAGACTCAGTCCGGGTGAATTAATTAACCTTACCCTATCTGTCACTACCTCAGTCCAGCCTGCGGGATTCCTGTCTGTGTCTCCCATTCTCCACTGTGTTGCTGCTGCTCATCCAGCGCAATGCTTGGAGCGGGATGATGACATCACTGGGTGGGTGCCAGGGTTGTTCTGGTGGCTCTGTGCAAGTCTCCTGGATGTGTCACCTATCTCAAATTCATTTGCACTTTTTCTAGGATAGTTTTGGAGCATGGAGGCTCTAGTATTTATAGTGAAAAACTTTATCGTTCAGTCAGGTAAAAACTGGAACTTCCGTCCGAAAGTGCTCTAAAATAGCGGGAACCATGTGTTTTTAGATTCCTGTCAGCATTGTTATTTAAAATAGATAAGTTTTAAGGTGTCACTTTTTGAATAGAGTATAATATGAGAAATAATGTATAATGATAAAAAGAAAAAAAAATGTTATATAAAAAATTGATAATATATAAAAACTGATATTCTATCAAATATAAAAAGGCAAGATATTATAAAAATGCATTTAATTCTATATCAATGTTATGACCTGACGGTTGTAATGTTTTAGCTCAAAGATTCATCTGCTTTCATTTTTCTTTAATTTGGATACAATGTCCCCTCCTCGCCAATTTTTCTTTATTTTTTGTATTGGCATGAATAACAATCCTGATGGGTTCTTGTAGTGGATTTCCAAGAAGTGATTGGAAAAGCTATGAGTCGTTAATCCTTTTTTAATATTAAATATAAGTTCTGCAAATATTGTTTTGCTTTCCTTTTTGTCTGTGTGACATATTGTAACCCACATGGACATTCTGCTAGATACAGTATATGACTTCCTGTGGATCGCATGTCAAATGGTCTTTAATTGTGTATGTCTTGCCTGTTCTTTTTGATGTAAACATGGTTATAGCTTTAAGTGTTTTTTCTTTATTATTTTTGCACGCTTTGCAGTTTAGTTTTTGTTATTTCACAGGTAGGTAACACAGCGGAGAACGGAAGCCGCGGACAGCCCATATTAACAACTAGAGGCTGAGGAATCCCACAGGCTGGACCAAGGTAGGGACAGATAGGGTAAGGTTCTTTAATTCACCTTGACTGAGTCTATCTGAATGCCCCCCAGATGCTCCAAAAAGGAGCTTTAAACATTTGTTTTACTAACATTTTGCATATTTACAGGTGCCACTATTTTTAAATAGCGCTCAAATTAAATTTTTACTATATATGTATCCCACTTTGAGCTGCTTCTAATTAGCGCAGAATACATATTTATTTATATCTTCCAAATATAGCAGTACCCTTGATTCTGCTAGATTAGTTATTGAAAAAGTTATGCTTCAGCTCATGTAAAGTTGTATGCCTTTAAATATCACACATATAATTACTTTCAGCTGGATAATAGTTTGAAAGCATACAAGTTATAACAATTGTATAATTAAAATAATTCATATACTATGAATATATAGGCTATAATTAACACAGACTCCAACAGGCGATTGAAAATAAAATAAAACAAGTCATCTGTCCAAGTCATAACACAAGAAGCTGACTTTTGAGATAAATAGCCTAGAAGGAGATGATGAAGCAAATAGAATCCCAGCCACAGTAATTACATTAACTTGATCAACTTAAAACAAACTGGCTTGTGAAAATAAGCCAAATACATAAAAGTCAACAAAAACATGGCCATATCAAATTAGTTCCAGCCACAGTGACTTCAGACCTGGCTTCTGAAAAGTAAAACAAAACTCGCTCCCAATGTGGACTCTTGTCTGAAAGAAGTTTGGGTGAAATCTTTGATACTGCAGTTTCCTCTACCCCACACTTGTATTCACCTATTCGTTATTTTGAAAGGTTGTTTCTAAAAACTGTATTTAGTCATAACACTAAGTGCATTTTGCATTCTTTCATGTAGAACAATACTCTATGAAAGAAATCCAGTTTTGGAAGTAGACACAAATAATAATGGCTTCCTGTCAAATATGCTTGAATGTATTTTGTGCCAAATGGTAAATGACGTCACAATTACATGATTAGTTGTGAAAAATGTAAACATACATATTATTTTGCTTAGGATACATTTCATTAATTTCTCATGCTGTGAATTTCAATGTGTTTTCCTTTGGTCTCGTAAAGTATTTCATGCAATTGCCAAGCTGGTTGTTTTGTGCGGTTTGTGTTGCACTGGTAACACCAACATATGTTTCCTATGCAAGTGCTAATTTGTTTCGGTAGAAATTCTCCATATTTATTTTCTTTATTATATTGTTATGTCATTTATTTAAATAAAATATAGGTATACAGTTTTCCTATGACATTTAAAATTATGCCACAAACAATTGCACAAAGCAGACTCAGAGAAATACCACACTGAGTAACACAAGTATCCCCTAAGGAATGGAAACTTATGAGCTAATTATGTTACTGAATATGCATACCAGTGGCCAAAGGCTGCTTTAAATAACTGGTGAAATTTTAATTCCAGAAAGATTTAGGGTATTTATCTTTCAAACAACTTATTATCCAGTGCCATGAGATATTTCTATGCAATCTGCTGTTTTTTGCTTTTGATACAAAAGACCACACACATTTTTTGTTGCCTCCAACTGTTTGATATAATCTGATAATCCGCAGTTCACTGTTCAGGTATGGGGTTAAGTATACACCCAAGTGCAATATTAGAGATAAGAAAAGTTCATGTAAATCAAATTTTGGGGATTAACTGGCTGATTCTAGCAAATCCTATCTTTTTTTGTTTATATTTCAAAGAATGTTGTTTATATTTGTACATTTTTAGAACTTGGCACAGGATGACTCTCCCATGTCCAAAATACCGAACTGCAGACTATTCCAAAATTCCAAAATGTGGACTATTCCAAAATTCCAAAATGCAGACTATTCCAAAATACAGTATTTTTAAAGCGCAACTGAGATAGTGAAATCTTTGCTTTCTGATGGATCAATGTACATAAACTTTGTTTAATGCACAAAATCATAACAAATATTGTAGACCCCTAGCAACAAAATACCAACACTAATTAAACAAAATATTCTCTTCCGTGATACTCTCACTGCCTAGCAAGACATTAACAAAAAATTAGGACGCTTTACCTGTACCACAAAGTATTTGACTATATGGGACAATATTAGTTCTCTGCCAGGATTAGAGAACAAAAAATTTCCGAATTGGAGGGATGCGGAAATAGCACAAATAAAAGATGTATTTGACCATGGAGGTATTTTGTGTTCGTTAAAGCAATTGCAGGAAAAATTTGGAGTTCCAAAGGCGGACTTTTTTATGTACTTACAACTAAGGCATTATGCAAATATACTCTCATCACCTGCCAATACGCTACCACCTTCAGACAAACTGGAGCTTTTTCTCCATCTTCTTCAGTTAAACCCTATAAAATTAGGATGCGTTATTCTATATTATTTGAGACTGATTTATCAAAATTGTGGTCACGCACTTATACAGCTTGGTCCACCTGTCTAGTAGGAGTGGATTCATCTGAATTCCTATTTAAATACTACTATACAACTTTAAAATATCTATATTGTTCTACACTTCAAGAATCACATATCAAGTTCATTAATAGAGCATTTATATCTCCAGTACAACGCAGCCATTTTGCAGCTGATGCAACTGGTACATGCCCTAAATATAGAAGGTCTGGAGCCTCTTTGTTTCATTGTTTCTGGGAGTGTAGAAAAGTGGTTACATTTTGGAATAACATTTTGGGGTTTATTAAAAACGTAGCAAGCTTACAGTTTACGTTCCATACGTTACCGATCTTGTTTTGTAATTTTGAACTGTGGACGCCTCTTATACGTCAACATAGAGAGTCAAATATCATCCAGATTCTCACTATTATTTTAACTATAGCAAAGAAAGCTCTTTTGAAGAATTGGTGGAACCAGTAGTTCCTTACCTTTCTGCTGTTCAGAATCAATTACTAGAATCTCTGTATATCAAAAGAAGAGCTGTCTTCCCAGACATAGAAAGGGGAATGCTTACATTCTATAAGAGGTGGGAAATTTATATCAAATATCTTGATGACTTCTTACACATAGATGTAATGAAAGTGTTTGAATCTGATACTGGGTTTTTGACTGTATGATAATTCCTTTGATCCCACTGCAATGCTCTATGTATTATGCCTTGCATACTGTTACTTATGTTTTGTATCATAAGCACTGTCATTCAATAGTCACTGCCTAACAGGCTATACTGTAGCCAACTGATTGCTTGGATTCGGCGTGAGAAACATTGAATGCATACACATGTACCGTCATGATTGATCTCTGTCTATTGTACATTTAGAGCCATGGCAAAATTTACGATTCTCTTCCAGTCAGATAGGAACCCCCTCCCCCCCCACACACACACACACACTCCACAACCAGGGCATCATCACGTGCACTATCAACACTTAATAATAATAATAAAAATAATAATAATAATAATATCGATTTTATTTATATAGCCCTCTTTCTCCAATAGGACTCAAGGCGCTTAACAGATACATAGCATAATATAGTACAGAAAATTATGAACTACATTTTCATAAAATACAGATGCATGAAGATACTAAAAGGGACATTATGGAAATGCTTGAGTAAACAGGAAAGTCTTGAGTCTACTTTTGAAGGATTCTATAGTTGGGGCCTCTCGCACTGTGCGGGGAATGAGTTCCATAGAGTCGGAGCCGCATGACTAAAAGCTCGACCCCCAGATGAATTACGGGAGATTCTAGGTACTGCTAAAAGTCCTTCATCTACAGATCGCAGTAATCGAGTGGGGAAGTATGGGGTCAGTAGCTGCTTCAGGTACCTTGGGCCCTGGTCATGTAGTGCTTTGAAATTCAGTAAGCCAATCTTGAAGATGATTCGCCATCTTACAGGCGGCCAGTGAAGGGAGTAGAGGATGGGTGTTATGTGGCTAGAACGGGGCTGGTTGGTTAACAGCCTGGCAGTTGTGTTTTGTTCCAGCTGTAAGCATTGCAATTCTTTTGCTGGGAGTCCAAGGTAGAGGGCATTACAGTAGTCTAATCGAGATGATACAAATGCATGGATGACTTTTGGCAGAACATCTGAGGGAATTAAGTGCTTGATTCTGGCTATGTTCCTCAGGTAAAGGAATGAGGATTTGATTGTGGCTGATATCTGATGTTTAAGTATCAAGCCACCATCCAGGACAATGCCAAGATTCCGCACACGATCAGTGGTCTGTAATTCTGAACCCCCGAGTGTAAGTCCAGTTGGTTGGCTATGCTGCAATCTTGTCCTTTGATGTTGCAGTGGTATCATAAGGACCTCTGTTTTATCCGGTTTCAGTCGCAGCCAACTGGCGCTCATCCACTCCTGGAGCTCAGCTAGACAGCCATTTACGGTTGCTATTGTTGTCATTACAGAGTACCTTTCCAGCGCAATCAGGATCACCTCTGAGCTATCTTTGAATTATGTAGGCACACACCGGAAAGCTCTTTGTGGTATAACTTGTTTATATATTGAAACTGGAAAGGATCATAATACAAACTGATAGTCAAAGCAGTATATCTGTGCATGAGCTGCAATCATGCATGCTCCATCTCTCTCCTTCATGTAACCTTCAGAATACAAGAACAAACAAGTTTAAGACATACGTCACAGACTGTAAAACACATAACACATATACGACAGCTCCACCTGCTGTCCATCCTGTGTAACACATCAAGTCTGAATCTATTGAATACTGTTTCTCAATAGCTATTGGGTTATCAGTGCCCGGAGCAAAGGACAAGTACAGTTGTGTATCATCTGCATAGCAATGGTAGACCAGACCATGGCCCTGATTATTTCACCCAACAGGAGCATGTATACTGCAAAAAGCATGGGGGATAGTATAGAACCTTGTAGGACACCACATGGCAATTGCACTGATGGTGATGAGTATATTCCAGACGATACTCTCTGTGACCTGCCTGTGAGAAATGATTTGAACCAGCTTAGGACTGTGCCATCCAAACCACAGAAATGTATCAGTCGCTCAATCAGAAGCCCATGATCCATGGTATCAAATGCTGCAGAGAGATCCAGAAGGATTAATATTGAACAGTGACCTCTGTCTCTTGCCATCAGAACATCATTTAACTCACATACCAGGGCTGTTTCAGTGCTTTGTCTTCTCCTGAATCCTGATTGGAATGGATCATAAATATCATGGGTTGTCAGGTGGGTTTCCAGTTGATTTGCAACCATTTTCTCAATAACCTTTCCTAGGAAAGGAAGGTTTGATACCGGTCTGTAGTTGGTCATGCAGTCGGGATCTAAATTAAGTTTTTTAAGAAGCTGTCTAACAATTGCTTCCTTTAGGGGTCCAGGAAAAATGCCTGTCTGCAAAGAGCACTGAACAATTTTTGCAAAGACAGGACCAATTATATCCATACAACCTATTAGAAGCTTGGTTGAGGCTGGGTCCAGATCACAGGTTGTGGGATTTCAGCAGTGTCCTTTACATCCACTGGGTCAAAGCTGGTCCATGAAGGCAGGTGGATTATATTGGCAGGCTTTGTAGTTTGGCACTCCTTTGATGGCACTGTGGAGTTTCCAGCCCGGATGGTGGATATTTTATCTGCAAAGAAGTTTGCAAACTCGTTGTTATAAACCACAAGCAGTGGTTCATTCCTGTTCATGTATTTTATGTTATAGTTCTTTTGCAGGCCAGGATTTTCATTGTATGGGTTTAGAAGACTCTTGTTGGCTGCCGGTGGTGAGTCTGTGTAATTGCAGCCTGTTTCTATGTGTTAAGCCTCACCTGTCTGATATTTGATCATTATGTGGGGAGTATTGTCTGTGTTACTCTCACCTGCAGGTATTTGGCCATTACAGTGTGCCTGGCTTCCAGCCATCCTGATTGGGGCGTGTTCCCTTATTACCCAGCTAGCTCTGCAATTCCGAGCTGGTGATAGACGTTCTGTTAAGATACCTGTATGTTCCTGTGAGAACCTGTCAGCTTCCTTTGGAGTTTTGTATCCTGTGTCCGGAGTATTTCTGATAGCAGTCAGTCCATTCCTGTATCCTGTGTCCGGAGTATTTCTGATAGCAGCCAGTCCATTCCTGTATCCTGTGTCATGGTTTCTGGAGCCTGGTCCTGGGAATCTGTTCCAGCTTTCCGATCCTGAACCTTCAGCCTTGGGGTCCTGTTCCTTCCGCATACACCCTTCGTGGTGTTGCGAGTAGCGGCTTTGCCGCACCGTTTTTGGCTGAAGTCTTATTATTCTTTATTTGTGTTTGCTTTGGTGTTTTCTGCTGAGGTTTCCGCCACTGCTGTCCTAGCGTCACTTCTGTTATAGTTTGTCTTGGCGGCTGCGCCGCACATACTTTAATTTTTGTGTTCAGTAGTTTCCCCTATCTCTGTGTTTCTGTCTTAGTTAGAGGTTCCCCTTGTTCTCTCTCCATCTCAGGTTAAGCCTTGTCTCCAATTAAGACCGGGGGGCATTGGAGTTGGGCAGACCTAATCCGCCCTTCAAACGCGGCTGCCATGGGCCCAAGCAAACATAGTCTCACAGGCGTAGACTGACCACGTGGGAGAGACAACGGAGTCAGGGTTTCTGTAGGGGTTGCTTCTGAACTCAGTTCCACTGCATTACGTTCCTGTACTTGGGGCTCATCCACCCTGTCTCTGGAGTACCAAGTACAGTGAACGTAACACTCGTTGCATCTTGCCTGGGAGAGGGTTTCATCAGTCTGCAGGCATGCTGGCTTGCAAAGCATCTCCACTGTGTGGAAAAGTTGAGCTGGCCTATTGTTTGCTGCCGTGATCTCATTTGACAGGAACTGTAATTTCTTACGAGTGATTGTCGATTGATATTCTTCATTATGCTTTATTAGTTTTATTTTGTCATCCACTAGGTTAGTCTTCCTCCATCGTCTTTCCAGTCTACGCCCCCTTTTCTTGAGCTCACTAACACTGTTGTCGCACCATGGAGCTCGACGTTGTGGTTTACGAGGTCTTATATACACAGGGGTGATAATTTCAATTGCATCCATAACATCCCTATTATAATAACGGACTAGGGAACAGGTATCTTCACAGGCACCCAGTATAGCGGAGAGATCCAGATTTGCTGCAAGAGCCTGAGGAGTCATACCCCTCCTTGGACGATACCTGGTGAACTCCATGGGCAGAGATCTTACTTGAGGGGTTGCAACTGAGAACCAAAGGGAGTGGTGGTCTGACCAGATGACTGGGTTTATTTTTAGGTCAGTGACTTCTAATCCAATCTGAAAGACAAGATCAAGAGTGTGACCACTTTTATGTGTGGCAGAAGGAATGACCTGTGTGAAGCCCTGACCAATCATTGGGCACAGGAGGTCTTGGCCAAGGCGTGAAAGCTCATCATCCACCCATGCATTGAAATCCCAGAGGATGAGCCATCTTTGATGTTCCAGAACCAGGCCAGCAACAGTGTCTGCAATTTCTTGTAGAAATATCTTTCCATCTCCAGGGGTCGGTAAATGAGAAGTACTCTGAAACCTAATCCTGTTGAACTCAGGGCAGCAATGCACACGAATGAGCGAGTAATTTCAATAGGGTGGACCCTAAGTTTAAGTTCTTTTTTGAAGCAGATAGCCACCCCGCCACCCCTGCGGTCCAGTCTTGGGTTGTGGATGACAGAGTAGTTTGTTGGGATCGCAGCCTCCAATATAGGTGCTGCATTTTCATCTAGCCAGGTCTCTGTAATTCAGGATAGATCTGCAGATTCACTTTAACTAGCGTATGGCAGGTGTAGTGTCTCCTTCTAATAAAGCTACAAACCTGCAGCGAAACACGTCAGCCGACCTTGGTCAGTGGACTCCATTCAAAGACCTCTGGTCCTTTACATTGGTTTACAATGGTTTTTATTATATTGGATTCTTCAGCATAACAACAGTGGAACACGGGACATCCGTTCTTTGCATTGGACCCAGTGCTGACTTTGACCATCGCTAATTGGAACCCAAAAGAACTGCCACAGAGCTGGTAAGTATGTATCCCAATCTGGATTGATACACCCACAGGGCTATTGCCCACTTGACTTAAACTGTACCAACCAACTTGTATTGGGACCATTCCCTTTTCATCCAGATACTTATATATCCACTGACTATATACCACTTTGATGAACTTTTTTAAGATAATTATGTATGATATATATTTTATATCCTCTCTTTTTTTCACCTAACAGACTTCTGTTTGCATTTCTTTTATTAATTGTTCAGCGCTGTGACAATTCTAAATTCCGTTGTCGTATAAACAACCCTTTATGAAGTCTAAGAACACTGTACGCTGTTTGCTTAAGAAGTACCGTAATGGTACGCTAGTTGCGTAACGATCGCTCAGCCGTAGGCGAGACGCTCAAGCGTCACGTTCGCTCACGGCCCAGTGATCACAGGACACGTTATTGGTTATGACTAGAGTAATGATTCGCTATGGCGTAGCATACGCTCGAGACCACGAGGAGGTCACCAGCGGCGCTGACGCTCACAACGCTATACCTTTATGTATAAACCTTATACCAATGAAATACACAGAATACCTTAATGTGAATACAGGGTGTAAGTGCAACCTTGTGTAACCTGACTAACTACAAAGCTGCTTGAGCGTCACCGACGCTCAAGTGAACACTTAACACTATAGGAAATACACAGATACTGGTTTAGGTTCCAAAGCCTATTAACTGTATTATATCTAATGTATTTGAAAAAGGGGATAACAGTACAAATGATACACTACAATATAACAGAGACTTCCTAACCACAGAACTAAACAATAAATACAAAAAGACAATACTACACTGACCTAAATGCAATACAATACAATACTATCTAATACAATACAATACTAGCCTAGTCTAGGGGAGATATGAGAGAACAGAACAGAGAGAGAGAGAGAGAGAGAGAGAGAGATGAGAGAAATTGGCTCACAGAAAGACAATGATTACGGAGAGAAACTTACGCACAAAGGGTATGATCGCCTGCGCCTCGATATCCAGCTCCCGGCTATCAGCAGATAACCGTTGATGAGAGAGTGAGAGCTGGATGTGGTCGGCCTGCCTATTTATGCCCCACACACAATGCAATCTCATGGTCCTACAATCCCATTGTCCATTGGCCGAAGGAATTCGGCCCTGCATCATAACAAAAGGTCATAGGGTGATTCATACAGGTGGGCTGTGACGATTTCCAACAGCTCAGGTGGGTGGGAAACTGGGTTTCCCGCCGCATACCTGAGTATGTGTAAATAATAGAAATGGACATAAACTTCTTATGTCCATAACTATTCGCACGAGCGATTAATACGCTCCAAACCAACACCGGAATATTACTAATTAAATACTCTTCCGATGGGTACCAAACACTGCTGTATGATTCCTGTCAGACCCTTCGTACAATACAAAGAGGGATTCCTTTAAACAGGGACCTTCCATTTTAACCAGACTTTCAGAATCTATCAAGGTGACCATGATCTACAAACTACATTAATTGTGAACATTTGTAACGAATGAGTCGCACGCTACGACTACATAAACTCTACCGTAAATACGCATACCGCGCCTGCGAGTGCACGCTATTGCGGGTATGCGCCTTCACGGGAGAGCGTACGCATGCGCAGCGCGGACCAGTGTGCGGTGCAAATATGGCAACGTGCATAGAGACATTTTTCTGACTTTGACAGTCCACCCTTTGGCAGTCAATAATAACTGCCACCTTCTAAAATATTTAAGGAGAAAAATGTAAGTCAGGGGTTAATTGATTTCCATGGTTGGGTAGGGGAGAAGAGTGGAGTAGGTGTGAAGAGGGTATGACCTAGTGAGAAAGTAGAAGCATGTGTGTATGAGTCCATGTTTGGAGGGTCATGTATCATCGTGCCGTACGTGTGGTAAATCTAGCTTCGAGGTATTGCGAAGTATACATTTGAATTCCTTCTTATCCTGTGGTACAGGTCTGTGGATGGGCTGTCAAACTCTACCGAGCTCATTTCGGCTGTGGTTGTAACAAAATGGGGATGCACATTTTAGTTGATGATACATGAATGGGGGAGGTATGTGGTTGCTGCTATCTGTGCCTGTATTCCCTATCGTCTATGTGTGTCGTTACCTGTGGGTTGTAGAGATGAAGATAAAGAACACTTACGAAAAATGCAATGATATTCTATGTCAGGGAAATGTACATCTGTTGTTGAAGTTGTGTTCGGTATCTGTTGAGAGTCGTCTTCTTTGCGCTGTATTGCTCCTTGGGCATGAGCAAATAGCTTTGTCTGAGCCATCAGATTTACAAAAATGTTGGGCTAGCGTGAGTTTAAAAATACTAGGGAAACTGGGGATCCATGGCAAAGTTCATCAAGTGTCCATATTTAAAGTTGTCAAATCTTCTTCTTTGGTGCTTGTCTGTTGTCTGTATAGCGTCTCGTCAACTTCCTCGTCCAAGGGGGTCTTTGTATCTTGGAGAAAAGCAGAAAAACAGGTGAAAGAAACGGACCGTATAATCGCATTTTCATCACATTCTGGTTTCTATCATTGGGTCATAAATCAAATCCAGGTTAATTACGGTTTCCTCACTCCTCAAGCTCATCACTTTTGTACTTTGTTTGCACCTCATTAAAGCCTGCCCGCATCTAAATATCAATCCAATCGATATAACGACACCCAAGATACATAGTAGAAACTTTCCAACATCCATTATGACTCCTTGAGCCCAGTCTCCTAAACCGGAGAACCAATTTCGCGGGTTCAACCATGACACCCAACCAGTCAGCTCATTACCTACAGCAGCAAGGGTGAGATTGTGTTTTCGACGAAATTCCCACTTCAATTGGAGAATATCGTCCATCTTTTGGTCTATGACCTCTACCGGGTCCTCGGTGCTATTTGTGATATACGTGCAACACTTTATGCCGTACTGTGTTGCCAATGTAACACAATATCCGCCTGTTACTGCTGTAAGATAATTAAGAACCATCCTATGCTGAACTAGTTCTGTTTTGTAAGCTTGAAGTTCTCTTCCAGTGTATCTAAACGTGTCATCATACATTTCAGTGATATTATCTAACAAATTGGCGAGTGCGGAAATGTATCTATAATTCATCACACCTCGAGCGGTACGAGTGAAATCTAACGCTACCAGAACCTGAATCCCGGTGGATTCATGGATAAGATCAGAGGCCGGATGCTCTAACCTTTCTGACAGTTGTCTTTTAACTCGGTGCTCGTAATGAGTGTGAGTATAAGGAGCTTGGGCACCACGGTGTATGTCCTTCATTTTGTCATGTGTAACAGTCATCACTTCAGGCAATACTTTTCCAATATAACACAATCCTTCAGAGTTTGGGGCAAGCCACTTGTACGCCTTTCTCCCGCATATGAAATATGCGTCATCGGGGAGAACATAAGGGACGGAGAAGGACATGACCATGTTACAAACCTTCCAGGTGAAATCTCCTGACCCTAATTCTTCCATCTGCTTAATGCACGTATCAGTTTGTACGATATGTGCACAGTATCCTGGTGATACCTCTCCAACTCTAGTAATCCTATTTCCTAAGGTATATCGATACCGAAAAGATTTTCCTCTACTGGCTATATGGCGTACGAGCTCTGTATCTGTAGGCATTCTATCTGCTCTGTGTGAAAAGGTCATGGTAAGGTTGCTCCATGACACTTCCCAATTTCCCGGTTTTCTGGGATTGGAGATGTTAAAACATATGAGGGACCTATCCACATGGTATTGGTGGAGCTTCAAACTAGGAGGGCTGGAGATGTTAAACCTCCGATCCACCGGTCTCCCTCCACTTAGCTCAAGTACCTCCCCTAACGTTAAAGGAAATGGTACTAGCCCTGATTTGCTGTGACCCTGAGGTACTTGAGAGCATACCCAACAATCTGTTTGGTTTAACACGTTACCCACTAAGGAGTGATAGTCACTCAATGGATGCCGGTCCATATGGATATTAAAACTAGATTGGCATTTCTTTATGCATCCATCTTCAACCAGATTATCACAGAGCCTACAGATACAATTTTCTTCAGCTAACAATCCATCGCAATTTCTTCTATCGGATCGTTTTCTGATACTCGCCTTTGCTTGTTGGTTTGGTTGATCTTGGAAAACTACGCCTCCATCATCATAATCGGAACCCATTCCAGAACCTCTCTCGACCTCTATGGTACTCTCGCCGGAACAGACTGCTCTGGTCAACATCATGGTTAACATCAAAATCCGGATTACAGTCTCTTGGGGCAAGTCCATCTTTGAGGAAGAAATAGAGAAGAATGAGAAGGGGGAAAAAGAAATTTTTAAGGGAGAGGGGCTGGGAAGTGGAGAAAAACAATAAAAGGGAGAGGGGAGTCGACAACTGCTTCCGGTCTTCAAGGCTCTGGTGCCGCCTCAGTCCTCCTGGAACAGACACTCTAGTGATACAACCTCTACCGTCTGTTCCTTATCACGGGACTTCTCTGGATCAGCAACCTTTTTGCAGTGGGATGAATGGACCCAAGTCTCTCTCTCAGCAACCTTCAATGCTGTGGTGCTAGTCAATAAGACCTGGTATGGTCCTTCCCATCTATCAATAAGACAACCTGAGCGTAGAAAATTTCGTATCATTACATAATTCCCAGGTTCAATGTCATGACAATTACTATCTGGTAAATCAGGAATCACCAACTTCAGATTATCATTTTGACTCCTCAACTGCTTACTCATGTTAATCAAGTACTTTACAGTTACTTCATTGTTACATTTCAAATCATCCTGAGGGTTAATCATGACATGCGGTTGTCGACCAAACAAGATTTCAAAAGGAGACAGATTAAGGGGGGGCCTGGGAGTGGTTCTGATGCTATACAAAACAATGGGTAAAGCTTCCGGCCACGTCAATCCTGTCTCTGTCATTACTTTACTCAATTTATTTTTAATAGTGCTGTTCACTCTTTCGACCTTCGCACTCGCCTGTGGACGGTACGGAGTGTGCAGCTTACTATCAATTCCCATCAACTTACACATTCCTTGAAAGACATCACCTGTAAAATGGGTACCCCTATCACTTTCAATGATTCTAGGGATACCATATCTACATACAAATTCCTGCACAATTTTCTTAGCTGTAAACATAGCGGTATTTGTAGCTGCTGGAAAAGCTTCGACCCAATTCGAGAAAACATCTATACAAACAAGTACATATTTCAAATTTCGACATGGGGGTAATTGAATGAAGTCAATTTGTATTACCTGGAAAGGGCCGCCGGCAGGTGGGATATGGGATGGTTCTGTAGGTATTGCTTTTCCAATATTCTTTCTCAGACAGGTAAGGCATGACATTGCTCTTTTACTCGCATGAGAGGAGAATCCTGGGGCGCACCAGTATGCTCTTACCAATTTGCACATCCCCTCCTTGCCTAGATGAGTCAGCCCGTGAGCTGCTTCAGCCAGACATGGAAGGTATGCCCTGGGGGCCACCGGTTTACCATGTCCATCCGTCCAGAGCCCTGAGGACTCCTGGCCATATCCCTTTGCCTTCCAGACTGCTCTCTCCTGTGTGGAACACAAATTCTGCATCTCACACAACTTTTGTGTGTTGATGGTATTAAATACCATCAGTTGTGTGGTGTCTGTCTGTATGGGGGTAGCAGCTGCAAGCTTTGCGGCTTCGTCTGCTCGGCTGTTACCAAGGGATACTGGGTCTTGGCTATATGTATGTGCTTTACATTTGATAACAGCCACTCTGTCGGGTTCCTGTATCGCTGTTAGAAGCCTTTTTATATAAGCTGCATGCGCTATCGGTGTACCAGCCGCCGTCATGAAATTTCTGAGCCGCCATAGCGCTCCGAAATCATGTACTACCCCGAAGGCGTATCTGGAATCGGTGTAGATATTGGCAGACTTACCCTTAGCCAATTCACATGCTCTGGTTAGGGCGACCAGTTCAGCAACCTGGGCTGAGTGAGGTGGGCCTAGCGGTTCCGCTTCTATGGTGTCTTGGTCATCTACGACTGCGTATCCAGTACACAAGTCTCCCGAGTCTGACTGTCTGTGACAACTACCGTCGGTGTAGAACGTGAGTTCTGCATCTTCCAGTGGATTGTCACTGATGTCAGGCCTTGCGGTAAAATTTTGGGTCAAATATTCCATACAATCATGTGTATCTTCCTTTGCATTAAATCCTCCTTCCCCATCACTCTCACCTTCCACCCTTTGTGTCTGACCAGGCACACCTGGGAGAAATGTTGCAGGGTTTAATGCACTGCATCTCCTTATGGTGATGTTTACTGGGGCCATTAATGCCAATTCCCATCTCGTAAACCTTGCTGATGAGACGTGTCTGGTTTGGGCAGAATTCAATAAGGCAGATACCGCATGCGGTGTATGGATTGTGAGGTTGTGGCCTAGCACGACATCTTCGCTTTTTGTCACTAGCAATGCTATCGCCGCAACGCTACGCAAGCATGTGGGGAGGGATCGCGCTACCGTATCTAGCTGAGCGCTGTAATATGCAACTGGCCTGCTGGCATCACCGTGTTTTTGTGTTAGTACACCTGCTGCGCACCCAGCACTTTCTGTTCCGTATAGTTCAAAGGGTTTCCCATAGTCTGGCATACCTAGTGCTGGTGCCTGCGTTAGACACTGTTTGAGTCTCTCAAATGCTGTTTCGGATTCGTCTGTATGCGAAATCCGATCAGGTTTGTTTGAGGAGACCATTTCCTGCAAAGGTAGCGCCAATATGGAAAACCCTGGGATCCAATTACGGCAATACCCACACATTCCTAGAAACGTCCTGATCTGTTGTTGGGTTTGTGGCAGTGTCATGTCTCTAATGGCTTGGATTCTATCAGCGGTCAGGTGTCTCAGTCCTTGTGTTAGACAGTGTCCCAAATATTTTACCTTAGCTTGGCATAATTGCAACTTGTCTTTGGAAACCTTGTGACCTGTGTCTGAAAGATGAAACAGGAGCTGTTTCGTATCCTTCAGGGATGCCTCCAATGAATCAGAACACAGTAGTAGATCATCCACGTACTGTATCAACACTGATCCACTCTCCGGTTGGAAAGACTGTAAACAATCATGCAAAGCCTGAGAAAATATACTTGGACTATCTATGAAACCTTGGGGTAACCGAGTCCACGTGTATTGGACTCCTCTGTATGTGAATGCAAACAAATATTGGCTGTCAGGGTGCAGAGGTACCGAAAAGAATGCGGAGCAGAGGTCAATAACAGTGAAAAATTTGGCAGTGGGAGGAATTTGCATTAGGATGACAGCTGGATTAGGCACTACGGGGAACTGACTCTCAACTATTTTGTTAATCCCCCTTAGATCTTGCACTAGCCTGTAACCCCTCCCCCCACTCTTTTTAACAGGGAAGATGGGACTATTTGCTGTGCTGGACGTTCTTACTAGAATGCCCTGTTGTAGCAAGCGCTCTATTACGGGAAAAACTCCTAACTCCACCTCTGGCTTCAGAGGATACTGTGGGATTTTTGGAGCTATCCTACCATCTTTTACTTGTACAACTACTGGAGCTACATTTGCCATTAATCCAGTGTCCTGTCCATCTTTTGTCCAAAGTGACTCTGGTATCTGAGATGTCATCTCTTCTACTTGGGATGGGTTCCTATTTGTCATAATGGAATGTGACATTAATTTTGATGGGGAGTCTAACATGTCTCGTACTTCCTGAGCGTGATTCTCAGGGATGTCCAAGAATACACCTTCAGGAGTACAATAAATGACGCAACCCATTTTACATAGTAAGTCTCTTCCCAGGAGATTAGTTGGTGCCGATGCAGCCAGCAAAAAGGAATGCTTGGTATGCAAAGGCCCTATTGTAATCTCGGCTGGTTTGCTAACAGGGTAGTGCTGGACTACTCCTGTTACTCCCATGGCTGGAATTGTCCTACCAGTGGTTCTCATGCCCACTGTCGAATTTATCACTGACTTGGCCGCCCCTGTGTCTACAAGAAAGTTTAAAGTTTTACCAGCTACATTGATTGCAATTTCTGGTTCGCTTCCAAGACTAGCAATCAACTTAACTGGGTGCAGATTACAGGTATGGCCACACCCCTATTGGGTATGCTGACCTCCCTGAATCCCGTTGGCAGCAACTACTTGTGAGGGGGTTAGCTGGGAACTACCAGAGGCATGCCAATCTCTGTTCGGGGGATATCTTTTTGTTTCCCCTGTATGTGGCTCAAAACTCCGCCTCTGTGGACCCTGCTCCCAATGTCGTGTGTTGTGTTGTTGTCTAGGGGGTTGAAAAGATCTTTGTACATTCTTTGTTCTACATTCTCGTGCAAAGTGTCCCGGTCTGTTACAAGAAAAACATGTTATTACACTTGCCTTACCCACAGGATTCGGTGGTACATACGCAGGCTGCCTTGTGGTCAGCGCCTGTATACTTACGGACATCAACTTATCACTTTGCGATTCCCTGTGCCTAGTGATGTTTCTGTCGTGATCAATAGCAGCCTCTCTCAATGTGGACACTGACAGACCTCGCCAACATGGCTGCGTGGTCTGTACCCTAGCTTTTAATGTTTCTTTCAAACCATCCATCAGTACAGATACTGCTACTTCTCGATGGTTTGGGTTGGTCTTAATGTCTTCTATACCAGTGTACTTTGCCATTTCTAATAGTGCCCGGTGAAAATATTCTGTTGCCGTTTCGGACTCCTTTTGCTTAATGGAAAATATTTTATTCCATTTAACAACGGCTGGGAAATACTCCTTTAGCTGTAAATTTATCCTTTTTACATTATCCTTGTTGTACACGTCTGTAAGCGGTACATCTTTATCCAATGCACAGTCAGCTAAAAATTGAGTTGCGTCAACATTGGAAGGTAAACAAGCTCTTAGCAGTATCTGCCAATCCTTGTTGTTGGGTTCTACAGTGTTACCTAGATCCCTGATGTATTTTTGGCTAGCAACTAAGTCCTTTCTGGGGTCAGGAAATTCGGACACTATTGTTCTTAATTCCATTCTGGAAAATGGGGTGTACATGGCAATGTTCCTTATGGGAGTGGCTCCAGACACATCTGTTTTTCCATTGGGAACTGCTATTACCCTTACAGGAGCAATTCTAACAGCCTCTTCCTGTGTAGATTCTACTGCTTGTTGTGGTACAATTGTTTCAGTGTAGTGCATGGTGCCGTACTTACCCGTTGACACGACCTCACCTATCCCTCCGCTAGGGGCTTTCACTAATCTCGTGGGTGTCGCTGTGCCTACTGTGGTCTCTGCTATGGTGGCTGCAAGAGAGAGAGCTGAAATTGTTGCTGAATCGTCTTCTTGATCACACTCCTGAGGAAGGTTCAAAACAGGGTACATCTTGCACGGGTTAATACTTGCATGAGTTATTTGGTTAACATCATTAACATTTACAGGGTTACTAAGAGTTTGTGTTTTACAACCCAGTGCGTTTCTCTCCGCAATCAACTTCTCTCCTGCAATGTATGGTGGAGGAGGAGCTGTGGCTATCAGCTTCCTGACTGCCCCAGATCCTGCCGCCAGAGCCAAACCTCTCTGTATCTCACCTTCCTGGTGCCATAACTGTAAATAATCATGATGTTGAATTCGTCTCTTTGCTGATTTTACGAGACATATCCTCCTCCTTAAATTTTGTAACACTTCTGGACTAAAGCTACCTATTCTTGGGAATTTGTCCCTGTCTTGTACAGTCATTCTCTCCCATTCATCACATAAAGACTCGGTGTGACTTCCATATTTTTCACACATTACATATCGTGCCGACCCAACTGGTCGGTTCACAGAATCAACCTGAACCAAGGTTGATCGCCCCCTACCTGAGCAACTGGCCCCCATAGTCTGCAGGTGTTGCTTAGTCCTCCTTGGATCTCTGTATCAAGGTTTTCAGCAAGCCTTTACAGACAACCAAATTACTCCACAGTAGGCCGGCGGTGGCGGTTTACCGAGTACCCCACTCACTCGCCCACCTCGACCAATACGACCTGATCACACCGACGTGGTGCTGGCGTACTCGATACAGGGCCCCTATGGAACCTTCAGTTTACTGGAACATATGAGGGTTACCCGCAGGACACTTACTCTTTCCAGTAAAGGTGGGGTTGTTAGATAGTTCCTGAGTGACCAGCGAACTTCCCTTTAAAAATAAAAAATTACACAAATCACGTCAGAATGTACAAATAGCGTTTGTGACCACTTTACTCTAATGGTATTAGGTCAGATTACTAACTACTGCACACAATTACGTGCGGTCCAATCGTTCAGTACACAAGCACTACTTGTTATGTACTGAAAGATCAATGGAATCGATGTTTCCGGCCGCGATTCCTTCAGCAAGAGCTTGTATGGCCTATATGGGTTCTGCACCAACACCCCAGGCGTTGTGCCACTGGACTTTTATAGCGGACCTTTTACCTTACGACCTCCTGGTCTTGTTACCTTATGACCTCCTGGTCTTGTTACCTTATGGTCCGCTATACTCTAATGCTCAAATATTATTTAACCAGGGATGCCTCCCTAGCCACCGTATATGTCACTTACACGTATGTCCCTTGACGAGTACCCGGCTTTCCTTTTGGTTCCACCTTAAAGTTGTATAAACTTATGTATACAAAACCACACTCACTCAACACATGTACACTTTGTTTCTATATCTATTTCTGCGCAGAAATTGTCTTCAGTCCAACAGTGTTACCAATTAGGAGCAGGATCTGTTAAACTAAATTTCAGATTTTTTTTTTTTTTCCAAAAATAGATTTGCGTTATTTACCGCTTCGCGTTATCTACCGCTGTGCGTTACTTATCGCCTTTGCGCTAATTCTCGCTTTGCGCTAATTCACCTTTTTCGTGACTTGAGCTACGTGAGCGTAACCGGACGCTACGTTGCGTAATGTACGCTGCGTGCGTCTGCCTTTTGGATTGCGTACGCTAGTCTTTGTTAGCGACACGTGTACGCAATGCAAAGATCCACCGTAACACAATATATACTTTTATCAATGTAAATGATCCCTGATCATCTACCGCAATCCACACTGACTGCCTTGTCTCCTAGACAAATCGTGTGTTGTTCTATACTTTAACTATTACCTTTATTATGAAATAACAGCAAATCTCTTTTTAGCACTTTCTATCAACTATAAAAATTGGCAAACAGGAATAGTGATATACGAAATTGAAAAAGAAATGCAGATAAATGTATGCGTGCGTGTATACGCAAGACAGAAGAGAAATAAAACAGTTTTTTTAAAAGACACAAGCGTTTTGTTCTTACTTCCGGTTCCCGGATTCCTTCAGCACTCTTTATCTAAGCGAAGCAGACGCTTATCCCGTCAGCACTGGGAGACAACCTCCCACCCTTTGCTGGGGGATAATGTCTGCTGATCTACCTAGTGCAGATATGAGAAGGATAGGACGAGTCCCCAATTGACAATTCTAAATTCCGTTGTCGTATAAACAACCCTTTATGAAGTCTAAGAACACTGTACGCTGTTTGCTTAAGAAGTACCGTAATGGTACGCTAGTTGCGTAACGATCGCTCAGCCGTAGGCGAGACGCTCAAGCGTCACGTTCGCTCACGGCCCAGTGATCACAGGACACGTTATTGGTTATGACTAGAGTAATGATTCGCTATGGCGTAGCATACGCTCGAGACCACGAGGAGGTCACCAGCGGCGCTGACGCTCACAACGCTATACCTTTATGTATAAACCTTATACCAATGAAATACACAGAATACCTTAATGTGAATACAGGGTGTAAGTGCAACCTTGTGTAACCTGACTAACTACAAAGCTGCTTGAGCGTCACCGACGCTCAAGTGAACACTTAACACTATAGGAAATACACAGATACTGGTTTAGGTTCCAAAGCCTATTAACTGTATTATATCTAATGTATTTGAAAAAGGGGATAACAGTACAAATGATACACTACAATATAACAGAGACTTCCTAACCACAGAACTAAACAATAAATACAAAAAGACAATACTACACTGACCTAAATGCAATACAATACAATACTATCTAATACAATACAATACTAGCCTAGTCTAGGGGAGATATGAGAGAACAGAACAGAGAGAGAGAGAGAGAGAGAGAGATGAGAGAAATTGGCTCACAGAAAGACAATGATTACGGAGAGAAACTTACGCACAAAGGGTATGATCGCCTGCGCCTCGATATCCAGCTCCCGGCTATCAGCAGATAACCGTTGATGAGAGAGTGAGAGCTGGATGTGGTCGGCCTGCCTATTTATGCCCCACACACAATGCAATCTCATGGTCCTACAATCCCATTGTCCATTGGCCGAAGGAATTCGGCCCTGCATCATAACAAAAGGTCATAGGGTGATTCATACAGGTGGGCTGTGACGATTTCCAACAGCTCAGGTGGGTGGGAAACTGGGTTTCCCGCCGCATACCTGAGTATGTGTAAATAATAGAAATGGACATAAACTTCTTATGTCCATAACTATTCGCACGAGCGATTAATACGCTCCAAACCAACACCGGAATATTACTAATTAAATACTCTTCCGATGGGTACCAAACACTGCTGTATGATTCCTGTCAGACCCTTCGTACAATACAAAGAGGGATTCCTTTAAACAGGGACCTTCCATTTTAACCAGACTTTCAGAATCTATCAAGGTGACCATGATCTACAAACTACATTAATTGTGAACATTTGTAACGAATGAGTCGCACGCTACGACTACATAAACTCTACCGTAAATACGCATACCGCGCCTGCGAGTGCACGCTATTGCGGGTATGCGCCTTCACGGGAGAGCGTACGCATGCGCAGCGCGGACCAGTGTGCGGTGCAAATATGGCAACGTGCATAGAGACATTTTTCTGACTTTGACAGCTGGTAAATTGTTGTCTTTACATTGTATGTTGAGGTGACTGACCCATTTAACAGCTGCTGCTCTAAGCAGCATCTGATCATCTTTTACCTATTAGTATATAGATTTCATCCTACTTCTGAAAATCTTCTAACATGGCCTCTATGACTGCAGATCTGCATCTGGGAATTCAGCTGCGCTCATTGACATGCCTGTGACACTCCCATAACATGTCCATGGGATGCCATTTTTTGCATTCACTTCAGGCCACAACCCAGTCACTGTCCAGGAACACCCATGGTTTTGTGCTGCCAGTTCATTTGCCAGCGACTCTTTACTGTCACATTGCGGTTCTCCAAACCAGCTTACCTCATGTGGCACTGTCACTATTCCTCATGGCATGTCTCTGCTGCTTAGATTCCACATGTCCTTCCAAACATGGATTTTACCTTTACCCCACTAAAATCTGGCACTGCAGTGAGCCAGCTGCAGTTCGTTACTGCACTGACTACACTGTGACTGGTAGTGACTTCCTATTGGAAGTCCTACCTGCCAGTCACCCGCAGGACAAGCAGTCCTATTGGGAGGTATTATCTCCCTCCTGGACTGCCAGACGGGTCTGTGATTAGCAGAGAGATGGCTTTCTGTGGGAAGCCACTCCCTGCCTGATCGTCAGCTATAGCAAACTTCTATGGGCTGCAGCCAATGCAGTTCGTAGAAGTCGGGGGGTTGCGTATGCGCAGTCAAGCTCAGGTTACTCAGAGGTCTGAAGCTGCAACTGATGGTCATGATGTTGATCTGGTTATGCATCTTTGGGTGCAGGCAGCGAATGATGCCTCTCCTGCCAACTGATTGCTTCCTCCCATTGCTGCCTTCAAGATTTTGGCTGTGCTGCTCCCTATCTCTGGAATTTTATCCCTCTCCCTCTAGTATCAAACTCTCCATCTTTCTAGCCCACCGATTTATACTCCTTGCTTGCTTTCTACCACATCTGTGTCACCCATGTCTGTCTGCCCATCCCCTTTGGAATGTAAGATCTCACAAGCAGGGACCTCTTCTCTCATATGCTTCTCCTTCCCTTACTTAGGCTATCATTACTCCATACTCCGCACAGCAGCACCAAACTCTTGGTTTCTCCCACCCTGCTGCTTATTTGAGTGTTATGACTGCTGACTCAGCAATGTTTATAAACCATGTTCTTGTCCTGCATTGTCTTCTACTGTAAGTCACTGTTTTCTTGTTTTGGTCATTCGTTTATGTATTTGGTTAGACACTGCGGAACCCTTTTGGCAGCATATAAATAAAAGGGAATGTTAATACCAATATGCCAAGAGTAAATATACAGTATAGGATGTGTTGTGCAGAGTTGTAGTGCCAAGCTGTATTACACATCTAATAAAATACTACACTATTAAAACTGGTGTACTACACTTCAAGTTGTCAGCTTTTTAATAAACCTGTAATAATTCTGACAGATATCTAATTAAGAAATACCAATGCTTTGCATTGACTTATTTGAAATTCTTTTGGTTCAGTACCTCACTACAGTATTTCCAAAACTGGACATGTGATGTTATAGTATAATGACACCTAGTGGCAAAAATACATTAACAGTAAAACACAAAACTCATATCTCTAATAGAAAGTGAACATTGTATTGTTGTTACAACAATTTGCAAAAACAGAAAACTAAACGTGACTACTTTATTGACTATTTAACCAAAACACAGGAGTTGCCACAGCCTTTAGAGCACATATGCAACTTAAAAGCTTAGATATAACATTAAGCATTAAAGAGTTTATTAAAGTGAAACTAATGCATGACATGTGTTTAATGTGTAGTACACGTGGGGTTTTACACCAGATGGAAAATATCTAAAGTCAGCAAAACAATGACCTTTGTAAATCACTACAGGATTCCTCTCCAAATCAAGCCTCGATTTTTGCTCCTGGGATAACCACTGAATATTGCTGATACATTTACAGTACAGTATATACAAATCTATGTTTTAAGGAAAGTAAGGTCCTAAGGAGAAGCAACAGGTGTGTCACATCTTTATTCAAAAAATAAAATGTTTGAGAATACAAAATTCATAGTTTATCTGCAGAAAACATTTTAATGAAAATGACAAAGAAATCAAAATGATACACATTTAATACACAGACAATTAGCTCATACACTAACATGGAGAACTCACAAGCTATAGTTAATCTGGTCAAACATTAACCGTTTTCAACTAGGATCAAAACACTATTTCGTCATTAATTTCATTTTCCAAGTGTCCCTCTACATAGGACAATCTGTGTGTCTATCGCCATCTGTCATCTGCTGTTCTGTATTACTATTGTGCTCTGTACACCTACTAGGTCTGGTAGAAATATATTCTAAGTTGAGCAAATCAAGGAGCATGCATTGCCACAACCAAAGTAGATGTTGAGGTTTTAAGCTACAAAAATGATGCCAGAGTTTTTCAGATATTGGAATTGTACAGTAACCTCTATATAGCACCATAATAGCAGGGTTGTTACTAGAGATGTGCGGCTGGCATTTTTTGTGTTTTGGTTTTGGTTCTAATTCCACTTTCATGTTTTGGTTTTGGCTTTGTTTTGCCAAAACCACCCTTTCGTGTTTTGGTTTTGGTTTTGGATCTGGATGATTCTTGAAAAAAACATAAAAATGGCTAAAATTACAGAATTTGGGGATAATTTTGCTCCTACGGTATTATTAACCTCAATTACATTAATTACCTCTCATTTCCAGTCTATTCTGAACACCTCAGACCTCACAATATTGTTTTTAGGCCTAAAAGTTGCACCGAGGTGGCTGTATGACTAAGCTAAGCGACACAACCACCTGACCCATCTAGTAGTGTCTTGCAGTGGCTGAATGTCGAGAGTGGGCCGTAATTGTTTGGTCCACTGACAGCATCTCCAGCACTACCCTGTCATTTTAAAAAAATTCTGCAATTGGTGGACTTATACGGCGGTACCCCAGGACTAATACAGCAGTACCACTGGACTCATACGGCAGTGTCAGACAGGATGGCACTTTTCAAAAACTAGGCCCCAAACAGCACCTCATACAAAGATGTCGAAGAGGTGCAATGAGGTAGCTATATGACTAAGCCAAGTGACACAAACAATTTCCACTGGAATTATATGTCCAAATCACTGGAATTATACATCCAAATCACTGGAATCAAATGGCAAAATAACTGGAATTATACGTCCAAATCACTGGAACTAAATGGCAAAATCACTGGAACTATACGTCCAAATCACTGGAATTAAATGGCAAAATCACTGGAATTATACGTCCAAATCACTGGAATTCAATGGCAAAATCACTGGAATTATAGGTCCAAATCACTGGAATTAAATGCCAAAACCACTGGACGGAAGTGTCAGACAGGATGGCACTTTCAAAAAATAGTCCCCAAACAGCACATGATGATAAGAAGAAAAAGATGTGCAAGATGGAATTGTCTTTGGGCCCTCCCACCCACCCTTATGTTGTATAAACAGGACATGCACACTTTAACAAACCAATCATTTCAGCAACAGGGTCTGCCACATGACTGTGGCTGAAATTACTGTTTTGTTTGGGCCCCCTCCAAAAAAAGAAGCAATCAATCTCTCCTTGCACAAACTGGCTCTACAGAGGCAAGATGTTGACCTCATCATCATCCTCCGATTCCTCACCCCTTTCACTGTGTACATCCTCCTCCTCCTCACAGAGTATTAATTCATCCCCACTGGAATCCACCATCACAGGTCCCTCTGTACTGTCTGGAGGCAATTGCTGGTAAAGGTCTTCCTGGAGGAATTTATAATTCATTTTGATGAACATCATCTTCTCCACATTTTGTGGAAGTAACCTCCTACGCCGATCGCTGACAAGGTTACCGGCTGCACTAAACACTCTTCCGGAATACACACTGGAGGGGGGGCAACTTAGGTAAAATAAAGCCAGTTTGTGCAAGGGCATCCAAATTGCCTCTTTTTCCTGCCAGTAAACATACAGACTGTCTGACATGCCTACTTGGATGCGGTCACTCATATAAGCCTCCACCATTCTTTCAATGGTGAAAGAATCATATGCAGTGACAGTAGACATGTCAGTAATCGTTGGCAGATCCTTCAGTCCGGACCAGATGTCAGCTTTCGCTCCTGACTGCCCTGCATCACCGTCAGTGGGTGGGCTAGGAAATCTTATCCCTTTCCTCGCAGCCCAAGTGGTGGGAGAAATTGAAGGAGGAGCTGTTGACAGGTCACGTTCCGCTTGAGTTGACAATTTAGGGGTGGGGATTTGCACCCCCCATCTCTGTCTGTTGTTTGACAATTTACTCACCAGCATGTCTTTGCACCTCTGCAGACTTGTGTCTGCCGGAAAGAGAGATACAACGTAGGCTTTAAACCTAGGATCGAGCACGGTGGCCAAAATATAGTGCTCTGATTTCAACAGCTTGACCACCCTTGAATCCTGGCAAAGTGAATGAAGGGCTCCATCCACAAGTCCCACATACTTTGTGGAATCGCTCTGTCTTAGCTCCTCCTTAAATTTCATCAGCTGCTTCTGCAAAAGCCTGATGAGGGGAATGACCTGACTCAAGCTGGCAGTGTCTGAACTGACTTCACGTGTGGCAAGTTCGAAGAGTTTGAGAACCTTGCACAAGACGGAAATCATTCTCCACTGCGCTTGAGTCAGGTGCATTCCCCCTCCTTTGCCTATATCGTAGGTGGATGTATAGGCTTTAATGGCCTTTTGCTGCTACTCCATCCTATGAAGCATTTAGAGTGTTGAATTCTACCTCGTTACCACCTCTTGCTTCAGTTGATGGCAGGGCAGGTTTAGGAGTGTTTGCTGGCGCTCCAGTCTTCGGCACGTGGTGGCTGAATGTCGAAAGTGGCCCGCAATTTTTCGGGCCACCAACAGCACCTTCTGTACGCCCATGTCATTTTTTAAAAAATTCTGCACCACCAAATTAATTGTTTGTGCAAAACATGGGACATGTTGGAATTTGCCCAGATGTAATGCACGCACAATATTGGTGGCGTTGTCCGATATCACAAATCCCCAGGAGAGTCCAATTTGGGTAAGCCATTCTGCGATGATGTCCCTCAGTTTCCGTAAGAGATTGTCAGCTGTGTGCCTCTTACGGAAAGCTGTGATACATAGCATAGTCTGCCTAGGAATGAGTTGGCGTTTGCGAGATGTTGCTACTGTTGCTGTTGTTGCTGTGGGAGGCCATACATCTACCCAGTGGGCTGTTACATTTATATAGTCCTTAGTCTGACCTGTTCCACATGTCCGTGGTTAAGTGGACACTGGATACAACCGCATATTGTAGGACACTGGTGACTCTTTTTCTGACGTCTTTGTACAATCTCGGTATCGCCTGCCTACAGAAGTGGAACCTAGATGGGATTTGATACCAGGAACACACTATCTCGATCAATTCTATAAGTCCCACTGAATTAATGGCGGATACCTGACGCACGTCTAACACCAACATAAGTGTCAAATCCTCAGTTATCCGCTTTGCAACAGGATGACTGCTGTCATATTTCATCTTCCTCACAAAGGACTTTTGGACAGTCAATTGCTTAGTTGAAGTAGTACAAGTGGTCTTCCGACTTCCCCTCTGGGATGACGATTCACTCCCAGCAACAACAACAGCAGCGGCAGCAACATCAGGTTTACCACTCAAGGATCCTCTGGAGGATTCCTCAGTCTTGACAGTGACATTGCCCTGCAGTACTACTGTTATATGACTGAGGAGGAAGTTGACGTTGAGGGAGTTGGTGGTGTGGCTTGCAGGAGCTTGGGTACAAGAGGAAGAAGGGATTTAGGTGTCGGTGGACTCCTTACGCTCTTACCCAAAGTTTCACAACTTGACACTGATTTATGATAAATGTACTGCAGGTGACGTATAAGGGAGGATGTTCCTAGATGGTTAACATCTTTTCCCCTACTTATTACAGATTGACAGAGGCAACACACGGCTTTACACCTGTTGTCCGGATTTGTGGACAAATAATTCCACACCAAAGAGGTGGCTTTTTTGGTAGTTTGCCCAGGCATCACAATGGACTTCTTCATCCCGCGGACAACAGGTGTCTCCCCCGGTGCCTGACTTAAACAAACCAAATCACCATCAGAATCCGCATCATCAACTCCTCAGGGCCAGCAACACCCATATCCTCATCCTGGTGTACTTCAACAGTGACATCTTCAATTTCAATATCAGGAACTGGACTGTGGGTGCTACTTCCAGCACTTGCAGGGGGCGTGCAAATGTGGAAGAAGCCACCTCTTCCCGTTCAGTGTTGGAAAGTCAGGCATCGCAACCGCCGACACACTTGGACTCTCATTGGGGATTTGTGATACCATCTCAGAACGCACAGTTCTTTTCTGTGCTTTTTCCAGCTTAACTCTTTTAATTTTTCTAGCGGGAGTATGAGGGCTTCCATCGTCATGTGAAGATGAACCAGTAGTCATGAACATAGGCCAGGGCCTCAGCCGTTCTTTGCCACTCCGTGTCGTAGATGGCATATTGGCAAGTTTATGATTCTCCTCAGACCATTTTATTTTATTTTTTTGCGTCTTTTTACTGAACTTTGGCTTTTTGGATTTTACATGCCCTCTACTATCACATTGGGCATCAGCCTTGGCAGACGACGTTGATGGCATTTCATCATCTATGTCATGGCTAGTGGCAGCAGCTTCAGCACTAGGAGGAAGTGGTTCTTGATCTTTTCCTATTTTATCCTCCACATTTTTGTTCTCCATTATCTTACTGGAGTTATATAACGATGGCCCTCATTCCGAGTTGTTCGCTCGCTAGATGCTATTAGCAGCAGTGCAAACGCTAAGCCGCCGCCCTCTGGGAGTGTATCTTACCTTAGCAGAAGTGCGAACAAAAGGTTATCAGAACAGTGCAGAAATTTTTCCATGCAGTTTCAGAGTGGCTGCACACCTACTCCTTCCTTGCAATCTCTTCAGTCTGTTTAGTTCCTGCTTTGACGTCACAAACACGCCCTGCGTTCGGCCAGCCACTCCCCCGTTTCCCCAGGCACACCTGCGTTTTATCCTGACACTCCTGCGTTTTTTAGCACACTCCCGGAAAACGGTCAGTTAACAACCAGAAACACCCACTTCCTGTCAATCACTCACCGATCAACAGAGTGACGGAAAAGAGTCGCTAGACCTTGTGTAAAACTGCATACTTTTGTGTGAAAGTACATTGCGCGTGCGTACTGTGGCCCTTACGCATGCTCAGTTTTGCCATTTTTTTACCTGATCGCGGCACTGCGAAAATCGGCAGTGAGCGATCAACTCGGAATGAACCAGTAGTCATGAACATAGGCCAGGGCCTCAGCCGTTCTTTGCCACTCCGTGTCGTAGATGGCATATTGGCAAGTTTATGATTCTCCTCAGACCATTTTATTTTATTTTTTTGCGTCTTTTTACTGAACTTTGGCTTTTTGGATTTTACATGCCCTCTACTATCACATTGGGCATCAGCCTTGGCAGACGACGTTGATGGCATTTCATCATCTATGTCATGGCTAGTGGCAGCAGCTTCAGCACTAGGAGGAAGTGGTTCTTGATCTTTCCCTTTTTTATCCTCCAAATGTTTGTTCTCCATTATGTTTCTGGAGTTATATAACACAATATGCGGCACAGGAATGACTGATGGCTGATGACCAGGACACTACCACCGGTCTGATGCAGCACAACACAGCAACAATGTGAGGGACTTGTGGTTGTTATTATTATAATACTGTAGCAGTGGACATATAGCAGCAGCGTATACCACTGTGACTGCCTCATCACTGGAATGACTGATGGCCAGGACATTACCACTGGTCTGATGCAGCACAACACAGCAACACTTTAAGGGACTTGTTGTTATTATTATTATTATTATTATACGGCAGCAGTGGACATACTGTATTACAGCAGCGTATACCACTGTGACTGCCTGGTCACTGGAATTACTGATGGCAAGGACACTACCACTGGTCTGATGCAGCACAACACAGCAACACTGTAAGGGACTTGTGGTTGTTGTTATTACTATTATAATACTGTAGCAGGGGACATATAGCAGCAGCATATACCACTGTGACTGCCTGGTCACTGGAATGACTGATGGCCAGGACACTACCACTGGTCTGATGCAGAACAACAGAGCAACACTGTAAGGGACTTGTTGTTGTTGTTGTTGTTGTTGTTGTTGTTGTTGTTGTTGTTGTTATTATTATTATACGGCAGCAGTGGACATACTGTATAGCAGCAGCGTATACCACTGTGACTGCCTGGTCACTGGAATGACTGATGGCCAGGACACTACTACTGGTCTGATGCAGCACAACACAGCAACATTGTGAGGGACTTGTGGTGGTGGTTGTTGTTGTTGTTGTTGTTGTTGTTATTATTATTATTATTATTATTATTATAATAATACTGTAGCAGTGGACATATAGCAGCAGCATATACCACTGTGACTGCCTGGTCACTGGAATGACTGATGGCCAGGATACTACCACTGGTCTGATGCAGCGCAGCACAGCAACACTGTAAGGGACTTGCTGTTGTTGTTGTTGTTATTATTATTATTATTATTATTATTATTATTATACGGCAGCAGTGGACATATAGCAGCAGCGTATACCACTGTGACTGCCTGGTCACTGGAATGACTGATGACCAGGACACTACCACTGGTCTGATGCAGAAAAACACAGCAACACTATGAGGGACTTGTGGTTGTTGTTGTTGTTGTTATTATTATTATTATTATTATTATTATTATTATAATACTGTAGCAGTGGACATATAGCAGCAGCGTATACCACTGTGACTGACTGGTCACTGGAATGACTGATGGCCAGGACACTACCACTGGTCTGATGCAGAACAACACAGCAACACTGTAAGGGACTTGTTGTTGTTGTTATTATTATTATACGCCAGCAGTGGACATACTGTATAGCAGCAGCGTATACCACTGTGACTGCCTGGTCACTGGAATGACAGATGGCCAGGACACTACCACTGGTCTGATGCAGGACAACACAGCAACACTGTAAGGGACTTATTATAATGCAGCACTGGATATATGGCAGCAGGGGACACCACCCTGCTGCCATATGTCCAGTGCTGCATTATGTGAATGGTCACTGGACTGACTGATGCACAGGACACTAACACTGATCTGGTGCAGGACAACACAGATAATTATACAGCAGCACTGGACATATGGCAGCAGATGACACCACCACTGTGAATGGTCACTGGACTGACTGATGCACAGGACATTAACACTGGTCTGATGCAGGACAACACAGATAATTATACAGCAGCACTGGGCATAGGGCAGCAGATGACACCACCACTGTGAATGGTCACTGGACTGACAACACAGCAACACTGTAAGGGACTTATTATACAGCAGCATTGGACATATGGCAGCAAAGTGTGACTGATGCAGCACAACAAACCACCACTGAACTGATGCAGCACAACACAGCACCACTGGACAGCACTGGACATATGGCAGCAGAGGACACCACCACTGTGACTGGCCAGATTCAGCACAAGCCACGGACACAGAGGACACTGAGATAACAGAGACACATCCTCTCTGTACACTCTACAATGCCGGAGTGAAAATGGCGGGTACACGCGGCTTCTTATATGGAATCCAAATCCTGCAAGAATCCAACAGTGGGATGATGACGTTTTGCCTCGTTCTGGTTTCTGAGTCAGGCGGGAAAACCCGAGCCTGGCTCGGAACCGGACTTGAATGGTTTGTTCGGTACGGTTCGCTTCTCTGAGACCAGAACCCACTCATCTCTAGTTGTTACCAGGAAGCCATATGGATAGAGAGGCAGGAAGTACTGTAAGCACGAATCAAGTTACCTAATAAAGGGGTTGATATATTAAGCAGTATAAAGAGTGAAACATTGCCTATAGCACCAATCAGCTTTGAGGTAGCATTTATAAGTGTATTCTATATAATGATATGTAGAATATGATTAGTTGCTATGTACAACATCTCAACCGAACTACTTCTCTACTGTTTTCACTGTTTTCATTGCTTGATGCATCAACCACAAAGAGTAGTAAGTGTAAAGAGTTTGTGGTTAAAGAGAAAAAGCCTTGAGAGAGGACTTGTCAGTCAGAGTAAAAAAGGGCAGTTGATATGACTTTGTTTCAGGGGTATCCATAGTAATTTCACTATAAATTAGAGATGAGCGGATTCGGATCTCAGAGATCCAATCCTTCCCCATCCCCCAAACTTCATGATCCGAGCCGGGATCCGAGCCTGGCTTGGGACTTCCCGCCAGACTCGGAATGGGACAAAACGTCATAATCCCGCTGTCAGATTCTCGCGGATTTTAGATTCCATATAAGGAGCTGCCTGTCGCTGGCATTTTCACTACAGACTTGGAGAGCGAGGGAGACATACCTCTATCTCTTTGTGGGTGGTGGTGTCGGGTGGGGTCAGTGTGTGCTCTGTAGGGGTGCTGTCCTGTGCTGTTAGGGGTGCTGTCCTGTGGTGTCCTGTGCTTTTAGAGGTGCTGTACAGGGTTGCTGTCCTGGGGTGTCCTGTGCTGTTTGGGGTGATGTACCCAGTCCTGTATGCTGTAAAATATAGGGGTGTTGTTAAAATACAGGGGTGCTGTGAGAATACAGGGGTGCTGTGTCCCTGTCTTGTATGCTGTAAAAATACAGTGGTGTTGTTGTTAAAATGCAGGGGTGCTGTGTCCCTGTCCTGTATGCTGTAAAAATAAAGGGGTGTTGTAAAACTAAAGGAACACTGGCCCTGTCCTGTATGCTGTAAAAATACAGAATTGTTGTTAAAATGAAGGGGTGCTGGCCTTGTCCTGAAAGCTGTAAAAATACAGTGGTGCTGTGAAAGTACAGGGGTGCTATGTCCCTGTCCTGTATGTTGTAAAAATACGGGGGTGTTGTAAAAATAAAGGAACAATGGCCCTGTCCTGTATGCTGTAAAAATACAGGGGTGTTGCAAAAATACAGGGGTTCTGGTAAAATAAAGGAACACTGGCCCTGTCCTGTATGCTGTCAAAATGCAAGGATGCTGTGAAAATACAGGGGTGCTGTGGCCCTGTCCTGTAAACTGTAAAAATACAGGGGTGTTGTAAAAATACAGTTTATTAGCAGTTTCTTATATAGCGCAGCATATTCCGTTGCGCTTTACAATTAGAACAACAGTTATAGAACAAAACAGGGCAAAGACAGACATAGCGGTAGGAAGGCCCTGCTCGCAAGCTTACAATCTATAGGGAAATAGGTATTGATACACAAGGATAGATGCAACCTGTTACATAACGTTTCCCCAGATTGCTAGGTTCTTAGTGGGTTGTATGATATGATCACCCAGCAATGTTGGAAGACAAAATGTGAGGTTATGGGGACTGTGCAGAGGGAATGTAACTGGATAGGGAAGCATTGAAGGTTATGTGTGTGGGTCAGGAATTTGGTAGGCTTGTCTGAAGAGATGAGTTTTCAGGGAACGTTTAAAGGTTTGGAGACTAGTGGAGAGTCTTATTGTGCATGGGAGGGCATTCCACAGAGTGGGTGAAGCCCGGGTAAAGTCCTGTAATTTTGAGTGGGAACAGGTAATACATCTGGATGAGAGACGCAGATCTTGTGCAGAGCGGAGGGGTCTGGTAGGGAGATATTTTGAGATGAGTGAGGAGATGTATGATGGTGCAGTTTGGGTAATAGCCTTGTATGTAAGTAAAAGTATTTTATATTTGACACGGTAGAATACCGGTAACAAATGGAGGGACTGACAGAGCGGATCAGCAGACGAAGAACGTCTGGTGAGGAAGATTAGCCTCGCAGCTGCATTTAAAATGGATTGAAGTGGTGAGAGCCTATGTTTGGGAAGACCAGTAAGGAGACTATTACAATAATCAATGCGGGAGATGATGAGTGCATGGATCAGAGTTTTTGCAGTGTCTTGTGTAAGATAAGGGCGTATTTTGGATATGTTTTTAAGGTGCATGTAACATGATTTAGAGACAGATTGAATGTGTGGAACAAACGACAGTTCAGAGTCAAGGATGACACCTAGGCAGCGATCTTGTGGGGTAGGGTGGATAGTTGCATTGTCAACAGTTATGGCAATATCAGGTTGGTAACTACCCTTAGCTGGTGGGAAAATAATTAATTCTGTTTTGGAAATGTTGAGTTTGAGATGACATCCAAGATGTAATGGCAGACAGGCATCCAGTGACACGAGCCAATACAGATGGTGATAAATCTGGGGAGAATAGGTAGATTTGAGTATCATCAGCGTACAAATGATACTGAAATCCGAAGGAGCTCATTAGTTTACCAAGAGAGGAGGTATAGATTGAGAAAAGCAGAGGACCTAAGACTGAGCCTTGCAGTACTCCAACTGATAGAGGTAGAGAAGAGGAGGTAGAATCAGAGAAGTGAACACTGAAAGATCGATTAGATAGGTAGGATGAGAACCAAGTAAGGGCTGTGTCCTGAAGACCTAGGGACTCTAGTGTTTGTATGAGAAGAGAGTGGTCAACAGTGTCAAAAGCAGCAGAGAGATCTAGAAGAATAAGCAGTGTGACTGTGTAATGGCCATTTGATCTAGCAGTGACCAGATCATTCATTACTTTGGTCAGTGCCGTCTCCGTGGAGTGTTGGGCACGAAAGCCTGACTGAAGTGGGTCCAGTAAGTTGTGGGAGTTAAGAAAGTGTGTAAGGCGAGTGTAGGCAAGTCTCTCAAGTAGCTTGGAGGGACTGGGTAGCTGAGAAATGGGACGGTAGTTAGAGAGTGTGTTTGGGTCAGAGTTGTGTTTTTTCAGAATGGGAGTAATCACTGCATGTTTAAACAGAGATGGAAAGATGCCAGTAGAGAGAGAGAGATTACAGATTTTAGTTAAGGTTGGGATAAGCACAGGAGACAAACTTTTGCTGACCTGTGAGGGTATAGGATCAAGAGGAGAGGTAGTGGAGTAGGAGGATGAAAAGAGTGTTGATACTTCATCTTCACTTATGGGATCAAATGAAGAGAAAGTGCCAGAGGGTTCAGATAGGGATTTGAGCAGGTCACTGGCTGAGTTAGAGCATACCATTTCATCTCGAATTTTATCAATCTTATCCTTGAAGTAGGAAGCAAGTTCTTGTGCACTGATAGTAGCTAGTGGGGGAGGTTAGGGAGGGTAAAGAAGTGATTTAAATGTATTAAAAAGTCATTTGGGGTTGGTGGCATGATAAGAGATGAGAGATTGGAAATATGTTTGTTTGGCAGTGTCCAGGGCCTGACGATAGGAGTGGTAGGTAGTCTTAAATGTGAGAAAGTCACTTGGATTCTGAGATTTCCGCCACTGACGTTCTACCTTACGTGACAGTTTTTGTAGGTGTCTTGTTGATTTAGAGTGCCATGGTTGGCATCTAAGCCTACGTGGAGTGTGATGGGTAGCTGGAGCAACTTCATCAAGGGCACTCTCTAGGGTCTGGTGCAGGTGGGATACAGCAGTGTCAGGTGTGGTGAATGTAGAGATTGGTGAGAGACGTTGTTGCAGAGAAGTGGAAGGAACACAAATAAAGGAACACTTGCCCTGTCCTGTATGCTGTAAAAATACAGGGGTGCTGTTAAAAGAAAAGGAACATTGGCCCTGTCTTGTATGCTGTAAAAATACAGGAATGTTGTAAAAATACAGTAGGTGCTGTTTAAATAAAGGAACACTGGCCTTGTCCTGTATGCTGTAAAAATACAGGGGTGTTGTAAATATAAAGGGGCACTGTTCTGTTTACTGTAAAAATAAAGGGGCACTGTTCTGTGTGCTGTAGTAATAATAAAGGGACACTGTTGTGTTAAATGGAGATCAAAAATTTGGAGGAAAAAAGTGAAAGATCAGGAACCACTTCCTAGTACTAGTGCTGAAGCTGTTGCCACTAGTCATGACATTGATAATGCAATTCCATCAATGTAGTCTGCTAAGGCCAATGCCCGATGTCATAGAGGGCATTTAAAATCCAAGAAGTAAAAATTAATGACCAAAAAAAAAAGAAATTATCTGATGAGAAATGTAAAATTGGCCATATGACATTCACGACATGAAGTGGCAAGGAAAGGCTAAGGCCTTGGCATATGTTCATGAATGGTGGTTCAGCTTCTCATGAAGATGGAAACCCTCCTCCCTCTCGAATTTTTTTTTTAAATAAAGCTTGTTAAAGCACAGGAAACAACTATGCATTCAGAGATATCACAAATCCCCAAGGAGAGTCCAAGTGTGTCCACGGTTGCGATATCTAGGCCTGACCTTCACAACACTGTATGGGAAGAGGAGGCTCCTACTACCATTGAGGATTTTAGAAAAAAACATAAAAACTGCTAAAATCACAGATTTTGGGGGTAATTTTGATCCTACGGTATCATTAACCTCAATAACAATAATTTCCACTCATTTCCAGTATATTCTGAACACCTCACACCTCATAATATTGTTTTTAGCCCAAAATATTGCACTGAGGTCGCTGTATGACTAAGATAAGCGACACAAGTGGGCGGCACAAACACCTGGCCCATCTAGGAGTGGCACTGCAGTGTCAGACATGATGGCAGTTTTAAAAAATAGACCCCAAAGAGCACATCATGCAAAGAAAATAAAGAGGTGCACCGAGGTCGCTGGATGACTAAGCTAAGTGACACAAGTGGGCGGCACAAACGCCTGGCCCATTTAGGAGTGGCACTGCAGTGGCAGACAGGATGGCAGTTTTAAAATATAGGCCCCCAAAGAGCACATAATGAAAAAGAAAAAAAGAGGTGCAAGATGGAATTGTTTTGGGCCCTCCTACCTACCCAGGCCCTCACATCCACCCATATGTTGTTTAAACAGAACATGCACAGTTTAATAAACCCATCATTTCAGTGACAGGTGGTTCCCCTGGAAAAAGCTTGCCCGAGTTCTCCGAACCATAGCTAGCTACAAATATACCACCTCCTTCTTTGATGAGTCTTCACATTATGAGAAGGGGCAAGAGGAAGAGGACAGTGTGAAGAAGGTGATTAAAAATTAGAGAGGCACATGCAATCAGGAACAACACACAGGCTTTCACCTCCACTCATATATTGGTGTGGAACAGAAAGGACTTCAACCAAGCAAATATATAATTGTTAATTAACACATTACTGGACAAACTGAAAAACTAGGGGCCAAAGCCTCCGAATTTGTACCCTCATCTCCATGTTCAGGTATTAAGATAATCTCGGATTTAAAAATGGGATGAAAAAAAAAACTGGTTTATACCACAGGTATTTTCCCCTCCACGGAGTCTGGAGACTAATTTTGTGAAAATCTTGTGGGTCTCTTTTTTTCCTTTTTTTTTTTATTACATATTTATTTGCATATTGTGTGGCAGATGCCTTATTTTTGTTTTTCACAGCTCCCAGTTACACGCATGTGAGCATACCTGTGTGTCCCAGTTACACGCATGTGAGCATACCTGTGTGTCTTGTTTATTTTATTCATATTTTATTTTTTAAGAAAGCAGCCCCTTAGATGTTTTAGCAGCCCCTCCTGAGCCCCCACAGCAGCAAGCTGAGTTAGGGTGGGTTCGGTAAAGTAATAAGCACGACTGTGCAGTGAATTTTTTCATTATTGACCCCCTACCCTAGTGGAGCTTACCACTCTTACAGTCAAAACTAATTTCATACTATAAGTAGGACTGTGGGAAGAAGCAATTCTAACCTCTGTGTCCACAGCATGCCTCATCCTGGCAAGCCATACATCTTCCTGGCTGTAAGCCACCATGACACTCCATACTGGGCTTTATTCAGTAACTGATTGTGCCTCACAGGAGCTCCTGGCCCATCTAGTGCTGCAGTGCAATGGAAAGCTGATGCAATGCAAGATCACTGAAACTCTGTTCTTCTAACACCGCAAGGTCTTGTGATAACTCTACGCAGCCCTGAGGAAAAGAAGATCTCTGTACAACAAAATGGGAATCTTCTGAATAAAATATCCCAAAATGTGGAACATCAATAATAAATCAAAATTAAGGTTGACTAATTGGAGCTATTCATTTGAGTGAGTCCCTAACATGAAATAATTGAGAAGAACCGCTCACTAATGCTCCAGCAGCAAATATCACTTTTACCTCCAGTTGATTCAGTCTCTTCTGGGTCACACTGACTTTGGCCACAATTGTGGTCTCTCCCCACTTTATTTAAAAACACTTCATGAAAATAGCAATTTCCATTTCCACCTTTGCGGCTATGTTTTCACAAATCTGTTTGTGATGTTGAAGCTTGTTTCATATCTGCTCTAGGCTTTAATTTAAACCTAGGATCAAGTACAGCAGCACCTCTGGAATTATACGGCAGCACCCCTGGACTTATACAGCACAGGCAGCACCCCTGGAGAAATACACAGCACAGGCAACAGCACCCCTGGACTTAAATGGCAGTGGGGCAGCACCCCTGGTCTGATAGGGCAGAGGGACAGCACCCTATATAAGGAAGCACCCCTGGAATGACGTGGCAAAGAAAAGACGTGCTAGAAGGAATTGTCCTTGGCCCTTCCCACCCGAGCTCTCCCACCCACCCTTATGTTGTATAAACAGGACATGCACACTTTAACAAACCAATCATTTCAGCGACAGGGTCTGCCATACAACTGTGGCTGAAATGATTGGTTTGTTTGGGCCCCCACCAAAAAAAAAGCAATTAATCTCTCCTTGCAAATTGGCTCTACAGTGGCAAGATGTCAACCTCATCCTCAGATCCCCCCCCTTCAGTGTTTACATCCTCATCCTCACAGAGAAATAATATTCAAACAAAACCACATCATTTAGGTGTCAGTGGACTGCTTACGCTATTACCCAATGTTTCTGAAGTTGACAATTACTTATGATGAATGCACTGCAGGTGACGTATAAGGGAGGATGTTCCTAGATGGCTAATGTTCTTACCCCTACTTATTATTGATTGACAAAGGCAAGAGATGGCTTGACACCTGTTGTCCGGATTTGTGGAGAAATAATTCCACCCCGAAGAGGTGGCTTTTTTGGTATTTTGCCCAGGCATGACAATAGGCTTTTTCATCCAATGGCCAACAACTGTCTCCACTGGTGCCTTATTCAAACACACCACATCACCATCAGAATCCTCAACATCAACTTCCTCCGCAGCACCAGCTACACTCATATCCTCCTCATCCTGGTGTACTTCTACAGTGACATCCTCAATCTCAATATCAGCAACTGGACTGGCGGTGCTCCTCCCAGCACTTGCAGAGGGAATGCAAATGGTGGTAGGAGCCTCCTCTTCCCATACAGTGTTGTGAAGGTCAGGCCTAGACATTGCAACCACAGACAGTGCCAGCCCTCCTGTATTTTTACAATACCCCTGTAATTTTACAGCATAAAAGAAAAGGACAGTGTACATTTATTTTTACTGCACCACTGTATTTTACAGCAATCAGGGCCTGTGTACTTTTATTTTAACAGCAACACCACTGTATTTTTGCAACATACAGGGCCAGTGTAAATTGATTTTAACAACAGAACCCCTGTGTTTTTACAGCATACAGGGCCAGATTACTTTTATTTTAACAACAGCACCCCTGTATTTTTACAGCATACAGGGCCAGTATAAATTGATTTTCACTGCACCCCAGAATTTTTACAGCATACAAGATAGGGCCAGTGTACATTTATTTTACTGCACCCCTGAATTTTTACAGCATTCAAGACAGGGCCAGTGTACATTTATTTTTCTGCACCCCAGAATTTTTAATGCATAAAAGACAGGGCCAGTGTGCTTTTATTTTAACAGCAGCACCCCTGTATTTTCACAGAATACAGGACCAGTGTGATTTTATTTTAACAACTGCACCCCTGAATGTTTACAGCATACTGTACAGGACCAGTGTATTATTTTAACAGTGGCACACCTGAATTTTTAGAGCATACAGGACCAGTGTGCTTTTACTTTAACAAAATCAGCACCCCTGAAATTTTACAGCATACAAGACTGGGCCAGCACCCCTGTATTTTCACAGCATACAAGACCAGTGTGTTTTTATTTTAAAAACAGCATGCCTGAATTTTTACAGCAAACAGGGCCAGTGTAATATTTTAACAGCAGCACCCCTGTATTTTCATAGCATACAGGAAAAGTGTGCTTTTATTTTAACAACAGCACCCCTGAATTTTTACAACATACAGGACCAGTGTGCTTTTATTTTAACAACTACAACCCTGCATTTTTACAGCATACAGGGCCAGTGTAATATTTTAACAGCAGCAACCCTGTATTTTCACTACATAAAGGACCAGTGTTCTTTTATTTTAATAACTGCACCCCTGAATTTTTACAGTGTAAAGGGCCAGTGTAATATTTTAACAGCAGCACCCCTAAATTTGTACAGCATACAGGACCAACGTGCTTTTATTTTAACAACAGAAGCACCTCTGAATTTTTACAGCATACAAGACTGGGCCAGCACCCCTGAATTTTTACAGCATACAGGACCAGTGTGCTTTTATTTTAACAACAGAAGCACCCCTGAATTTTTACAGCATACAAAACTGGGCCAGCAGCCCTGTATTTTTACAGCATACAGGACCAGTGTGCTTTTATTTTAATAACTGCACCCAAGAATTTTTACAGCATACATGACCAGTGTGCTTTTATTTTAACAGAAGCACCCCTGATTTTTTACAGCATACAAGACTGGGCCAGCACCCCTGGATTTTTGCAGCATACAGGAGCAATGTGCTTTTATTTTAACAACTGCACCCCTGAATTTTTACAGCATACAGTGCCCCTGCCCCATGTAAAACACAGTGACAGCCAGGATAGCAACAACACCCATGTACAGCTGCAGCACCCCTAACAGCTCATGAAACACCAGTGACACTGACAGCCATGTCAGCACCCCTAACAGCATAGGTACACCATAGTGGCAGGAGCACCACCCCTACAGAGCACACACTGACCCCAACCGACGCCACCACTCACAGAGAGACAAGAGTCTGGAGTGAAAATAGTGGTGATGTGCGGCTGGAATTCAAAATCCATGAGACACCAACAGCGGGATGATGACATTTTGACTCGTTCTGGTTACCGAGCCTGGCGGGAAGTCCTGAGCCGGACTCGGATCCGGGCTCGGCGCATGCTGCTAGGAATGGTTCGGTTCTCTGGGAACCGAACCCGCTCATCTCTACAAATAAGCTACCTGGTTACCATGATGCTTAGGTAGAAAAGTGGGACTAACTAAAGAAAGAGATATAACTGTATCCCTGTAATAAGGAATCTGTAAAGGAGATGTACCATCCTTCTAAAGGACGAGTGGAGAAATTTCCTATACCAAGTAATCAACTTCTTGATATCATTTAATGATAGCTATAAGCTGTATGGTTGCTACCATAAGAGGTCATGGTAGTTTAATAACAATTCATAATGTTAGTGTATGTAATTTTCTTTCTGGTACTGGGGCAGGACAGTTGTGTCATTATGTCGCAATTCGGGAGCAGGACAGGACCAAGGAGAAGCAGAGCACCTGGAGCGTGCTATGGACGCACCGTGCGGAATAGGGACCAGGTTCTTCAGACAGCAGCTATTTAGGCTGCAGTGTACCTGCATGGTGCCAGGCATATTACATGCTATACATAGTTGCCACGTGGCACTGCTTGCCCACCTCTAGTTATAACTCTATGTTATTGTATCCCATTTGGCTCATGATCCCCTTTCGTGGGATGGTATTGGGATCCCTGCAATTGGGATGCCAGTGAACAGAATACAGACAATGGCATCCTGACACTCAGGATCCCGACACCTACTAGGTAAGTATGCTAGCTCTAATCCTTATCCTCCCTAACCCTCCGTACCAGCAGCCGGATCCTAAAACTCCCGCCCCCACAGCCTAACCCTAATCTTCCCTGGTGGTGCCTAACCCCCTTCTCTGCAGCCTAAACCTAACCCTCCCTCCCCCCACAGCCTAGCCCTATCCCTCCACAGTGGTGCCTAACCTTCCCTCCCCATAGCCTAACCCTAAACCCCCGCCACACAGTCTAACCCTAACCATCCCCCCACATCCTAAACCTCACCCCCCCCCCTTCCCCCTACACAGCTTTGTTTGGGATTCCAGTGCTGACAATGGGATCTATGTCACGATCTCAGCATCGGTTTTCTGAGCCAGAATATAGAGGTCTATTCATTATCTTTTATATTCTACAAAAGCAGAAGAAAATTGACATTTTCACCTTCTTTTGTAGAAATTAAGTATTGGGGCATTTTATTACAAAGGTAATACAGGCGATATCATGAATATCTCATGCTTACCTTTAAGTCCTGATCTGCCCCGGTTTTTGCACATAAACAGTATGTTGGCCTACATTCATCAAGATCCCACAGCAGAAGATGCTATATTTTTGTTAAACAGACTTCTAAGCAATGCTACTGCCATTAAAGAAAGAGAAACACAGGAGGGAGCAAGGGGAGATAGAGAGGGAGGTGAGCTACAGATAGGGAGGAAAGAAGATAAAGGAAGAAGGAGGGTTAAAGAGGGAGCGGGTGGGCACTGGAAGAAGAAAAACAATAGGGAACATGGGCAGCAGACACTGACACACCATAGAGGAAGGGAGTGGGAGACATGGGGGATGGGGAGAGAGAAGGGGGGAGAAAGTTAGAAGAGGATGAAGTAGAAAAGAGAAGGAGTTAGAGAAGAGATAGGGGGAGAAGTGAGGAAAAGGGAGAGAGAATGAGGGAATAACGGGGTAGAGAGAATGAGAGGAGGGATGACATAGAGGGGTGGAGATGGTGAGAGAAAGGGGGAGGGAAGAGGAAGGAAAGAGAAAGAGAAGGGAAAAAAGGGAAAGGGAAAAGGGAAAGAGCAGGGGGAGGGGAAACAGAGTTTGAAGGGGTAGAGAGAAAAACGGTGGGAGGGAGAAAGGGGGAAAAGAGGTGGAGGGAGTTAGAAGGGAGAAAAAGTGGAGGGAAGAGGGAAAAAGGGTGCAAAATGGGTGAAGAGGCAGAGAGAATGGGTGAAGAAGGAGAGTGAAGTGGGGAAAAGAGAAAAATACTTGAAAAATAAAAACAATGAGGGAGGTGGTAAAAGACATGGACATACAAACATGAGGAGGACGAAGTAGTGAGTAGTAAAGTAGATGGGATCCGCACTGTGTACTTTTATGGTAATATGACCTCTTTAGGCAGTGTGCGTTGCAGAGGAGGGTCGTCCAATTTAGAAAAAAAACTTCTAAATATTGGCTCTGAGACCTCCTGTCTTCTTCTTTCATGATTTAGTTGAGGCTGTTACACCACAGGGGTGAGGATTGTGGGGGTATGGGTGTATGTCGTTACTTTAACCACTTAAATGGCTAACATTTTTTACAACAACCGCTCAGAAATTGTCTTTTTATGATTGAATAAGGTCAAGAACATCTATTTAAAATATATCCAACATGATGTTGACACAAGGGTTACTCATCACCTAGCAAAGTACGTAAACAAATGACCACACAAGAAAATAGTGACTTAAACTAAAAGACACGGTATTACATGGTTTATAAATATTGCTGCAACAGTAGTTAAAGCACTCAATTAAGCTGCAGGGAGGCAGAAACCAAGGGTTAGGTGCCATTGAAAGGAAGTAAGGAGTGGATTATAGTATAAGTAAGGAACAGAGAAGCACATGAGTGAAGAGGTCACTGCTCCTGATAGCTTACATTCTAAAGGGGTGTACACATGTAGCGATATGTGCTTAGATTTTAAGCAATCCAGTCAGTTTGCTTAGAATCTAAGCACACATCGCTATGTGTGTATGCCCCATAGCAATAGCGATGCGCGGCCCCGTGCGCCGTTATCTCTGGTTCTAATTCTAGACCGCTGGGTGAAGTGAGCGTCCCTCCCCCCATCCCCCCCCCCTTGTTCAGCACACATCACGCTGAGTGCAAAGTGGAGTGCAAAGGACACAGTGAGTCTGAAATGGTTTGAGCAGGCAGTGAGAGTAAAGAAAGTCAGTAAGGCAAGATTGCAGGCAATGGCCCTCATTCCGAGTTGATCGCTCGCTTGCTGCTTTTAGCAGCATTGCAAACGCTAGGCCGCCGCCCTCTGGGAGTGTATCTTAGCTTAGCTGAATTGCTAACGAAAGGTTAGCAGTTCTGCTATTAAATATTTCCCTGCAGTTTCTGAGTAGCTCCAGACCTACACCTAGATTGCGATCACTGCAGACTGTTTGGTTCCTGGTTTGACGTCACAAACACGCCCTGCGTTCGGCCAGCCACTCCCCCATTTCCACAGCCACTCCTGCATTTTCGTCTGGCACGCCTGCGTTTTTTAGCACACTCCCGGAAAACACTCAGTTACCACCCAGAAACACCCACTTCCTGTCAATCACTCACCGATTAGCAGAGCAACTGAAAAGCGCCGCACAGCCCTGTGTAAAATTGCATAGTTTTGTGTGAAAGTACTTAGCGCGTGCGCCCTGCGGCCCATATGCATGTGCAGAATTGCCAGTTTTTAGCCTGCTAAAAATGGCAGCGAGCGAACAACTCGGAATGACCCCCAAAGAGAGGAGAGAGATGGGCAGTAGTTGGCGAGAGTGTTAAGATCCAGGGAAGGTTTCTTAAGAATGGGGGAGACAAGGCCATGCTTGAATGCAGAAGGGAACAATGCCTGATGGGATGGAGATATTGTGGAGGTGTACGAGGAGGGAACAGGCAGGAGAAGAGAGATAGAGGAATGGACTGGAGAGAATGGAAAGAAAGGGTAGGTGGTAGGGGGGAGAAGACTGGATTAGGGTCATGACATTATCTCCAGATACAGGAGAAAAATAAGTCAGAGCTAGTGATATTGAAGGGGAATGGTAGGCTGGGAAAAGATGGGAGAAGGAGAAGGGTAGGCTGGGAAAGGAGGGGAGGCAGTGCTGAGGGTCTGGTGGCATGTGATGTCCTGATGTATGGAGTCAATTTTGTATGTGAAGTAGGTGGAAAAGTCAAGGGCAGAGATTGAAAAAGTAAGGCAATGAGAGGTAGTTAGAGGAGGGAGTGGAAAGTGGTGAAGAGGTGGCACGAGTTTGAGGACTGGGAGGCGATTATGTTTTTGAAATATGGCTCTTTAGAGAGTCAGCACTGTAGGATTAGAGCATAAATTTGAAATGGAGGAAGTAGACTTTAGAGTGTGATGTGGTCCACTGTCGCTTGGTGGTACATGTACACTATTGCAATGTATGTGATGCATTTGGAATGCCAAGGTTGAGGTGTGGATCTGCAAAGGTGAATAGTGGTTGCAGGAGCAACTAAGTCAAGAGCAGAAGTAAGGAAGGCATTGTTCAGAGCAGGAGAGAGACTAGGAGAGAAGTGACTTGAGCAAGGAGAATGAGGATACAGTATCATTAGCCTGAATTTTATGCTTAGTGATTGTAGCCTTAGGAGACAGAGGTAGAAAAGGAAATAGGCATAAGTTTTAAGAGAGAAGGTGACAGTCAGAGAGGGGAAAGGAAATTGATGTAGTCAGACATATTACAAAAGTGGATATGACTCACTCAGAGGATTCAGTGGGGATATCATTTGGGATATAGAAGTCACCTAAGATATTGGAGGGAAAATCTGAAGAGAGAAAGTGGGGGAACCAGAAAGCAAAGTAATAAAGGAATCTGGAGGGAGAGCCAGGGGTTATATAAATGACAGATACTCGTAGGTGAACAGGTTGGAAGGGCATATAGCATGAACCACAAGTTTAGAAAATGTAAGGGACGATCTGAGGGCATGAGTTGGTAGGAGTAACTGGAAGATAGAAGGACTCCAACATTACCATCATGGCAACCCCGAGGCCAGGTGTATGAGAGAATATGAGTCTCACAGAGGAGAGAGTTGCTGAAGAAACAGTGTTAGAGTGGCAAATCCAGGTTTTAGTAATGGCTAGGAGATTCAGAGATAAAAAGTTCATGAGTGGGCACCAGTTTATTACAGACAGATCTGGCATTCCAGGGGGCATAGGACAGGACAGAGTTGGTTGGAGAGATGTGAATTATCAAGGTTGCTGTAGCATTGAGGTAAGATTCATTTGGAGGGTAGAGATGAAGAGAGTGTAGTGATGGTGTGGGTTCCTGGGCTAGAAAGTTATACAGTAAATTAAGATATTTGTTAAACACACGAAGTATGTACATATAGTTGGAAGTGGTCTTGTAAATTCTTGCAGTCATGGCCAGATTATAGGTGGGGCGGACAGGGCGGTCACCAAGGGGCCCACACACTGACATAAACATTGCCTTGACAAGTTCCACTCTGCATCCTCCCTGGCCGTCTCCAAGCAGCATTGCTGCATTGGACCAACCCAGCACAGAGCATCTCCGCTTCCCTTACCCAAACTCGTGGCCATGAAGTGGAGCCAGTGAACACCCCTCAGCATGACCACTGCAGCAGCCAGCAGTGGTACTGAAGAGTAAGCAGTCACCACTCCACTATACCACAACATACACACAGAGAAGATCACCGGCACTCACCTGCTCCACTGTTAGGCTGCCGCTCACGCATGAGAGGAGGATCGCAGATGTCCACAGCCAGCAACTGGACCCACATTCTGCCGGGCCAACTGTGTGTATAGGCAGGAATTAGTGGACTTTCATTCCAGATGATTATCTTCTCTCTACCTCCCCAGAGTCAAGGTAAGGGGCTTAGTAGTGGTGGTGGCAGTAGGGCAACAATTATAGTGTTGAGTGCCCCCACAACTTAGTTAACCTGAGGCCCCCACAAATAGTAATCTAGTCCTGCTTGCAGTTGCCAAACAGAGTTCAATGTAGAATGTCCAGGTGATACAGGCAACTGGTGTTTACAGTGGAGAGTTACTGAACTCACATTTGTAGCTTCAAAACAGTCCTTCGGTAGTAGTTTGTTTACATTATGTTCTCCTGTTTTTCTTAAGTTTAACGCCAGTATAACACCAATATTATGATTTAAATGTAGATAGCACTTTGAAGTATATGCCCATAGCCTAACAATAATCTTTAATTAGGGAAACCTGCCATGTGAATGTAATTATTCCACAATTCTCCATATACATTCCCACTAAAAGGCCTACTAATAAATTAACTTTAGCAATCAGGACATACAGTATTAACATGGCTGATAACTGGAGCTTAATAAAAACCACATCGATGATCGAGACAATGCAACATTGCGATAATATATTTTCCCCAGTGGCTGCTCCTCTCTGCAGCTGCCGGGTGTACACTGGGAAGCTGAAGGCAGTTTCTTTTACATTTCCCCGTTAGCTGCAAATCTCTGTAGCTGTGGGGTGGGGGTGCTGCTGACATTGGCAGCTACTAGACAGTTATCTTCCAGCAACCACCCAGTGGGCATTTCTGACTGGTCGTATCAGATCCGACATTTAGGGAAAGCCAGACATGGCATGATCGCAACTGATGCGATCATGCCAGGCAAGTGATTAATCCTGACTTGAATGTGCCTGTCAGCACATATATAAAATATGCAGCCACATTGATGAGGGCTGGAGGAAGGTGGTTACACACTGTTGATGGGGAGTGGAAGGCTGAAGCAGAGTCACTGCGGCAACAATGTAATGGAAGAGAAATGCTAAATGGTTGTAGAGTTTTACATGATAAGATGTAAGTGAGAGTATGAATTACCTCAGGGCATTATTAGCAATGGGGTGATTGGGACAACAGCCCCATGCCCCCTCATATAATAGGCCCATCATCATGACAACATGATAGCGACCAGCCATCTATAAATCATGATGGTCAGCCATAAATTATAAGTAATAAATTTGTTCTACTTTCCTCGCAAAATGATACTGTTTTTCTACGTCTACACATTTAGGGTGATATTGGGGCTCGGTAGTGCCATTATGGGGGGTGTGGGACACACCCAGGTGTCACCCTCTGCAGTGACAGGAGTTGGGTGCTGCAGTGAGACATTCTCCTGCATCACTCGGCTCCTATGACAGAGGAGAAGACAGCAGTGCAGCCAGAGTCTCCGGGGGCAGCCCAGCTTCCCTGGGAATGCTGGCACATCCCCAGAGTGAAGCAATTAGGATTATTTCACCTTATCAATTTTTAACTGGGTGGTATGGTGCTGATATAAAGTGCTTTATGCTTTTACTTTAAAAGAGTCAATACAAATTTGTACAGGTAATCAGTTTATTCAAGACTATACAGTAGTTCTCAACGCAGTAAAAGTTTTCTAAGAAGATGTAGACTTCAAGCCAATTGGAACATATGACCCATGAATGGACCTGTGAAATAAGTATTAAGTGCATGTTTAATCTTTTGACATCCTTTGGGTCGAGGCCATCATACAAAACTTCAAACTAAGGAGTCTATTCATGAAGCCGTGAAAAGTGTGGAGAAGTGAGTGTCAAAGTCAGAAAAATATCACGCTACACATTGCCATATTTGCACCTCGTGCGTGTCCCCGCTGCGAGTGCATGGGCTCTCCCGTGCGTGCGCATACTCGCTGTTGCGTGCACCCGCAGGCGCACGATGTGCGCATTTACGGTAAAGTTTATGTGCGTCTAGCGGGCGACTCGTTCGTAACATATTTTAACTATATAATGTATTTAGTAGATTATGGTCCCTTTGATAGAATCTGAAAGTTTAGTTAATGTAGCATGTTCATAGACAAAGAGATCCCTCTTTGTTTGATACGAAGGGTCAGACAGGGGTTACACAGTGGTGTTTAGTATCCATCGGAAGAGTATTTAATTAGCAATATTCCGGTGTTGGTTTGGAGCGGATTAATCGCTCGTGCGAATAGTTATGGACATAAGAAGTTTATGGACATTTGCTATTATTTGCACTTTATTATCCATGCGGCGGGAAACCTAGTTTCCCACCCACCTGAGCAGTTGGAAATAGTCACAGCCCACCTGTATGAATCAACCTATGACCTTTTGTTATAATGCGAAGACGAATTCCTGTGTCCAATGAACAATAAGAATATAGGGACCATTGTTCTGTATTATGTGTAGGGTATAAAAGGACAAGCCGATCTGGGCCAGCTCTCTATTCTCTTCAACGGTTCTCACCACTGATAATCGGGAGCTGGATATCCAGAGGCGCATGCGATTGTTTCCCTTGAGCGTAAGTTTCTCCGCAACCATATTGCCTTTATTGTTATTGTGAGCCATATCTCTCTCTCTCTCTCTTCTCCTCTTTCTCTCTCTTTCTCTTAAGTGTTATTGTACTGCTATTGTATTTCATGTGTAGTTATCTGGTTAGGTAGTCAATGTTATTTTGGTAGTGTATGATTTGTATTGTATTATTCTTTTGCAAATAGAACGTTCATATAAGGTGTTAGAACCTAATACCGGTATCTGTGTATTTATTATATTTCTAAGTATTCTCAGAGCGTCGGAGACGCTCGTACAGCTTTCAAGTTAATAAGGTTACACTGTGTTACATTTACACCCTATCACTGCACCAAGGTTTATTGCATAAATACATTGTTTATGGTATAGTTATAAAGGTTTAACATTGTGAGCATCAGCGCCGCTTGTGATCTCCTCGTGGTCCCAAGCGTCCGCTACGCTAGTAGCATATCAATACATTAGTCGGCAGCCTATAGCGTGCCTGCCTGTGATCTCTTGGCCGTGAGCGAACGTGACGCTCGAGCGTCTCGACTACGGCTAAGCGATTGTTACGCAACGTGCGTACCCTTACGGTATACCATACGTCAATAGCGTACTGTGTTCTTTCACCTTTTAGAGGGTTTTAAGTAAGACATAAATTTGGCTTTATCAATTGGCGGCTCGTCCGTCCTTCACATATCTGCACTAGGTAATTTCAGCAGACATTATCCATCAGCAAAGGGCGGGAGGTCATATTCCTCGTAGTGCTGATTGGATAAGCGTCTGCTTCGCTTAGTAAAGGGTGCTGAAGGAATCCGGAACCGGAGGTAAGAACAACACGCTAGTGTCTTTTAAAACTGTTTATTTCTGTCTTGCGTACGCGCGCACGCATATATCTGCATTTCTTTTCATTCGTGTATTTTCATATATCACTCTCCTGTTTGCCATTTCACAATTGATAACGTGCTAAGAAAGATTTGTTGCTATTAGTAGTTAAAGAGTAAAAGTAATACATTAAGGGGTAATTTGTAAAGCACGCACACAGCTTTGCCTAAGATACAAGGAAAGACCTGGGTGGTGCTCGGTAGATGATTACAGTTAAAGATCATCTACATTGATAAACGTGTTAATTGTATTTCTGTGGACATATCTGGCTGGCATACACGTGTTTCTAACAAAAGGGTTAGACTAGTGTACGCAACGTAAAGGCCGACGCACGCAGCGTATATTACGCAACGGAGCGCCTGGGTACGCCCACGTAACTCAAATCACACTAGTATTATTTTAACAGGCGAAAAGGTGGCAACGCGATAAATAGCGCAAGTCAATTTTAGTGTCCGAAATTTAAACTAATAGATCATTCTCTAAATTTACGACTCATCTGGTCTAAAGGAAAGAAATTTCTGTGCAGAAATAGAAACAAAAGTAAAGTGTACATGTGGTGAGTGAGTGTTTGTATATATATGTTTTTACAATTTTTGGGTTGAACCACAAGAAGTCGAGTTCTCGTGGGGTACATACATGTAAGTGACGTGCATGGTGGCTGGGGAGGCATCCCTTGTTAAACATAAATTTGAGCATTAGAGTATAGCAGACCAGGAGGTCTACTGTAGCACAGACCAGGAGGTCCGGTACAGACCAGGAGGTCCAGGTACAGCAGACTAAGAAGTCCGCTATAGAGAAAAGAGCACAACCCAGGGGGTTGGTGCAGAACCCATATAGGCCAATAAAGCTCTGGCTGAAGGAATTCGCAGCCGAAATTTTCGATTCCACTGGTCGCTCCGCACATAAGATTAGTTGCTTATGTGCCGAACGATTGTACCGCACGTAATTGTGTGCATTAGTTAGTAATTTGACCCAGTACCATTTGCGTACGCTAGAGGGGTCATAAACGCTATTTGTACATTTTAACGTGATTTGTGAAAAAAATTTTATTTTAAGGGAGGTTCGCTGGTCACTCAGGGACTATCCAACAACCAATAGTTACTGGAAAGGGTCAATGCTCTGCGGAACACACTCACATGTTCCAGTAAATAAAGGTTCATAGGGGCCCTAGGTCGAGTACGCCAGCGCTAAGGCAGTGTGTGGGCGTATTGGTCGGCGTGGGCGAGTGAGTGGGGTACTCGGTAAACCGCCACCGTCGGCCTATCTTGAACATCTTGGTTTTTGTAAGGGTTCGCTGAAGACCCTGATTAAGGTCAGAGGTAGTGAAAGCAACACCTGCAAGTTATGGGGGCCAGTTGTTCAGGTAGGGGGCGATCAACCTCGGTTCGGGTTGATTTAGTAAACCGACCAATCGGGTCGGCAAGGTATGTAATGTGTGAAAAATACGGTTCACACACAGAGGTTTTATGTGATGAATGGGAAAGAATGACTGTACATGACGGGGAGAAGTTCCCAAGAGTAGGCAGCTTTAGCCCAGATGTGTTACTAAATCTAAGGAGAAGGATATGTCTCATTAAATCAGCAAAGAGACGGATCAAACATTATGATTATTTACAGTTATGGCAACAGGAGGGTGAAATACAGAGAGGATTGGCTCAGGCGGCGGGATCTAACCCTATCAGGAAACTGATAGCTACGGCACCACCGCCACCTTACATAACGGGAGAGAAGTTGGTTGCGGAGAATGACGCACTAATGTGTAATAAACAGGCACTTAGTAACTGTATAAATGTTAAGGATAATATGAATAAGATGAGTAATGCAAGTATTAACCCGTGCAAGTTGTACCCTGTTTTAAACTTTCCCCAGGAGTGTGATCAAGAGGACGAATCGGCAACAATATCGGCGCTCTCTCTAGCAGCCACCATATCAGAAACAGCAGTAGGCACGTCCCAACCCCCGAGATTAGTATCAAAGGCCCCTAGCGGAGGGACAGGTGAGGTCGTATCAACGGGTAAGTACGGCACCATACACTATGCTGAAACCATATCACCACAGGCTGTAGAATCTACTCAGAATGATGTTATTAAACTTAATCCCGTTAGGGTAATAGCAGTGCCAAATGGGAAAACGGACACTTCAGGAGTCACTCCTGTCAGAAACATTGCCATGCACTGCCCATTTTCCCGAATGGAATTAAGAGCAATAGTGTCTGAATTCCCTGACCCTAGAAAAGATCTAGTTGCTAGCCAGAAATACATTAGAGACCTAGGGAATACGGTAGAGCCCAATAACAAAGACTGGTAGATATTGCTGAGGGCATGTTTACCCTCCAATGTCGACTCAGCACAATTCTTAGCTGACTGTAAATTAGATGAGGATGTACCCCTTACGGATGTGTACAACCAAGACAATGTAAAGAGGATAAATTTACAGTTAAAAGAGTATTTTCCAGCTGTAGTTAAATGGAACAAAATTTTCTCCATTAAACAAAAAGAGTCAGAAACAGCTGCTGAGTATTTTCATAGGGCACTACTAGAAATGGCTAAATACACAGGCATTGAAGACATTAAGACAAATGTAAATCATAGAGAAGTAGCAGTATCTGTGCTAATGGATGGTTTAAAAGAAGCATTAAAGACAAGAGTACAGACCACGCAACCATGTTGGCGAGGTCTGTCGGTGGCTACTTTGAGAGAGGCCGCTGTTGATCATGATCGCAATATCACCAGACACAGAGAGTCACAAAGTGATAAGTTAATGGCAGTAAGTATACAGGCCCTGACCACAAGGCAACCTTTGTATAAATCTCCAAACCCTGTGGGTAAGTCAAATGTGGTAACTTGTTATTCCTGTCATAGAGAGGGACATTTTGCACGAGACTGTAAAGTGAAAAACACACACAAATCATATCAACCCCCTAGACAACGATATGACACACGAAATTGGGATCAGGGACCGCAGAGACGGAGTCATGAGCCACATGCAGGGGAAACAAGAAGGTATCCCCCAAAACGAGACTGGCAAGTCTCTGGTAGTTCCCATTTACCCCCTTCTCAAGTAGTTGCTGCCAGCGCGATTCAGGGAGGTCACCATACCCAATAGGGGTGTGGCCATACCTGTAATATGCAGCCAGTGAAATTGATTGCAAGCCTTGGAAGTGAACCCGAGGTCACAATTGATGTAGCTGGTAAATCATTAAATTTCCTTGTAGATACGGGGGCGGCCAAATCAGTGATAAATTCGACAGTGGGCATGAGAACCACTGGTAAGACAATTCCAACCATGGGAGTAACGGGAGTAGTCCAGCACTACCCTGTTAGCAAACCAGCAGAGATTACAATAGGGCCTTTGCATACCAAGCATTCCTTTTTGCTGGCAGCATCGGCACCGACTAATCTCCTGGGAAGAGATTTATTGTGTAAAATGGGGTGCGTCATTTATTGTACTCCTGAAGGTGTATTCTTAGACATACCTGAGAATCACGCTCAGGAAGTGCGAGACATGTTAGACTCCCCATCAAAATTAATGTCCCACACTGTTATATTAAATAGGAATCCATCCCAGGTAGAAGACATGACATCCCAAATACCAGAGTCACTGTGGACTAAAGATGGACAAGACACTGGATTAATGGCAAACGTAGCTCCAGTAGTTGTGCAAGTAAAAGATGGTAGGATAGCTCCAAAAATCCCACAATACCCTCTGAAGCCAGAGGTGGAATTAGGAGTATACCCCGTAATAGAGCGCTTGCTACAACAGGGCATTCTGGTAAGAACATCCAGCACTGCCAATAGTCCCATCTTCCCTGTGAAAAAGAGTGGGGGGAGGGGTTACAGGTTAGTACAGGATCTAAGGGGGATTAACAAAATAGTTGAGAGTCAGTTCCCTGTAGTGCCAAATCCAGCTGTCATCCTTATGCAGATCCCTCCCACTGCGAAATTTTTCACTGTTATTGACCTCTGCTCCGCCTTCTTTTCGGTACCCCTGCATCCTGACAGCCAATATTTGTTTGCATTTACATACAGAGGAGTCCAATACACATGGACTCGATTACCGCAAGGTTTCATAGACAGTCCAAGTATATTTTCACAGGCTTTGCATGATTGTTTACAGTCTTTCCAACCAGAGAGTGGATCAATATTGATACAGTATGTGGACGATTTACTCCTGTGTTCAGATTCACTGGAAGCGTCCCTGAAAGATACGAAACAGCTCCTGTTTCATCTTTCAGACACAGGACACAAGGTTTCCAAAGACAAACTACAATTATGCCAGCCTAAAGTAAAATATCTGGGACACTGTCTAACACAAGGACTGAGACACCTGACCGCTGATAGAATTCAAGCAATTAGAGACATGACTCTGCCACAAACCCAGCAACAAATCAGAACGTTTTTAGGAATGTGTGGGTATTGCCGTAACTGGATCCCAGGGTTTTCCATTCTAGCATTACCTTTGCAGGAGATGGTTTCATCAAACAAACCTGATCGGATTTCGCATACAGACGAATCCGAGATGGCATTTGAGAGACTCAAACAGTGCCTAACGCAGGCGCCAGCATTAGGTATGCCAGACTATGGGAAACCCTTTGAGCTGTACGGAACAGAAAGTGCTGGTTGCGCGGCAGGCGTCCTAACCCAAAAGCACGGTGATACCAGCAGGCCGGTAGCATACTACAGCGCTCAGCTAGATACGGTAGCGCGATCCCTCCCTACATGCTTGCGAAGTGTCGCTGCGATAGCATTGCTAGTCACAAAAAGCGAAGATGTAGTGCTAGGACACAACCTCACAATTCATACACCACATGCAGTGTCAGCCTTGCTGAATTCTGCCCAAACCAGGCACGTCTCATCAGCGCGGTTTACAAGATGGGAATTGGCATTAATGGCCCCCGTAAACATCACCATAAGGAGATGCAGTGCATTAAATCCTGCAACATATCTCCCAGGTGTGCCTGGACAGGCACAAAGGGTGGAGGACGAGAGTGATGGGGATGGAGGATTTAATACAAGGGATGACACACATGATTGTATGGAATATTTGACCCAAAATTTCACGGCAAGACCTGACATCAGTGACAACCCACTGGAAGATGTAGATTTTACTTTCTACACTGACGGTAGTTGTCACAGACAGACGGACTCGGGAGACTTGTGTACTGGATACGCAGTCGTAGATGACCAAGGCACCATAGAAGCAGAACCGCTAGGCCCACCTCACTCAGCCCAGGTTGCTGAACTGGTTGCCCTAACCAGAGCATGGGAATTGGCTAAGGGAAAGTCAGCCAATATCTACACCGATTCTAGATACGCCTTCGGGGTAGTCCATGATTTCGGAGCCCTATGTCATGACGGCAGCTGGTACACCGGTAGCGCATGCAGCCCACATCAAAAGACTTCTAGCAGCGATACAGGAACCCGACAGAGTGGCTGTTATCAAGTGTAAAGCACATACATATAGCCAAGACCCAGTATCACTTGGTAACAGCCGAGCAGACGAAGCTGCTAAGTTAGCAGCTGGTACCCCCAGACAGACAGACACCACACAACTGATGGTATTCAATGCCATCAACACACAGAAGTTGTGTGAAATGCAAAATTTGTGTTCCACACAGGAAAAGGCAGTTTGGAGGTCAAAAGGATATGGCCAGGGGTCCTCAGGACTCTGGACAGATGGACAGGGTAAACCAGTGGCCCCCAGAACATATCTTCCATGTTTAGCTGAAGCAGCACATGGGCTGACTCATCTGGGCAAGGAAGGAATGTGCAAGTTGGTAAGAGCATATTGGTGCGCCCCAGGATTCTCATCCCATGCAGGTAAGAGAGCAAGGTCATGCCTTACCTGCTTGAGGAAGAACATCGGAAAGGCAATACCAACAGAACCATCTCATATCCCACCTACAAGCGGCCCTTTTCAGGTAATACAGATTGACTTTATACAATTACCCCCTTGTCGAAATTTGAAATATGTACTTGTTTGTATAGATGTGTTCTCAAATTGGGTCGAAGCATTTCCGGCGGCCACAAATACCGCTATGTTTACTGCTAAGAAAATTGTGCAGGAATTTGTGTGTAGATATGGTATCCCTAGAATAATTGAAAGTGATAGGGGTACCCATTTTACAGGTGATGTCTTTCAAGGAATGTGTAAGTTGATGGGAATTGATAGTAAGCTACACACTCCATATCGCCCCCAGGCGAGTGCGAAGGTGGAAAGAGTGAACAGCACTATTAAAAATAAATTGAGCAAAGTTATGGCAGAAACAGGATTAACATGGCCAGAAGCTTTACCCATTGTACTGTACAGCATCAGAACCACTCCCAGGTCCCCTCTTAATCTGTCCCCCTTTGAAATTCTGTTTGGTCGACAACCGCATGTTATGATTAACCCTCAGGATGATTTGAAGTGTAACAATGAAGTGACTGTAAAATACCTGGTTAACATGAGTAAACAGCTAAGGAATCAGAATGACAATCTGAAGTTAGTGATTCCTGATTTGCCAGATAGTAATTGTCATGACATTGAACCTGGGGATTATGTAATGATACAGAATTTTCTACGCTCAGGTTGCCTTATTGACCGATGGGAAGGACCGTACCAAGTTTTATTGATTAGCACGACAGCATTGAAGGTTGCCGAGAGAGAGACTTGGGTTCATTCGTCCCATTGTAAGAAGGTTGCTGATCCAGAGAGGTCCCGTGATAAAGAACAGACGGTAGAGGAAGTTGTATCACTGGAATGTCTGTTTCAGGAGGACTGAGACGGCACCTGAGCATTGAAAATAATAAGATCAGAGGCAGTTGTCGATCCCCTGTTCCCTTTTATTGTTTTTCTCCACTTCCCATCCCATCTCCCTCAATTATTTCTTTCCCCCTTCTCATTCTTCTCCATTTCCTCCTATAAGATGGACTTGCCCCAAGAGACTGTGATCCGGATTTTCCTGTTGACCATGATGTTGACCAGAACAGTCTGTTCCGGCGAGAGTACCATGGAGGTCGAGAGAGGTTCTGGAATGGGTTCTGATGACAGAGATGGAGGCATAGATTTCCAAGAACAACATAATCACCGAGTAAAGGCGAGTATCAGAAAATGATCTGGTAGCATTGACAATAGAAGAAATTGTGAAGGATTGTTAGCTGAAGAGAACTGTATCTGTAGACTCTGTGACAGTGTAGTTGAGGATGGGTGTATCAAGAAATGCCAATCTAGTTTTAATATCCACATGGACCGGCATCCATTGAGTGACTATCACTCCTTAGTGGGTAAAGTGTTAAATCAGACAGATTGTTGGGTATGCTCTCAAGTACCTCAAGGCCATAGCAAATCAGGATTAGTGCCCTTCCCTTTAACTATAGTGGAGGTACTTGAGCTAAGTGGTGGGAGGCCGGTGGACAGGAGGTTTAATATCTCCAGTCCTCCTAGTTTGAAGCTCCACCAATATCATGTGGATAGATCCCTAGTATGTTTTAACATTTCCAATCCCCGAAAGCCGGGAAATTGGGAAGTGTCATGGAATAACCAAACCATGACCTTTTCATACAGAGCCGATAGAATGCCAACAGATACAGAACTTATACGCCACATAGCCGGTAGTGGAAAATATTTCCGATATAGGTATACCCTAGGAAGTAGGACCATGAGAGTTGGAGAGGTATCACCAGGATACTGTGCACATATCATACAAACTGATACGTGTATTAAACAGATGGGAGAATTAGGGTTAGGAAATTTCATATGGAAAATGTGTAATATGGTTTAGTCCTACTCCGTCCCATATGTTCTCCCCGATGATGCATATTTCATATGCGGGAGGAAGGCGTACAAGTGGCTTGCCCCAAACTCAGAAGGGTTATGTTATATTGGAAAAGTACTGCCTGAGGTAATGACTGTATCCCACACTAAAATGAAGGATATTCACCGCAGTGCCCAAGCTCCTTATACTCACACTCATTACGAGCACATCGTTAAACGGCACCTGATAGAGAGAACAGAGCATCCGGCCTCTGACCTGATCAGTGAATCCACCGGGATTCAATTCCTAATCGCGTTAGATATCACTCGTACCGCCAGAGGAGTGATAAATTATAAATATATATCTGCGCTTGCAAATTTATTAGACAATATCACTGAAATGTATGATGACACATTCAGGTATACTGGGAGGGAGCTCCAAGCTTATAAAACAGAACTGGTTCAGCATAGGATGATTCTCAATTATCTCACAGCTGTGACGGGTGGGTATTGTGTCACCCTAGCAACTCAGTATGGAATAAAGTGCTGCACGTATATCACAAACAGCACCGAGGACCCGGTCGAGGTCATAGACAAGAAGATGGACGACATTCTCCAATTAAAATGGGAGTTCCGAAGGAAACACAATCTCACCCTTGCCGCTGTGGGTAATGAACTGACCAGTTGGGTGTCATGGTTGAACCCGCGAAATTGGTTCTCTGGTTTAGGAGAATGGACCCAAGGTATTATCATGGATGTAGGAAAATTCCTTTTGTGTGTTCTGGGTGTCATCATACTAGTCGGTCTGATATTTAGATGCGTTCGGGTTTTAACAAAGTGTAAACGTAGCACCCGAGTGATGAGTTTAAGGAGTGAAGATACTGTAATAACAACGACTGATGTGATTTATGACCCAACGATAGAGACAATGTTGTGATGAAAATGTGATTCCACGGTCCGTTTCTTTCACCTGTTTCTCGTTTTTCTCCAAGGTAAAAAGACCCGCTTGGAAGAGAAATTTGACGACCTTGTATGCAGACAACAAATGGATTAAAGAAGAAGTTTGACAACCTTTTACACAGACAACTGATGGACTATGCCATAGACCCCCCATGTCCCTAGTACTTTTAATTTTACGCTAGCCCAACACTTTTTGTAAGTTTATGGACATTGATAAAGCTTTGCTTACGTTTATTAGCAAAAGCACAAAGAGACTACAGTCAACATGTACATCAAGACAAGACAAGACAAGACAAGACCTCAATCGGCAAATGTATATTAAACTCACATAGTTTATCAATGCATTTACCATAAGTGTTCTTTATCTTCATCTCTACAACCTTCAGGTAATGACACACATAGTCGATAGGGAATATAGGCACAAATATCAGCATTCACATATTCCCCCATTCATGTATCATCAACTAAAATGTGCTCCCCCATTTTGTTGCAACCAAAAGCCGAAGAGAGCTCGGTAAAGTTTGACAGCCCATCCACAGACCCGTACCACGGGATAAGAAGGGATTCAAATGTATACTTCGCAATACCTCGAAGCTTGATCTAAAACACGTACGGCACGATGATACATGACCCCCCAAACATGGATTCATACACACATGCTTCTGCTATCTCACTAGGTCATACCCGTTTCCTACCTTCTCCTCTCCTCCCCTACCCAATCATAGAAATGTATTTACACATGACATATATTTTTCTCTTTTTGAAATGTTTTAGAAAGTGGCAGTTATTGGTGACTGCCAAAGGGTGGACTGTCAAAGCCAGAAAAATATCACGCTACACATTGCCATATTTGCACCTCATGCGTGTCCCCGCTGCGAGTGCATGGGCTCTCCCGTGCGTGCGCATACTCGCTGTTGCGTGCACCCGCAGGCGCACGATGTGCGCATTTACGGTAAAGTTTATGTGCGTCTAGCGGGCGACTCGTTCGTAACATATTTTAACTATATAATGTATTTAGTAGATTATGGTCCCTTTGATAGAATCTGAAAGTTTAGTTAATGTAGCATGTTCATAGACAAAGAGATCCCTCTTTGTTTGATACGAAGGGTCAGACAGGGGTTACACAGTGGTGTTTAGTATCCATCGGAAGAGTATTTAATTAGCAATATTCCGGTGTTGGTTTGGAGCGGATTAATCGCTCGTGCGAATAGTTATGGACATAAGAAGTTTATGGACATTTGCTATTATTTGCACTTTATTATCCATGCGGCGGGAAACCTAGTTTCCCACCCACCTGAGCAGTTGGAAATAGTCACAGCCCACCTGTATGAATCAACCTATGACCTTTTGTTATAATGCGAAGACGAATTCCTGTGTCCAATGAACAATAAGATTATAGGGACCATTGTACTGTATTATGTGTAGGGTATAAAAGGACAAGCCGATCTGGGCCAGCTCTCTATTCTCTTCAACGGTTCTCACCACTGATAATCGGGAGCTGGATATCCAGATTCTACATGGAGAAGAGGACCGACCCTCGTATGAACATAAGGTAAGTATGTGTATATGGTGCTGTGTATGTATGCATTAAAGTTATACTTTCAAGGTGTGTGTGTAATGTCTTTATTGGGGTATTTTTTTAGTAGTAGTACTACAGGTACCAGCGGGCCCGGTTTTCCGCCGCATGCTGGTACTTGTGGTTCTCCAAGTACCAGCTTGCGGGGGAGGCTTGCTGGGACTTGTAGTACTGCTACTAAAAACAATATTCATAACTTTCAACAAAGGCTATCAGCCCCCCATCCGCAGCCCATTGGATGGGGGGACAGCCTCGGGCTTCACCCCTGGCCCTTGGGTGGCTGGGGGGGGACCCCTTGATTGAAGGGGTCCCCACTCCCCCAGGGTACCCAGGCCAGGGGTGACTAGTTGGATATTTGATGCCACGGCCGCAAGGCACTGTATAAAAGTGACCCCCGGCTGTGGCATTATCTGTCCAGCTAGTGGAGCCCGGTGCTGGTTTCAAAAATACGGGGGACCCCTACGCTTTTTGTCCCCTGTATTTTTGGAACCAGGACCAGGCGCAGAGCCCGGTACTGGTTGTTTAAATATGGGGGAACCCCTGTCAATTTTTTCCCCATATTTTTGCAACCAGGACCGGCTCAAAGAGCCCGAGGCTGGTTTGGTTTAGGAGGGGGGACCCCACGCATTTTTTTTTTTTTGAAAAATTAAAAAATTTCCCACCCCTTCCCACTGAAAAACATGCACGGATCTCATGGATCCGTGCATGCCTATACAAACACGGGATAAAAAAGCAGGTCTGTTTTTTTTAGCACTTTTTCACGATTTGTATTTCATCACGGCAGTGTTTGGCTATTGTCGGCAGTGTTTGTGTTTTGCACTTTTTAGTAAATTCCCGATTTCTACCAAATTGCAGGCGTATTTGACCGATGGTGTATTGATTCGTGATTTTTTCCTAGGACTTCCAAAATATTACGAATGCCCTCATCACTGCCGTGATTTTTGCTTAGTAAATTACCGAGATGACACTTTGAAGAAAAAACGGCATCTCGGTCAAAATCGGGACCTTAGTAAATATACCCCATGGACTCACTTCTCCACTCTTTTCACTGATTCAGGAATAGAGCCTTAAGGCCTTCATTTTTACCATGCCAAGTCAGATTTCATCTAGTGTTTCCGATATTCTTGTGTGCAGTTTAAAGGACACTGGCCCTCATTCCGAGTCGTTCGCTCGTTCTTTTTTTTCGCATCGCAGTGAAAATCAGCTTAGAGCGCATGCGCAATGTTCGCACTGCGACTGCGCTAAGTAATTCTGCTATGAAGAAAGGATTTTTACTCACGGCTTTTTGTTCGCACCGGCGAACGTAGTGTGATTGACAGGAAATGGGTGTTACTGGGCGGAAACACAGCGTTTTATGGGCGTGTGGCTGAAAACGCTACCGTTTCCTGAAAAAACGCAGGAGTGGCCGGAGAAACGGGGGAGTGTCTGGGCGAACGCTGGGAGTGTTTGTGACGTCAAACCAGGAACGACAAGCACTGAACTGATCGCACAGGCAGAGTAAGTCTGGAGCTACTCTAAAACTGCTAAGTTTTTTTTGTTCGCAATATTGCGTAAACTTCGTTCGCACTTTTAAGATGCTAAGATACACTCCCAGTAGGCGTAGACTAAGCGTGTGTAACTCTGCTAAATTCGCCTTGCGACCGATCAACTCGGAATGAGGGCCACTATTACTAGAAGCTCACAATAACATTGTTTTACATACAAAACAGGCCGAATTCGGACATTTTTTCAAAGGGGCAACCACTTGCAAGGTGAAACCATGCCGTGTATGATTGCCCCTATAAAAACCGCCCAACTTCAGGCGGCATCCTGCACGGCCACCAAACTCGGGCAGCATTACATCCCGCTCCTGATCTCTTATTGCTGAAAATCCAGGATAAAATTAATTGACATAAACTCTGACACTGATTTAAAGGACCAATGTCTCAGCACATTCACGCTGCTATGCTGTGTCTGTAACCTATACTCTACATTGCAAGTTATATACTAATTTGTGTGAACTACTGTACTGTGCAGGCACAATCATTGGTGCAGGTAGAAATATTTTCTTAGTGGTACTGAGTGCTGAAAAATGGGCGTGGTCATGTGTTGTGAGGGGGCGTGGACACTTGCTGCTAGTGAGAGTGGCTACACGACACTAGCAGCGTGGCCACACGACAGCCCCTTTTTTGGGGGGGGAATCTGGAGGCAAGGCTAAAAATATATAGTAATGCCTCCAGTATAATATAAATATATAGTGATACCTACAGTATAATAGAAATATATAGTAATGCCCCCAATTTAATAACAATATATAGTAATGCCTCCATTATAACAGGAAAATATAGCCACTGTCGTACTCCCAGTAACCCTGACAAAGTGGGAGGAGCCGTCATACTGCCAAGCACCATGGTCTTGTTGCTTTGTGGCACATTATAATTGTGGCAATAGTGTAGAGATGTGCCCTGTGTCCCAGGGCACATCAGAGGTGCAGTCCCTGGCTGTGAACAGCGCTGGGGCAGCTTGTCTGTCCCCAGCGCTGGGTGTGCAGCAGTGGCGGGTGTCTGGTGTAGGGATCAGATGTTTCCCTGCACCAGACTGTCAGCGGCGATGGGCAGCGGCGCTGCAGCGTTTTAAACTTGGCGCCATTCTGGCCGCCAATGAAAAGCGCCGCCCGCGGGATTTGAAATCCGGCACCATCCGCGAGCCAATCGCGGCTCGCAGAGCGCCGGCCAATCAGAGGCGGTCGCGGCGAGCCAATCGGCACTTGCCGCGTCATAGGCCCCGCCCCCGGCATCTGACATCAGATGCCGGGTGAGAGCCGAAAAGAGAGAAGAAGCTGCGCCGAAGAGCGGTGAAGACCCGGGCGGCGCCAGGAAGAAGAGGATGTCGCGGTGGAAGGTCCTGAGGCCGCGGAAGAGGCCAGAAGACGACCGGCTCCTGAGAGAAGATGTCCAGTGGCGGCTGGACTCGGAGAGGCGACATCGGCGCTGCTGGCCAGGACGAGCCAGCGGCAGAAGAGTGAAGGGGAGCGCCGGAGAGGCCACCAGGGGTGGGACGGTAGAGAGCTGACGAAGCTCCCCCCTGGTGCCTCTCCCACCAAGTCAGGTAGGCCCTTCTCAGGTGCCCCTGTACCCTCTCTCTCCACCCTAGACCACCGGGTATTCGGGCATTAGGCCCGTGGGCACAGTCGGGCCCTCCCGGCCCGTAGGTACTTATAGTCGGGTGCCGGCCCGTGGCGCATGTTAGGCGGGCACTAGGCCCGAGGGTGAAGCCAGGCCTCGGGCCTGTGGATAAATAGGGTGCAGTAGGCCAGCTAAGTAGGTGTACGGGAGGTGGGTGAGCTGTACGGCGCCCACTCCCTGGTGTTCTGATTCAGGTAATTAAAGGGACAGCACCGTGGTTGTTACTCGCACCGTGTATTGTGATGTATGTTGTTACCATGCAGGGCAAAGTGTTAGTTTGTAAAGTTTGTGTCTAGTTCTGTTGCACTACACCCACAGAGTTAGTTTGAGGGCTCTGTTGTTATAGTTGGTATAGGGGTGTTACACTAGAGTGGAGTTAGGCTCTGCATGGCTGTTTGTTTGTTTGTTTGTTTGTTTGTTTGTTTGTTTGTTTGCCTCCTTACAGGGACCTGTAAGTGGACAGGAAGATCGCACGACTGATGACGGTGAGTAGCATCTGTGTACGTTTGTCCCTTTGTCTGTCCCCGAGCGCCTGAATAGGGGTTTGCTCACGGACGTGAGAACCCCTTCATCACACTACGCATGAGCGTGCGAGTGTGTGAAATTTGGGTGGCTGAGGCTTTGTGCCGGTGATGACCTTACACCCAACCGGTGAAGGTCGCCGCCACCCCTCGGGTATCCCCTTTTCCGGTGGAAGAAGGGTTGATACCCCCCCTTAAGTTAGTTTATTTTCTCCTCACTTCGTTCGTACGTCCGTCAGCTCCGAGAGGGGATCGCCGTGTCCTGGTCCGACTGAAGATTTCCAGGTCCATTGAAGGTTCCAGTACCTGAAGGTGAGAGAGTGCGACACCTGGTAAGTGGTGAACCTACACCTGCACAGCAGCAGGCACTACACCGCACCGCCACCCTCTTACATTAGCAAAGTGTGTGGCAGGTGGTACTGCGTACCCACTGCCAAATTCTAAAGGGTACTCCGTACCCGAGCGTACCCGCATACTTGCACCACTGGGCACAATGGATATACTGTAGGGTACTGTGGATAGATATGTTGGATATTTTATATATTGTTTCTGATTGGTAGTTTTGTCTAAATAAATGTCATACTGAAACTTCTGCCCTCTTTGTATCCCATACTTGTTCTAATTTCTACAATGTCTTATAACACTCCATCTGCCATACTCCCCCTTCCTGCTCCCTGGCACCCCATCTGTCACATTCCACATTACTGCTGCCCAACACCTCATAGTCTACACTTTTGTACCCACTGACACCCTATTTTCCACACACACTCCTTAATGCTGCCTGACCCCAGTCTGCTCCCTCACACCCCATCTGCTATTCACTCATTACTGGCACCCCATGAGCTCTACACTCATTACTGGCACCACATCCTGGCACCCCATCAGCTACATCTTCCTACTTCCTCATTGGTACTCATCTGCTAAATTCTCCCTTGCTGCTCCCCAGCACAAGACCTTCATGCTTAAGTTTAACACTGTTGCACCTGTGTTTCTAGCCTTTCTACTTGCCCTCACATGTTGGTTATGACCCCTTCCTAGGCACCTTTTGCCCACTCCCTAGGCACATTCCATTATGGATGAGGGGCTGGCACCAAAGCATGCTCTTGCTCCTGATGCCATGGCTCCACGCTATGCCTCAGATTGCATTATTATCATAGATTTTAGATCATAACATTGAATCATTTCTGATTTATTTAAACAACAGCATTACATATTAGAAGCTGTTGTACTAAATATTGATACACTAGCATATTGGATACTAGTGATGTGCACCGGACATTTTTCGGGTTTTGTGTTTTGGTTTTGGATTCGGTTCCGTGGCCGTGTTGTGGATTCGGGCGCGTTTTGGCAAAACATCCCTGATATTTTTTTGTCGGATTCGGGTGTGTTTTGGATTCGGGTGTTTTTTTACAAAACCCCCTCACAAACAGCTTAAATCATAGAATTTGGGGGTAATTTTGATCCCATAGTATTATTAACCTCAATAACCATAATTTCCACTCATTTCCAGTCTATTCTGAACACCTCACATCTCACAATATTATTTTTAGTCCTAAAATTTGCACCGAGGTCGCTGGATGACTAAGCTAAGCGACCCAAGTGGCCGACACAAACACCTGGCCCATCTAGGAGTGGCACTGCAGTGTCAGACAGGATGGCACTTCAAAAAAATAGTCCCCAAACAGCACATGATGCACAGAAAAAAAGAGGCGCAATGAGGTAGCTGTGTGACTAAGCTAAGCGACCCAAGTGGCCGACACAAACACCTGGCCCATCTAGGAGTGGCACTGCAGTGTCAGACAGGATGGCACTTCAAAAAAATAATCCCCAAACAGCACATGATGCACAGAAAAAAAGAGGCGCAATGAGGTAGCTGTGTGACTAAGCTAAGTGACCAAAGTGGCCGACACAAACACCTGGCCCATCTAGGAGTGGCACTGCAGTGTCAGACAGGATGGCACTTCAAAAAAATAGTCCCCAAACAGCACATGATGTAAAGAAAAAAAGAGGCGCAATGAGGTAGCTGTGTGACTAAGCTAAGCGACCCAAGTGGCCAACACAAACACCTGGCCCATCTAGGAGTGGCACTGCAGTGTCAGACAGGATGGCACTTCAAAAAAATAGTCCCCAAACAGCACATGATGCAAAGAAAAAAAGAGGCGCAATGAGGTAGCTGTGTGACTAAGCTAAGCGACCAAAGTAGCCAACACAAACACCTGGCCCATCTAGGAGTGGCACTGCAGTGTCAGACAGGATGGCACTTCAAAAAAATAGTCCCCAAACAGCACATGATGCAAAGAAAAAAAGAGGTGCAATGAGGTAGCTGTGTGACTAAGCTAAGCGACCCAAGTGGCCGACACAAACACCTGGCCCATCTAGGAGTGGCACTGCAGTGTCAGACAGGATGGCACTTCAAAAAAATAATCCCCAAACAGCACATGATGCACAGAAAAAAAGAGGCGCAATGAGGTAGCTGTGTGACTAAGCTAAGCGACCAAAGTGGCCGACACAAACACCTGGCCCATCTAGAAGTGGCACTGCAGTGTCAGACAGGATGGTACTTCAAAAAAATAATCCCCAAACAGCACATGATGCAAAGAAAAAAAGAGGCGCAATGATGTAGCTGGATGACTAAGCTAAGCGACCCAAGTGGCCGACACAAACACCTGGCCCATCTAGGAGTGGCACTGCAGTGTCAGACAGGATGGCACTTCAAAAAAATAGTCCCCAAACAGCACATGATGCACAGAAAAAAAGAGGCGCAATGAGGTAGCTGTGTGACTAAGCTAAGCGACCCAAGTGGCCGACACAAACACCTGGCCCATCTAGGAGTGGCACTGCAGTGTCAGACAGGATGGCACTTCAAAAAAATAATCCCCAAACAGCACATGATGCACAGAAAAAAAGAGGCGCAATGAGGTAGCTGTGTGACTAAGCTAAGTGACCAAAGTGGCCGACACAAACACCTGGCCCATCTAGGAGTGGCACTGCAGTGTCAGACAGGATGGCACTTCAAAAAAATAGTCCCCAAACAGCACATGATGTAAAGAAAAAAAGAGGCGCAATGAGGTAGCTGTGTGACTAAGCTAAGCGACCCAAGTGGCCAACACAAACACCTGGCCCATCTAGGAGTGGCACTGCAGTGTCAGACAGGGTGGCACTTCAAAAAAATAGTCCCCAAACAGCACATGATGCAAAGAAAAAAAGAGGCGCAATGAGGTAGCTGTGTGACTAAGCTAAGCGACCCAAGTAGCCAACACAAACACCTGGCCCATCTAGGAGTGGCACTGCAGTGTCAGACAGGATGGCACTTCAAAAAAATAGTCCCCAAACAGCACATGATGCAAAGAAAAAAAGAGGTGCAATGAGGTAGCTGTGTGACTAAGCTAAGCGACCCAAGTGGCCGACACAAACACCTGGCCCATCTAGGAGTGGCACTGCAGTGTCAGACAGGATGGCACTTCAAAAAAATAGTCCCCAAACAGCACATGATGTAAAGAAAAAAAGAGGAGCAATGAGGAAGCTGTGTGACTAAGCTAAGCGACCCAAGTGGCCGACACAAACACCTGGCCCATCTAGGAGTGGCACTGCAGTGTCAGACAGGATGGCACTTCAAAAAAATAGTCCCCAAACAGCACATGATGCAAAGAAAAAAAGAGGTGCAATGAGGTAGCTGTGTGACTAAGCTAAGCGACCCAAGTGGCCGACACAAACACCTGGCCCATCTAGGAGTGGCACTGCAGTGTCAGACAGGATGGCACTTCAAAAAAATAGTCCCCAAACAGCACATGATGTAAAGAAAAAAAGAGGAGCAATGAGGTAGCTGTGTGACTAAGCTAAGCGACCCAAGTGGCCGACACAAACACCTGGCCCATCTAGGAGTGGCACTGCAGTTTTCTAGCGAGAGGATGAGTGCTTCCATCCTCATGTGAAGCTGAACCACAAGCCACGAACATAGGCCAGGGCCTCAGCCGTTCCTTGCCACTCCGTGTCGTAAATGGCATATTGGCAAGTTTACGCTTCTCCTCAGACGCTTTTAATTTTGATTTTTGGGTCATTTTACTGAACTTTTGTTTTTGGGATTTTACATGCTCTCTTCTATGACATTGGGTATCGGCCTTGGCAGACGACGTTCATGGCATTTCATCGTCTCGGCCATGACTAGTGGCAGCAGCTTCAGCACGAGGTGGAAGTGGATCTTGATCTTTCCCTATTTTACCCTCCACATTTTTGTTCTCCATTTTTTAATGTGTGGAATTATATGCCAGTATCAATAGCAATGGCCTACTACTATATATACTGCACACAACTGAAATGCACCACAGGTATGGATGGATAGTATACTTGACGACACAGAGGTAGGTAGAGCAGTGGCCTACTGTACCGTACTGCTATATATTATATACTGGTGGTCAGCAAACTGTGCAAAACTGAAATGCACCACAGGTATGGATGGATAGTATACTTGACGACACAGAGGTAGGTAGAGCAGTGTCCTACTGTACTGTACTGCTATGTATTATATACTGGTGGTCAGCAAACTGTGCAAAACTGAAATGCACCACAGGTATGGATGGATAGTATACTTGACGACACAAAGGTAGGTAGAGCAGTGGCCTACTGTACCGTACTGCTATATATTATATACTGGTGGTCAGCAAAATTATGCACTGTACTCCTACTATATACTACAATGCAGCACAGATATGGAGCGTTTTTCAGGCAGAGAACGTATAATACTGGTGGTCACTGGTCAGCAAAATTCTGCACTGTACTCCTCCTATATAATACTGGTGGTCCCCAGTCCCCACAATAAAGCAGTGTGAGCACAGATATATGCAGCACACTGAGCACATATATGGAGCGTTTTTCAGGAAGAGAACGTATAATACTGGTGGTCACTGGTCAGCAAAACTCTGCACTGTACTCTTATATAATACTGCTGGTCCCCAGTCCCCACAATAAAGCAGTGTGAGCACAGATATATGCAGCACACTGAGCACAGATATGGAGTGTTTTTCAGGCAGAGAACGTATAATACTGGTGGTCACTGGTCAGCAAAACTCTGCACTGTACTCCTCCTATATAATACTGCTGGTCCCCAGTCCCCACAATAAAGCAGTGTGAGCACAGATATATGCAGCACACTGAGCACAGATATGGAGCGTTTTTCATGCACAGAACGTATAATACTGGTGGTCACTGGTCAGCAAAACTCTGCACTGTACTCCTCCTATATAATACTGCTGGTCCCCAGTCCCCACAATAAAGCAGTGTGAGCACAGATATATGCAGCACACTGAGCACAGATATGGAGCGTTTTTCAGGCAGAGAACGTATAATACTGGTGGTCACTGGTCAGCAAAACTCTGCACTGTACTCCTCCTATATAATACTGGTGGTCCCCAGTCCCCACAATAAAGCAGTGTGAGCACAGATATATGCAGCACACTGAGCACAGATATGGAGCGTTTTTCAGGCAGAGAACGTATAATACTGGTGGTCACTGGTCAGCAAAACTCTGCACTGTACTCCTCCTATAATACTGCTGGTCCCCAGAATAAAGATATTTGCACTTTTGCAGCCCCCTGAAACAAAGTGAGAGGACGCCAGCCACGTCCTCTCACTATCATTTCCAATGCATGAGTGAAAAATGGCGGCGACGCGCGGCTCCTTATATAGAATCCGAATCTCGCGATAATCCGACAGCGGGATGATGACGTTCGGGCGCGCTCGGGTTAGCCGAGCAACGTGGGAAGATTCGAATCTGCCTCGGACCCGTGTAAAATGGGTGAAGTTCGGGGGGGTTCGGATTCCGAGGAACCGAACCCGCTCATCACTATTGGATACCTCTCCTTTCCCTCCCTCTACACCAGGCATTTCCAACCTTAGATTTTAGTGCTATCCAGGCTTAGCACAGATGGTTAAATCAAAATAACTGAGATACTAATTAAGTCACCTGTGCTCAAGCAAGGAAATCACTAAAACCTGGACTGTTAGGGTGCTATTCAACCGTTTGTTCTCTCTCGATAATTAAAGGGCGCCAATTGTTGTTATTTAATAGTTCCTGGCACCATTTAATTATCACACTTGATGAGCCCGGTTAGACAGGGTATAGCTGCGTAAAGCAGCAAAACCCATCTAAATGAAAGGGCGTGACAGGGAAAAATCCTGTTTGGTCACCCAAACATCCCACTTTTCATACATTTCAGCTCGCAGCCTCTGGAGGTGCGAGCTGAAATGTGACTGCTGCAGCTAATGGGCGTCTGATCAGAGCAACATTTGAATAGCTCCGATAATATCTCCAACAATTGAATAACCCCCTTTGTGTACGTTGAGGCCCAAGATTGGGAATGCCTGCTGTACACTGACCCTCCCATCCTCATCACATCTGGCCCCTTCATTCTGTTCAATCAGAATCAGAATCAGCTTTATTGGCCAGGTATACTTGCATATACTAGGAATTTGTCTTCGGTTTGCTATACAGCAGCCGAGTAGGTATCAGATAAGCAAGTGTGTGTGTGTGTGTGGGGGGGGGGGGGGGGGGGAGGTAAAGTCACACATACCTTAGGGACACAAGTTAGTTACATGTACGTCTAGTCAGTCAATGTTCAGGAGTTCAGCAGGCGTACCGCTTGGGGAAAGAAACTTTTGAGGTTTCTGGTGGACCTGGAGGGGACAGCCTTGTAACGCCTGCCTAAAGGAAGCAAGGTAAACATGCTGTGGCCGGGATGTAGCTGGTCTTTTACTATCTTTGTTGCCCACGTTTTAGCTCTGGACAGGTTCAGGTCCTGGACTGAGGGGGGAGGGGGAGTTGCTGGTAGGTAAAGGAGGAGCTCACCCTAGCTCCCAATGAGCATGTCTGACTAGGGACAGACCTTGTACTGTAGGATTATTATGTAAATATCAACTTGGTTGATATTTGATAGATTTATATTAATGCCGAAAGGAGGCTGGGAGTACTAAGTTTTGCCCCCATGATGGTGTGAAAACATGTGACATGCAGTCACGCCCCCAAAATGTCATCCTTCGGGGATGGAGCACACAAGCTGTGGAGTGTTCCATGCCATTTGGTGCTTCAGAACCATAAGTGTCAGCATGCCCAAACCTCAAGGACCAGCTGGCACCTGTATGCACCTGTCCGAAAAAAATCTTAAAATAAAAACAAGAAACACACACCGAATGTGTAGTCTGTTATTAAACACTTCCCTAAGTCACCAATTTATTACTCACTGTGGATCCCACTAAGAGTTCAATTATGGACACACTCTTTAAGAACACATAGTGCCATGCTGATATATCAGTGCTTGGGAACGGCTGCTCTCTGACTAATCAGGGGGGCCATATGTAACATAGTATTTGAGGTTGAATAGAGGCAAATTGCCCATTGTGTTCAACCTGTTTTAAGTTGTGATGATTCTACATACTTGCTAAATAAAAATACATTTAAAAAGCTACTTCCACATACCCTACTGTGTCACTTCAGCCAGCTACCTCGTGTCACTCCTGCTAGCACACTCCTACAGTATTTCACTACAGCCAGCTCTCCCATGAGTCACTCCTGCCAGAACTCTCCTGTGTCACTCCTGCCAGGACCCTCATGTGTCACTACAGCTCCCCCGAAAATACACCTTGTGCCATTGCAGTAGCCCCTTATGTGTCCTCTGTTTGCCAGTGGGTGTCTCACATCTAGTATCTGGCTCTCTCAGTTCTCAGTTTCCGTAGTGCTGCTGTTGCCTGTCTTGCTGGAGTGCAGCAGTTTTTGGATCTGTTGTGGTCACGGGACTTCGAGTGTCGGGAGCCACAATTGAATAAAGAAAGAGCCGCATAAGGCTCAAGAGCCACAGGTTGGCCACCGCTGTTCTAGGCCTTTAATCAATTTAGTAGCTCGCCTTTGAACACTTTCGAGTTTACTGATGTTCACTGATATGTGTTTTTATTGCAGTTTTAAATTAACAGTGCGGGGGTGTTAAGTACATATAAACATGTGAAGATGTATGCAATATATGTGCTGGCAGTGTATCTGGGATCGGCAGAGGCACTGTGTATCACAGCTAACGTGGTAAACCCGGGACTCAATCAGCAAACACAAGGATTCACTCTACTAATCCCGCCCCTAGACTCTCATTGGCTAGTTTCACAGAAGTCCGGGGGCGAGTTTAGGAGAGTTAAGCCTAATAGAGAGTTAAGCCTAATTGCTTCTTATCCTGGATACATTGGCACCACATATATTACATACATCTTCACATGTATATTTATTTGATGCTTAGCAGCCCCTCCACAATCCACCCCACCGCAATGGGTAGTTGGCACAGCTGCTGCTGGTGGTGGTTAAAACTGATGTTTGCAACTGACAGCAAACCGAAGCTTAGTGAATGTTTTCTAAGTGCAAAACCAACAGTTTAAAATAATGTCAGTATTTATTATTTTACTTTATAAAAATAAGTTAATACTAAATTGAAATTGATCCTTTCATCCAAACCAAATAGGGAAAAATGGTGGACTCATTTCATATGTTAGAAGTGCAAAAGTGATCACTGTTTTTGTTCTAACTTTTTCTAACTATTAATATCTAATTTTATGCTATACGTTAATTGTGATTTTCCATGAGTCCATGTGGATCACCTAATGGACATGCTGCTAATTCCTTAAATCTATACAAACTATGTCCTTCCAAGCAACATGAGTAAAACATGAGTAAAACAACTTCATCCAGCCCTCTCTGGGGCCACAGCAAATGAGGTAGTACTCTGGGACAGTGTCTCCCAAGTGTAAATGTTTGGCAGAACAATTCATTGTAGGGTCACATATAAATACAACTGCATCCAATATTTTATTGTTCTCTGAGTTCATTATAATGTATAATAATGCTAAATTATAATAACAGCGGATGTATAAGTCTCCCAGGTCTTCTTTATGAGCTGCATACTGCAGATTTGTAGTCTCCTGTGAGTTCAACATTGTTATTTCCATGGCTTTCATTAATATAACAATAAATCAGAGTTTTTTGAAATATGGATTTTCAGTATGCCTCTATTTTCTCATTGTTGTGTATTAAACAAAAATGTAGATTGCTGGAATGTGTTCCTTTTGTTGATGATCTCGTCATTTGGGCTTTACCATAGAATGATTACTTTAGAGCTGTACTGGAAAATTGTCTTATCAGTAAAATGAGAATTGTCTGTGGCGTTATAAAAATGAATCACTCAATTAGAAACAAGATTTTAAGCACAGTTACTGCAGCATGGCCCCTATCCTATCGAGTAGCGACTTTCTTCATATTTATGACTTTTATACATGGGCACCTGTTGTCTATTGAGCAACAACCATTGATTCAGTCACAAGCTGTAGCGTCACAACATTTACAACTACACATTAAGGGATAAGACACATAGGGGGGTATTCAATTGTTTGGAAAGTCAGTTGGGTGTCTGTTAATTCCTATCTAATAGACAAAAAAAAAACAGACACCCAACCGACTTTTCAAACATTTGAATTCCCCCCATAGGGTTCACTGAAACACATTCCTGAAGTAAATAGAGCAACTGTTACACAGTGGATCACTCTGTGGTCTGTCTCCGTTCCCAGAACTAGAGGCAGCTTCCCTGCTTTAGTGTTTTCCCTCATAGTGTCAGCTCCCTGTGTGTATACAGCCAGATGCTGTGTATACTAAGACGCTGTGTTACCGCTGTACTGCTTCACATGTATACTGTGATTTCCTGCTGCTGCAGAACATCTTCTATATATTACAAGCTGTTATCTCTGTTATATGAATAAACCAATCATCCTGGTTAAGTGCCGTTTTGTGGACTAACATCCCTATCCCACACCGCAACAATCTGCCAACAGCAAGAAAGCAAAATAGGGAGTGCTTAGTGAAACATTGCTGCGCCTACAATATAAATATATATTAGTACAGGGGTGGACAGACTTTTGGACTCCCTGATCTACTCTAAAAATGAAAATCTGTCAGGATCTAACAAGAAGGGGCATTTGTGCATGCCATAGAAGTGATCCAAAGAAGGAGACGTATGAGCCAAACAATGGGCGTGGCCTCACAGAATGGGGTGTGGGAACTGTCTATCAGTCAAGTATCTGTGGTTGACTGGTCAATCACTATCGATGCTTTGGCCATCCCAGAAGTAGCATTAGGGGTGGGATGTATCAAGCCATAAAATACAGTAAAACCACAGAGAACTGCAAAACATGGATCGCTTTTTCTGTATACTCAATGCAATCTATAGATGGCATTCCAAATAGAACTACCACTAAAACTCTACAGCTTGGACATGTTCTGGCTGATGGCTGCGCATGTGAATTAGGATTCCCAAGTTATAAGTCTGTGAGTCACTTCTTTACCAGGACAGCTCAGTATCATACATGCTTGCATTAAAACATGAGAATAGGGATGGGGTGTATCGCAATAAAATCATGATATGAAATATTCTCAAGAATTTCATATCACTTGTCACACAGAGACAACACATGTGCCCCCTCCTGTCTGAAACCACCTCTCTGTATCCCTGTGCATTTTCCCGTTCTACTATACTGTTAAATTTTTTTAGTTGAGGATAATATTGTGATGTTATTGAGTGATTTGCAGGAGTGTCTGTGTTTTCATCATGAGGTTGTATGTGATGAGTAAGTATGGGAAATAATAAAAGTATTAAGAGACTGTAGACAAGTGTTATGGTGGAACTCTTTAGAAGTAACATCATTGACACAGGTCCAGTGGGATCTGTAATTGTGCTGTCTAGGTGCTGCTTCATAGGGGACAAGGAATTCCCATTCCCAGCTGTTATCGGTTTGCGTAACAATGTATCTGGCTATACTGCTGTGTTCACAGATCTGCTTTGCATCAGACACTGTATCACATCTACTGATGAACCTAGTGGGTGAGTTACAGATTTGTATTTTGTAATTTCCCTGAATCCTAAATTCGGTATATATTAAGTTCAGTCACACTGAAACCAGTACTCTGGTTATCTTTTAAATGTGCTTTTTCTGGAATACCATCTTCCGAGGAGATGGTTATTCCTAAGCAGTACAACACCTCTATAAATTTGGGAAATGATGGCTGGGATGTTACAACTGCATTCTGTGCCATAATTGATGTTCTCAATGTGCTGACATATTGATAGATTAGCTCCCTCTGCATCCATAGATTTCTGATGATAATAGATAGGAAATTTACATACAGTACAATAAAGAGGCTGTGAAACATGAAGATCACAGAAGATCCAATAGCTTCACTGCTAGACTTTCATTCCGCTGTCTCTTCTCCTACTGAAGCAGCTAGTTGTAACCCCAAACTTCTGGACTGTGGGTAATATGTAGAAATGTGATATTTGAAAACCCTGCTTACAAAACGGGATTTCCAATCCACTGAAGAGAGGCTGCAGATGGTGATCAAGCCATAAGTGGAGACCCTTAGGGTGCAAGTCACGTAACTAATGGACAGAATGTACTCCCAAGAAGAGAGTATGGAGATGTTGGTATACTAATTTCCAGTCATCAACTCAACAAGTGAAGGAGTTCAGAGAAAGTGGGAATTTAGAAGTGGGGTTATAGAAATTTAAATCAAAAGGCAAGGGGTTACCCCAGGCCCCCACAAGCTTTAGGGACCATGATGGTGTAAATATAAATGTTTATGCTTTTTTAACACTACTGTCACCAGTTGAGACTACAACCTTCGGTCACTTAAAACTAGAGATGAGCGGGTTCGGTTCCCTGACAACCGAACCCCCCCGAACTTCACTACCCAAGCCCGGATCCAAGTCAGGCTCGGGTTTTAACGCCTGACTCAAAAATCAGAAAGAGGCAAAAAGCCATCATCCCGCTGTCGGATTCTCATGGGGTTTGGATTCCATATAAGGAGCCGCATGTCGCCGCCATTTTCACTCCGGCATTGAAGAGTATAAAGAGAGGATGTGTCTCCGTCCTCAGTGTCCTGCATCAGTTCGGTGGTAGTGTCTTGTGCTGCATCACTCCAGTCACAGTGATGGTGTCCTCTGCCGCCATATGTCCAGTGCTGCTCTATAAGTTCAATCCAGTGGTGCTGTGTTGTGTTGCATCAGTCCAGTGGTGATGCCTTGCGCTGCATCAGTCCAGTCACAGTGGTGGTGTCCTCTGCTGCCATATGTCCAGTGCTGCTGTATAAGTCCAGTCCAGTGGTGCTGTGTTGTGCTGCATCAGTTCAGTCACAGTGGTGGTGTCCTCTGCTGCCATATGTCCAGTGCTGCTGTATAAGTCCAGTCCAGTGGTGCTGTGTTGTGCTGCATCAGTTCAGAGGTGGTGTATTGTGCTGCATCAGTCCAGTCACAGTGGTGATGTCCTCTGCTGCCATATGTCCAGTGCTGCTGTATAAGTCCAGTTCATTGCAGTGGTGCTGTGTTATCCTGCATCAGTCCAGTGGTGGTGTCCATGTGCTGCTGTATATGTCCAGTGGTGCTGCCGTATATTAGAAATACAAAAAGTGAACAGTCCCAAGGTGCAAAAAAAGAACATACGCAGCTCTATGCACAAAAGGGACCACCAAATCCCTATGCTTGCAGACAGAAAACAAATAGAGTATAGATCAGCGCTCAGTCCCGTTCCAACATAAATGAATGTCCAAATATGACCTTTTCAGGACGTATCCTTTGCAGTCGATGCACAGCTTGTGAAGAACTTGTTAACTTCTGTTCATATCACCATATGGTTTCTTCAATAAGGGATATACCTCAAACAAAAACCAAATACAAAAAGCATAGTGTAGTATGTTTGTGATTAAGCGATTACACCAACGTGAGCTGGGGAAGGTCAATGTGACAGAGAATCTGCGTACCAAACTCACACTATAGAGCGGTGAATAACTCCCATAAAGGTATCTTTTAACCACCAGTCGCCAGATGTGTAGATAAGCAAAATGTACACACACCTTCACACGATAATCCCTCTTTTGGGACATACCATACTCACAAAGCACATAGCAGCTTTACTCTCATAGCAGTATCTTTACTGCATCCTCCAACTGTGTGCTTTTAATGGAGGTAGTGACTTAACCCCCACTCTCCAGAATAGATGCACTGAATGGCAAATCACGGCCATTTATATGCCTCTCAGAGAATGCCGAAATGTACTGATACCAAGTATTAAAAAGATAAATCAGTAGTGCTCCTAGACCAACATGTTTCGACTTTTAGTTAAGTCTTTTTCAAGGTTCAACCTTGAAAAAGACTTAACTAAAAGTCGAAACATGTTGGAGGAGCCACCACCGGTGTCAAACCGTGTGTTGCCTCTGTCAATTTGTAATAAGTAGGGGTAAGGACAATAACCACTTAGGAACATCCTCCCTTATATGTCACCGGCTGCACATTCATCAGAAGTCAGTGTCAAGTTGTGAAACTTTGGGTAAGAGCGCAAGTAGTCAACTGACACCTAAACCCCTTCTTCCTCTTGTACCCAAGCTCCTGCAAGCCACACCACCAACTCCCTCAATGTCAACTTCCTCCTTAGTCAGGAACGTCAGTAGTCCTGCAGGAGACGTCCTCTCCTGACCGGGATTCCTCCGGAGGATACGTGAGTGGTACACCTACTGCTGCTGCTGCTGCCGCTGCTGTTGTTGCTGCTGGGAATCGATCGTCATCCCAGAGGGGAAGTTGGAAGACCACTTGTACTACTTCCAATAAGCATTGACTGTCCTGTTGCAAGGTGGATAACTGAGACCTTGACAGCTATGTCAGTGTCAGACGTGAGTCCGGTATCCGCCATTAGTTCAGTGGGACTTAGAGAATTGATGGAGGTAGTGTCCCCCCCCGATACCAAATCCCATCTAGGTTCAACTTCACTCGGCAGGCGATACCGAGAATGTACAGAGACGTCAGAAAAAGCGTCCTCAGTGCACTAAAAAATGCAGTTGTACCCACTGTCCACTTAATCATGGACATGTGGACAAGTGGAACAGGGCAGACTAAGGACTATATGACTGTGACAGCCCACTGGGTAGATGTATTGCCTCTCACAGCAACAACAGCAGCGGCACCAGTAGCAGCATCTTGCAAACGCCAACTCGTTCCTATGCAGGCTATGCTATGTATCATATCTTTCCATAAGAGGCAGACCGCTGACAACTTCTTATGGAAACTGAGGGACATCATCGCACAATGGCTTACCCCAATTAGACTCACCTGGGGATTTGTGATATCGGACAATTCCACCAATATTGTGCGTGCATTACATCTGGGCAAATTCCAGCACATCCCATGTTTTGCACATACAATTCATTTGGTGGTGCAGAATTTTTTTTTAAAATGACAGGGGCGTGCAGGAGATACTGTCGGTGGCCAAAAAAATTGCGGCCCACTTTCGACATTCAACCACCACGTGCTGAAGACTGGAGCGCTAGCAAACACTCCTGGACCTGCCCTGCCATCACCTGAAGCAAGAGGTGGTAATGAGGTGGAATTCAACACTCTATATGCTTCAGAGGATGGAGGAGCAGCAAAAGGCCATTCAATCCTATACATCCAGCTACGATATAGGCAAAGGAGGGGGAATGCACCTGACTCAAGCGCAGTGGAGAATGATTTCTGTCTTGTGCAAGGTTCTCCAACCCTTCAAACTTGCCACACGTGAAGTCAGTTCAGACACTGCCAGCTTGAGTCAGGTCATTCCCCTCATCAGGCTTTTGCAGAAGCAGCTGGAGAAATTGAAGGCTAAGACGGAGCGATTCCGCAAAGTATGTGGGACTTGTGGATGGAGCCCTTCATTCGCTTTGCCAGGATTCAAGGGTGGTCAATCTGTTGAAATCAGATCACTGCATTTTGGCCACCGAGCTCGATCCTAGGTTTAAAGCCTACCTTGTATCTCTCTTTCTGGCAGAAACAAGTCTGCAGAGGTTCAAAGACCTGCTGGTGAGAAAATTGTCAACTTAAGTGGATATGACCCGTTAACAGCTCCTCCTTCATTTTCTCCCGCAACTGGGGCTGCGAGGAAAAGGATAAGATTTCCTAGCCCACCCACTGGCGGTGATGCAGGGCAGTCAGGAGCGAGTGCTGACATCTGGCCCTGACTGAATGATCTGCCAACGATTACTGACATGTCTACTGTCACTGCAAAAATGTGGAGAAGATGACGTTCATCAAAATGAATTATAAAATCCTCCAAGAAGACCTCTACCAGCAATTGCCTCCAGAAAGTACACAGGGACCTGTGATGGTGGATTCCAGTGAGGACGAATGAATACTCTGTGAGGAGGAGGATGTACACAGTGACCTTGTCAGCGATCGGCGTAGGTTAATTCCACAAAATATGGAGAAGACTATGTTCATTAAACTGAATTATAAATTCCGGGAAGACCTTTACCAACAATTGCCTCCAGAAAGTATACAGGGACCTGTGATGGTGGATTCCAGTGGCGACAAATGAATACTCTGTGAGTAGGAGGATGTACACACTGAAAGGGGTGAGGAATCGGAGGATGAGGATGAGGTGGACATCTTGCCTCTGTAGAGCCAGTTTGTGCAAGGAGAGATTGATTGCTTCTTTTTTGGTAGGGGCCCAAACAAACCAGTCATTTCAGCCACAGTCGCGTGGCAGACCCTGTCGCTGAAATGATTGGTTTGTTAAAGTGTGCATGTCCTGTTTATACAACATAAGGGTGGGTGGGAGGGCCCCCCAAGGACAATTCCATCTTTCACCTCTTTTTCTTCTTGTCCCTTGTCCCCCTGTGTACTTTCTGGAGACAATTGCTGGTAAAGGTCTTCTTGAAGGATTTTATAATTCATTTTGATAAACGTCATCTTCTCCACATTTTTGCAGTGACAGTAGACATGTCAGTAATCGTTGGCAGATCCTTCAGTCCGGGCCAGATGTCAGCACTCGCTCCTGACTGCCCTGCATCACCGCCAGTGGGTGGGCTAGGAAATCTTATCCTTTTTCTCGCAGCCCCAGTTGCGGGAGAAAATGAAGGAGGAGCTGTTAACGGGTCATGTCCACTTAAGTTGACAATTTTCTCACCAGCAGGTCTTTGAACCTCTGCAGACTTGTATCTGCCAGAAAGAGAGATACAAGGTAGACTTTAAACCTAGGATCGAGCTCGGTGGCCAAAATGTAGTGCTCTGATTTCAACAGATTGACCACCCTTGAATCCTGGCAAAGCGAATGAAGGGCTCCATCCACAAGTCCCACATACTTTGCGGAATCGCTCCATCTTAGCTCCTCCTTCAATTTCTCCAGCTGCTTCTGCAAAAGCCTGATGAGGGGAATGACCTGACTCAAGCTGGCAGTGTCTGAACTGACTTCACGTGTGGCAAGTTCGAAGGGTTTGAGAACCTTGCACAAGACAGAAATTTTTCTTCACTGTGCATTCTACCTCCTTTGCCTATATCGTAGCAGGATGTAAAGGCTTTAATGATCTTTTGCTGCTCCTCCATCCTCTGAAGCATATAGAGTGTTGAATTCCACCTTCTTGCCACTTCTTGCTTCAGGTGATGGCAGGGCAGGTTCAGGAGTATTTGCTGGCGCTCCAGTCTTCAGTACATAGTGGTTGAATGTCGAAAGTGGCCCGCAATTTTTCGGGCCACCAACAGCATCTCCTGCACGCTCCTGTCATTTTTCAAAAATACTCTGCACCACCAAATTAATTGTATGTGCTGGAATTAGCTCAGATGTATTGCGCGCACAATATTGATGGCCTTGTCCGATATCACAACTCTCCAGGAGAGTCTAATTGGGGTAAGCCATTCTGCGATGATTTCCCTCAGTTTCCGTAAGAGGTTGTCAGTGGTGCGCCTCTTACAGAAAGCAGTAATACATAGCATAGCCTGCATAGGAACGACATGGTGTTTGCGAGATGCTGCTACTGGTGCCGCTGCTGTTGTTGCTGCGGGAGGCAATACATCTACCCAGTGGGCTGTCACAGTCATATAGTCCTTAGTCTGCCCTGTTCAACTTGTCCACATGTCCGTGGTTAAGTGGACAGTGGGTACAACTGCATTTTTTAGGACACTGGCGATACTTTTTCTGATGTCTCTGTACATTCTCGGTATCGCTTGCCTAGTGAAGTAGAACCTAGATGAGATTTGGTCCCACTGAAGTAATGGTGGATACCAGACGCACATCTAACACCAACATAGCTGTCAAGGCCTCAGTTATCCGCTTCGCAACAGGATGACTGCTGTCATATTTAATCTTCCTCATAAAGGACTGTTGGAAAGTCAATTGCTTACTGAAAGTAGTACAAGTGGTCTTCCGACTTCCCCTCTGGGATGACGATCGATTCCCAGCAGCAACAACAGCATTCTTGTCAATGACATGGCCTGCAAGACTACGGCCATTCCTGACTGAGGAGGAAGTTGACGTTGAGGAAGTTGGTGGTGTGGCTTGCAGGAGCTTGGGTACAAGAGGAAGAAGGGATTTAGGTGTTAGTGGACTGCTTATACTCTTACTCAAAGTTTCACAACTTGCACTGACTTCTGATGAATGCGCAGAAGGTGACATATAAGGGAGGATGTTCCTAGGTGGTTAACGTCCTTACCATTACTTATTACAGATTGACAGAGGCAACACACGGCTTGACACCTGTTGTCAGATTTGTGGAGAAATAATTCCACACCAATGTAGTGGCTTTTTTTGGCATTTTGTCCAGGCATCACAATGCGCTTATTCATCCCACGGACAACAGGTGTCTCCCCCGGTGCCTGTTTTAAACAAACTACATCACCATCAGAATCCTCATCGTCATGACATCATCACCATTGTGATATCATCACTATTATGACATCACCATTGTGACATCATCACCATTGTTACATCATTACCATTGTTACATCATCACCATTGTGCCATCATCACCATTATGACACCTTTTCAGCGCCAGCAACACCCATATCCTCATCCTGGTGTACTTCAACATAGACATCTTCCATTTGAATATCAGAAACTGGACTGTGGGTGCTACTTCCAGCACTTGCAGAGGGCATGCAAATGGTGAAAGGAGCCACCTCTTCCTGTCCAGTGTTGGGAAGGTCAGGCATCGGAACCACCGACACACTTGGACTCTCCTTGGGGATTGTGATAGCATCTTAGAACACACAGTTCTTTGCTGTGCTTTTTCCAGCTTAACTCTTATAATTTTTCTAGTAGGAGGATGAGGGCTTCCATTGTTATGTGAAGCTGACCCATTCGTCATGATCATAGGCCAGGGCCTTAGCCGTTCCTTGCAACTCCGTGTCATAAATGGCATATTGGCAAGTTTACGTTTCTCCTCAGACCATTTTAATTTCCTTTTTTGCATCTCTTTACTGAACTTTGACTTTTTGGATTTGACATGCCCTCTACTATGACATTAGGTATCGGCCTTGGCAGACGACGTTGATGCATTTCATTGTCTATGTCATGACTAGTGGCAGCAGTTTCAGCACTAGGAGGAAGTGGTTCTTGATCTTTTCCTATTTTATCCTCCACATTTTTGTTCTCCATTATCTTACTGGAGTTATATAACGATGGCCCTCATTCCGAGTTGTTCGCTCGCTAGATGCTATTAGCAGCAGTGCAAACGCTAAGCCGCCGCCCTCTGGGAGTGTATCTTACCTTAGCAGAAGTGCGAACAAAAGGTTATCAGAACAGTGCAGAAATTTTTCCATGCAGTTTCAGAGTGGCTGCACACCTACTCCTTCCTTGCAATCTCTTCAGTCTGTTTAGTTCCTGCTTTGACGTCACAAACACGCCCTGCGTTCGGCCAGCCACTCCCCCGTTTCCCCAGGCACACCTGCGTTTTATCCTGACACTCCTGCGTTTTTTAGCACACTCCCGGAAAACGGTCAGTTAACAACCAGAAACACCCACTTCCTGTCAATCACTCACCGATCAACAGAGTGACGGAAAAGAGTCGCTAGACCTTGTGTAAAACTGCATACTTTTGTGTGAAAGTACATTGCGCGTGCGTACTGTGGCCCTTACGCATGCTCAGTTTTGCCATTTTTTTACCTGATCGCGGCACTGCGAAAATCGGCAGTGAGCGATCAACTCGGAATGACCCCCGATATGCGGTAGAGGAGAGTGTACCTCTACACCACACAGGTTAAACCCTGTGAAAATTATTTGGATTAAATATTAATAACCCCTTTATATGGAGTAAATAATATATAGCACGGGACAGTACCTCTGAATTTATATGGCAGCACCACTGGACTGGACTTCTACAGCAGTACCACTGGAATTATACGGCAGTATCACTGGAATTATGCGGCAGTACCAGTGGATTTATATGGCAGTACCACTGGACTGGATTTATATGCTAGTACCACTGGAATTACACGGCAGTACCACTGGAATAATACGGCAGTATCACTGGAATTATACAGCAGTACCACTGGACTTATACGGCAGTGCCACTGGATTTATACGGCAGTACCAGTGGACTGGATTTATACAGCAGTATCACTGGACTTATACGCCAGTACCATTTGAATTATACGCCAGTACCACTGGAATTATACGGCGGTATCACTGGAATTATACGACAGTACCACTGGACATATATGGCAGTATCACTGGACTGTATTTATATGACAGTACCACTGGATTTATACGGCAGTACCACTGGATTTATACGGCAGTATCACTGGACATATATGGCAGTATCACTGGATTTATACGGCAGCACCACTGGACATATACGGCAGTATCACTGTACTAGATTTATATGCCAGTACCGCTGGAATTATATGTCACTACCACTGGACTGGTTTTATACGGCAGTATCACTGGATTTATATGCCAGTAGCACTGGAATTATAAGGCAGTATCTCTGGAATTATATGGCAGTACCACTGGACATACATGGCAGTATCACTGGACTGGATTTATACACCAGTACCACTGGATTTATATGCCAGTACCACTGGACTGGATTTATATGGCAGTATCACTGACCTTATACGCCAGTACCACTGGAATTATATGGCAATATCACTGGATTTATATGGCAGTATCACTGTATTTATACGTCAGTACCATTCGACATATACGGCAGTATCACTGAATTTATACACCAGTACCACTGGACTTATACGCCAGTAGAACTGGACTGGATTTATACGCCAGTACCACTGGAATTATATGCCAGTACCACTGTAATTATACGGCAGTACCACTGGAATTATACGGCAGTAATACTGGACATATGCGGCAGTATCACTGGACTGGATTTATATGCCAGTACCACTGGATTTATACAGCAGTACCACTGGACTGGAATTATTTGGCAGTACCACTGGATATATACGGCAGTATCACTGGACATATATGGCAGTACCGCTGGACATATACGGCAGTATCACTGGACATATACGGCAGTACCACTGGACTGTATTTATACGCCAGTACCACTGGAATTATTTGGCAGTACCACTGGATATATACAGCAGTATCACTAGACATATACGGCAGTACCGCTGGACATATACGGCAGTATCACTGGACATATACGGCAGTACCACTGGACATATACGGTAGCACCACTGGACATATACAGCAGCAGAGGGACACCACCACTGGACTGATGCAGGATAACACAGCACCACTGCAATGGACTGGACTTATACAGCAGCACTGGACATATGGCAGCAGAGGACACCACCACTGTGACTGGACAGATGCAGCACAAGACACTACCACTGTACTGATGCAGGACAACACAGCACCACTGTAATGGACTGGACTTATACAGCAGCACTGGACATATGGCCGCAGAGGACATCACCTATGTGACTGTACTACTTCAGCACTATACACTACCACTGGACTGATGCAGCACAACACAGCACCACTGGATTGGACTTATACAGCAGCACTGGACATATGACAGCAGAGGACACCACCACTGAGACAGGAGTGATGCAGCAGAAGACACTACCACTGAACTGATGCAGGACACTGAGGATGGAGACACGTCCTGTTAGGCGCCGGGGTCCGCGATGTCCTCGCGGCCCTTCGCCTAGCAACTAGGGACGCCGAGCGTGCTAGCCGCCGGGTCCCTAGCAACGCTGGGACGCCGTGCGTGCGTAGCCACCGGCTCCCTAGCAACGCAGGGACGCCGGGCGCGCTAGCCGCCTGGACCCTAGCAACGGGGACGCCACGGGCGGACCGCGTTCCCCGTTGCAGGGTCAATTTAGCAACACACACACACACACTGGTCTTCTGGGTGTGCAGCAGGGCAGCTGCACAGCATTTATGGTAATCAGACTCTGAACATCTGATTGGAGGACTCCTTGCTAAATACCTTCTTAGTGCTTCACACAGACGCCGGTAATAGCTTCCTGCATGCTGCTTAGGTTTGCTGAACGTCTGTTCCAGTCCTGCTGTGTCCGGTCTTTCCTGTTCTCAGAGGTCCTGAATCTTGGAGTTGTCATCTCATCCCAAGAAGTCTTCTGGTCCCTTATTGTCCGCAACGATCGCCAGAGAATCTCGTGTGGTGTTCGTGAGTTGCGGCTCTGCTGTGTGCTGCGGCTCATCCCGCTTTATTTTGTATTCTGTTTCGGAGCATTTGCGGAGGGTTCCGCTTCCACAAGTCCTCTCCGGAACTCGGCGGTGCCGGGTAGGAGAGTGGACAAGTGGGTATTTTGGTTGTCCTTTTCCCTGGCGGTTTTTCCGCACATATTCTAGTTTTAAGTTAGCTTGTAGCCCCTGGCTTTGTTGCTTAGTTAGAGGGCCCCTTGTTATCACCCTGTCTCGGATTTCCCTTTGTCTCCCATTAAGACCTGAGGGGGCATCGGAGTTGGGCAGACATAATCCGCCCTTCAAACGCGGCTGCCATGGGCTCAAGCAACCATAGTCTCGCAAGGGATTTCTGACAGCACGGACGAGACAACGGAGTTAGGGCGCAAGGGGCTATTTTCCATTCCCGCTCCCTTTCCCAGCATTACGTTCCAGTGCTCTGGTCCTTGCAATAAGATCTCCTCAGACCAGAGTGCTGGAATCATAACATTATTACCGGCCATACCAAAACTTAAAATTAAACGGAGTTTAATTTTTTCTCATTCTGTTTTTGTGAGAGTTTATCGGCCTCATGAATCCGACAGGTTTAGGGCCAAATCCCGGTCAGCTCTTAGTCAACCAGATTCAAGAACTTACTCAGATGGTTCAGGATCTTTCTCTTCGGGTGAGATCGCAGGAAGATCTTTTGCGAGCCTCCCCGAAGGTAGTCCCTGAACCAAAGATGCATTTGCCCGACCGTTTTTCCGGTGATAGAAAATAATATTTTAATTTTAAAGAATCCTGTAAACTTTATTTTCGTTTAAGACCTACATCCTCTGGTAATGAATCTCAGCGGGTTGGGATTATTATTTCTTTACTCCAGGGGGATCCTCAGACCTGGGCATTTGGTTTAAGAGCAGAGGATCCTGCGTTGTTATCTGTAGACGCCTTTTTAAGTCTTTAGGGCTCTTGTATGATGACTCAGATAGAGAGGCGTCCGCTGAGAGTCAGCTGCGCGCTCTCAAACAAGGTAGAAATCCTGCGGAGGTTTATTGTACCGAGTTTCGCCGTTGGTCGAACGACTGTGGCTGGAATGACCCGGCCCAGCGCAGTCAGTTTCGCCTCGGTTTATCTGAATTTATTAAAGACAGTCTCCTCCAGTACCCCGCTCCTGAGACCCTCGATAAACTCATGGAGCTTGCTATAAAGATTGATCGTCGTCTCCGAGAGAGGAGGGCTGAAAGAGGAACATCTGTAAGGTCTAGTCCTTGTGTATATTCCTTTCCAGAGGACGTCGAGGAGCCCATGCAGATGGGTCTCTCCCGGCTGTCTCCTGAGGAAAAAAACAGAAGACAAAATTCTGGTCTTTGTTTATACTGTGGTGGTAAGGGACATTTTGCTCGTAATTGCCCGAACAAGTCGGGAAACGCTATGACCAGGTGAATTGTGAGGGGGTTCACTTAGGTCTGCAGCTTATCTCCTCGAACAACTCTCTTTTAGTCCCTGTTAAGGTTTCCTTTGGTAGCCTCAGTTCTTTAGTGTCGGCTTTTGTCGACAGTGGAGCTGCAGGAAACTTTATGGATTTAACTTGGGCTAAGGCCTTAGGCATTCCGCAGTTACCATTAGATAGATGTATCACCATGCACGGCTTAGATGGGGGTCCGCTTTCCAATGGAGTAATTACTCACCGTACACCTCCAGTAGTACTTACAGTAGGAGCCTTACATTCCGAAGATATTGAATTCTACCTTACACATTGCCCGGCAGTTCCTGTTCTCTGGGTCACCCTTAGCTGGCCTTTCATAATCCCACCATTGATTGGCGGTCCGGGGAGATTTCCCAATGGGGTACATTTTGTGCTAAGGAATGTATTTCGTACCCAGTCAGAGTTGCAGCAATTGTTCCAGAGCTCATTCCTGTGGAATACCAAGAGTTTGCCGATGTCTTCTCCAAAGGCAATGCGGACATTCTGCCTCCCCATCGGCCTTATGATTGTGCAATTGAGCTAGTTCCAGGTGCCACTTTGCCTAAGGGGAGATTATATGCCTTGTCCGGGCCAGAAACTACGGCCATGAATAATTATATTCAGGAAAGCCTAAAGAAGGGATTTATTAGACCATCAAAATCTCCTTTAAGTGCAGGTTTTTTCTTTGTGGAGAAAAAAGATGGCTCGCTTAGACCATGCATTGATTTTAGGGCCCTGAATAAGATCTCCGTTAAAAACACCTATCCTTTGCCGTTAATTTCTGTACTTTTTGATCAGTTACGTTCTGCTGTGATTTTTTCTAAAATTGACCTTAGAGGAGCTTACAACCTCATCCGAATTAAATCTGGGGATGAGTGGAAGACGGCTTTCAGCACTCAGTCGGGTCACTACGAATACCTGGTGATGCCGTTCGGCCTGTCTAATGCTCCGGCAGTTTTTCAAGACCTCATTAACGATGTTCTCCGTGACTTCCTAGGGAAATTTGTGGTCGTTTATTTAGACGACATCTTGATTTATTCTGAATCGATGGAACAACATGTTACCCAGGTGCGTCTGGTTCTTCAAAAGTTACGTGAGAATCATTTATATGCCAAGCTGGAGAAGTGTGATTTTCACGTCACGGAAGTATCTTTTTTAGGGTACATAATTTCTCCTCAGGGATTTTCCATGGAACCAAAGAAGCTCCAGGCCATCCTTAATTGGGCGCAACCCACTAATTTAAAAGCAATTCAGCGCTTTTTAGGGTTTGCGAATTATTATAGGAGGTTCATTCATTCTTTTTCTGACCTGGTTGCTCCCATAGTAGCTCTGACAAAAAAAGGAGCGGATCCTACCAACTGGTCGCATGAAGCTGAATTGTCCTTCCAGGCCTTGAAACAAGCCTTTGTCTCGGCTCCAGTCCTCAGACATCCTAATACGGAATTGGCCTTTGTTGTGGAGGTTGATGCCTCAGAGGTTGGAGTGGGGGCTGTCCTTTCTCAAGAGGATCCGGAGTCTCTGGAGTTACATCCTTGTGCCTTTATGTCCAGGAAATTCTCCTCCGCTGAATCCAACTATGACGTTGGTAATCAGGAGTTACTGGCGGTGAAATGGGCTTTCGAGGAGTGGAGGCATTGGCTGGAGGGAGCTAAACATACTATTTCGGTTTTGACTGACCATAAGAACCTGCAATATATTGAATCAGCTAAACGGCTTAATGCTCGGCAGGCACGTTGGGCATTATTTTTTACTCGTTTCAGGTTTATAATCACTTTCAGGCCTGGTTCCAAGAATACAAAAGTTGATGCCCTGTCACGTAGCTTTCTTCCGGTTCACAATAGCAATCCTGTTGTTATCCCCATACTTCCATCTTCGGTCATCCGGGCAGGCCTCACACAGGATTTATTTACCCAGTTAAACCAGCTTCAACACCAAGCTCCTAGACTTACTCCTGCTGGTTGTCTTTATGTCCCTGAATTTTTGAGAGCCACTGTTTTAACTGAATTTCATGACAACAAAGTCTCAGGGCATCCGGGAATCAATAAGTGTTAGGCGCCGGGGTCCGCGATGTCCTCGCGGCCCGGCGCCTAGCAACGCAGGGACGCCGAGCGGCTGAGCCGCCCGGACCCTGGCAACGGGTACGCCATGGGTGCACCGCGTTCCCCATTGCAGGGTCAGTTTACAACATACACGCTGGTCTTGTGGGCGTGCAGCAGGGCAGCTGCACAGCATTTGGGGCAATTAGACTGGGGGCCTCTGATTGGAGGACTCTTTGTTAAATGCTTTCTCAGTGCTTCACACAGACGCCGGTAATAGCTTCCTGCATGCTGCTTTGGTTTGCTGAACGTCTGTTCCAGTCCTGCTGTGTCCGGTCATTCCTGTCCTCTGATGTCCTGTATCTTGGAGTTGTCATCTCATCCCAAGAAGTCGTTTGGTCCCCTGTAGTCCTCAACGATCACCAGAGAATATCGAGTGGTGTTCGTGAGTTGCGGCTCTGCCGTGTGTTGCAGCTCAGCCGCTTTATCTTTATATTCTGTTTTCGGAGCATTTGCAGAGGGTTCCGCTTCCACAAGTCCTCTCCGGAACTCGGCGGTGCCGGGTAGGAGAGTGGACAAGTGGATATTTTTGTTGTCCTTTTCCCTGGCGGTTTTTCCGCACATATTCTAGTTTTAAGTTAGCTTGTAGCCCCTGGCCTGTTTGTTTAGTCAGAGGGCCCCTTGTTATCACCCTGTCTTGGATTTCCCTTTGTCTCCCATTAAGACCTGAGGGGGCATCGGAGTTGGGCAGACATAATCCGCCCTTCAAATGCGGCTGCCATGGGCTCAAGCAACCATAGTCTCGCAGGGGATTTCTGACAGCACGGGCGAGACAACGGAGTTAGGGCGCAAGGGGCTATTTTCCATTCCCGCTCCCTTCCCCAGCATTACGTTCCAGTGCTCTGGTCCTTGCAATAAGATCTCCTCAGACCAGAGTGCTGGAATCATAACATTATTACCGGCCATACCAAAAACTAAAATTAAACAGGATTTAATTTTTTCTCATTCAGTTTTTGTTAAAGTTTTTTGGCCTCATGAATCCGACAGGTTTAGGGCCAAATCCCGGCCAGCTCTTAGTCATCAGATTCAAGAACTTACTCAGATGGTTCAGGATCTTTCTCTTCGGGTGAGGTCGCAGGAAGATCTTTTGCGAGCCTCCCCAAAGGTAGTCCCTGAACCAAAGATGCATTTGCCCGACCGTTTTTCTGGTGATAGAAAATAATTTTTTAATTTTAAAGAATCCTGTAAACTTTATTTTCATTTAAGACCTACTTCCTCTGGTACTAAATCTCAGCGGGTTGGGATTATTATTTCTTTTCTCCAGGGGGATCCTCAGACCTGGGCATTTGGTTTAAGAGCAGAGGATCCTGCGTTGTTGTCAGTAGACGCTTTCTTTAAGTCTTTAGGGCTCTTGTATGATGACCCAGATAGAGAGGCGTCCGCTGAAAGTCAGCTGCACGCTCTCAAACAAGGTAGAAATCCTGCAGAGGTTTATTGTACCGAGTTTCGCCGTTGGTCGAACGACTGTGGTTGGAATGACCCAGCCCTGCGCAGTCAGTTTCGCCTCGGTTTATCTGAGTTTATTAAAGACAGTCTCCTCCAGTACCCCGCTCCTGAGACTCTCGATAAACTCATGGAACTTTCTATAAAGATTGATCGTCGTCTCAGAGAGCGGAGGGCTGAAAGAGGAACATCTGTAAGGTCTAGTCCTTGTGTTTATTCCATTCCAGAGGACGTCGAGGATCCCATGCAGATGGGTCTCTCCCGGCTGTCTCCTGAGGAAAAAACCAGAAGGCAAAATTCCGGTCTTTGTTTGTACTGTGGTGGTAAGGGACATTTTGCTCGTAATTGTCCGAACAAGTCGGGAAACGCTTTGACCAGGTGAATTGTGAGGGGGTTCACCTAGGTCTGCAGCTTATCTCCTCGAATAACTCTCTTTTAGTCCCAGTTAAGGTTTCCTTTGGCTGCCACAGTTCTTTGGTGTCGGCTTTTGTTGACAGTGGAGCTGCAGGAGACTTTATGGATTTAACTTGGGCTAAGGCCTTAGGCATTCCACAGTTACCATTGGATAGGTGTATCACCATGCACGGCTTAGATGGGAGTCCGCTTTCCAATGGGGTAATTACTCACCGTACACCTCCCGTAGTACTTACAGTAGGAGCCTTACATTCCGAAAATATTGAATTCTACCTAACACATTGCCCAGCAGTTCCAGTTGTTCTGGGTCACCCTTGGCTGGCCTTTCAAAATCCCACCATTAAATGGCGGTCCGGGGAGATTTCCCAATGGGGTACATTTTGTGCTAAGGAATGTATTTCGTATCCAGTCAGAGTAGCAGCTATCATTCCAGAGCTCATTCCTGTGGAATACCAGGAGTTTGCCGATGTCTTCTCCAAAGGCAATGCGGACATTCTGCCCCCCCATCGGCCTTATGATTGTGCTATTGAGCTAGTTCCAGGTGCCGCATTGCCAAAGGGGAGATTATATGCATTGTCCGGGCCAGAAACTTCGGCCATGAATGATTATGTTCTGGAGAGCTTAGTGAAAGGATTTATTAGACCATTAAAATCTCCTTTAAGTGCAGGTTTTTTCTTTGTGGAGAAAAAGATGGCTCGCTTAGACCATGCATTGATTTTAGAGCCCTGAATAAGATCTCAGTAAAAAACACCTATCCTTTGCCGTTAATTTCTGTACTTTTTGATCAGTTACGTTCTGCTGTGATTTTTTCTAAAATTGACCTTAGAGGAGCTTACAACCTCATCCGAATTAAATCTGGAGATGAGTGGAAGACGGCTTTCAGCACTCAGTCGGGTCACTACGAATACCTGGTGATGCCGTTCGGCCTGTCTAATGCTCCAGCAGTTTTTCAAGATCTCATTAATGATGTGCTCCGTGACTTCCTAGGGAAATTCGTGGTCGTTTATTTAGACGACATCTTGATTTATTCTGAATCGATGGAACAACATGTTACCCAGGTGCGTCTGGTTCTTCAAAAGTTACGTGAGAATCATTTATATGCCAAGCTGGAGAAGTGTGATTTTCATGTCACGGAAGTATCTTTTTAGGGTACATAATTTCCCCTCAGGGATTTTCCATGGAACCAAAGAAGCTCCAGGCCATCCTTAATTGGGCGCAACCCACTAATTTAAAAGCAATTCAGTGGTTTTTAGGGTTTGCGAATTATTATAGGAGGTTCATCCATTCTTTTTCTGACCTGGTTGCTCCCATAGTAGCTCTGACAAAGAAAGGAGCGGATCCTACCAACTGGTCGCATGAAGCTGAGTTGTCTTTCCGGGCCTTGAAACAAGCCTTTGTCTCGGCTCCAGTCCTCAGACATCCTAATCCGGAATTGCCCTTTGTTGTAGAGGTTGATGCCTCAGAGGTTGGAGTGGGGGCTGTCCTTTCTCAAAAGGATCCGGAGTCTCTGGAGTTACATCCTTGTGCCTTTATGTCCAGGAAATTCTCCTCCGCTGAATCCAACTATGACGTTGGTAATCGGGAGTTACTGGCGGTAAAGTGGGCTTTCGAGGAGTGGAGGCATTGGCTGGAGGGAGCAAAACATACTATTTCGGTTTTGACTGACCATAAGAACCTGCAATACATTGAATCAGCTAAACGGCTTAATGCCCGGCAGGCACGTTGGGCATTATTTTTTACTCGTTTCAAATTTATAATCACTTTCAGGCCTGGTTCCAAGAATACAAAAGCTGATGCCCTGTCACGTAGCTTTCTTCCGGTTCACAATAGCAATCCTGTTGTTACCCCCATACTTCCATCTTCGGTCATCCGGGCAGGCCTCACACAGGATTTATTTACCCAGTTGCTTCAACACCAAGCTCCTAGACTTACTCCTGCTGGTCGTCTTTACGTCCCTGAATTTTTGAGAGCCACTGTTTTAACTGAATTTCATGACAACAAAGTTTCAGGGCATCCGGGAATCACTAAGACATTTGAGTTAGTCTCTCGCTCAGTATGGTGGCCTAGTCTTTCTAAAGACGTTAAGGAATTTGTTTATTCATGTCAGGTTTGTGCACAGCATAAGGTTCCCCGTTCCTTGCCTATCGGGCAACTTATGCCCTTAACTGTTCCTCTCAGGCCATGGTCTCATATTTCCATGGATTTTGTGGTTGACCTTCCCCTTTCAGCCGGATTCCGAATCATATGGGTGGTAGTGGACCGTTTTAGTAAAATGGCTCATTTTATTGCTCTTCCTCGATTGCCTTCTGCTCAAGGGTTGGCAGTTTTGTTCCTCCGCCATGTGTTCAGGCTTCATGGGTTGCCCACTGATATTGTTTCTGATCGGGGTCCACAATTCATCGCACAATTCTGGAAATGTTTTTGTGCCTCATTAAAGATGAAACTGTCGTTAACATCCGGTTACCACCCACAATCCAACGGGCAAACCGAACGAGTCAACCAGTCATTAAAACAATATTTGCGCTTGTATTCAGCCAAACTCCAGAATGATTGGTCCGAGTGTCTTCCTTTGGCTGAATTTGCTTACAATAATTCTTGTAATTCCTCCACTAAAGAGTCTCCATTCTTTTCAGTTTTTGGTTTTCACCCCAGAGCCAATTCTTTTTTTCATCATTCTCCAGTCTCCTCGCTAACCTTAACCTCTCATCTCAGAGCAATTTGGAAAAAAGTGCACCTTGCTCTCAGAAAAGCGGCCTTCCGAGAGAAGAAATTTTCTGACAGGCTCCGATGTCCTTGCACTTTTAAGGTGGGAGATAAGGTGTGGTTGTCAACTCACAACATCAGGCTTCGACAATCCTCGGCTAGACTGGGACCCAAATTTATTGGACCATTTCTTATTATTAAGAAGGTCAACCCAGTTGCCTTTTGGCTACGTTTACCAAGATCCCTTAAGATTGGAAATACTTTTCATTGTTCCCTGTTGAAACAATACGTTTCTTCCAGTAAATTTCCTCGGAGGATCTCTCAGGGTAGATCTCCAGTGGATGTACAGGGACAACAGGAATTCTTGGTAGAGAAAGTTCTTGACTCTAAATTGTCCCGGGGTCGGCTTTATTTTTTAGTGCACTGGAAAGGCTATGGTCCGGAGGAAAGGTCTTGGGTCCTGGATAAGGATCTTCATGCCCCTAGGCTCAAGAGGGCATTTTTTCGAGAATTTCCTCAGAAACCTGGCTTTAGGGGTTCCTTGACCCCTCCTCAAGGGGGGGGTACTGTTAGGCGCCGGGGTCCGCGATGTCCTCGCGGCCCGGCGCCTAGCATCTAGGGACGCCGTGCGTAGCCGCCGGCTCCCTAGCAACGCAGGGACGCCGAGCGGCTGAGCCGCCCGGACCCTGGCAACGGGGACGCCATGGGCGGACCGCGTTCCCCGTTGCAGGGTCAGTTTACAACATACACGCTGGTCTTGTGGGCGTGCAGCAGGGCAGCTGCACAGCATTTGGGGCAATTAGACTGGGGGCATCTGATTGGAGGACTCTTTGTTAAATGCTTTCTCAGTGCTTCACACAGACGCCGGTAATAGCTTCCTGCATGCTGCTTTGGTTTGCTGAACGTCTGTTCCAGTCCTGCTGTGTCCGGTCATTCCTGTCCTCAGAAGTCCTGTATCTGGGAGTTGTCATCTCATCCCAAGAAGTCGTTTGGTCCCCTGTAGTCCTCAACGATCACCAGAGAATATCGAGTGGTGTTCGTGAGTTGCGGCTCTGCCGTGTGTTGCGGCTCAGCCGCTTTATCTTTATATTCTGTTTTCGGAGCATTTGCGGAGGGTTCCGCTTCCACAAGTCCTCTCCGGAACTCGGCGGTGCCGGGTAGGAGAGTGGACAAGTGGATATTTTGGTTGTCCTTTTCCCTGGCGGTTTTTCTGCACATATTCTAGTTTTAAGTTAGCTTGTAGCCCCTGGCCTGGTTGTTTAGTCAGAGGGCCCCTTGTTATCACCCTGTCTCGGATTTCCCTTTGTCTCCCATTAAGACCTGAGGGGGCATCGGAGTTGGGCAGACATAATCCGCCCTTCAAATGCGGCTGCCATGGGCTCAAGCAACCATAGTCTCGCAGGGGATTTCTGACAGCACGGGCGAGACAACGGAGTTAGGGCGCTAGGGGCTATTTTCCATTCCCGCTCCCTTCCCCAGCATTACGTTCCAGTGCTCCGGTCCTTGCAATAAGATCTCCTCAGACCAGAGTGCTGGAATCATAACACTAAGACATTGGAGTTAGTCTCTCGCTCAGTGTGGTGGCCTAGTCTTTCTAAAGACGTTAAGGAATTTGTTCATTCATGTCAGGTTTGTGCACAGCATAAGGTTCCTTGTTCGTTGCCTATCGGGCAACTCCTGCCTTTAGCTGTTCCTCTCAGGCCATGGTCTCATATTTCCATGGATTTTGTGGTTGACCTTCCCCTTTCAGCCGGATTCCGAGTCATTTGGGTGGTAGTGGACCGTTTTAGTAAAATGGCTCATTTTATTGCTCTTCCCGATTGCCTTCTGCTCAAGGGTTGGCAGTTTTGTTCCTCCGCCATGTGTTCAGGCTTCATGGGTTGCCCACTGATATGGTTTCTGATCGGGGTCCACAATTCATCGCACAATTCTGGAAATGTTTTTGTGCCTCATTGAAGATGAAACTGTCTTTGACATCTGGTTACCACCCACAGTCTAACGGGCAAACCGAACGAGTCAACCAGTCATTAAAACAATATTTGCGTTTGTATTCAGCCAAACTCCAGAATGATTGGTCCTAGTTTCTCCCTTTGGCTGAATTTGCTTACAATAACTCTTGTCATTCCTCCACCAAAGAGTCTCCATTCTTTTCAGTTTTTGGTTTTCACCCCAGAGCCAATTCTTTTTTTCATCATTCTCCAGTCTCCTCGCTAACCTTGACCTCCCATCTCAGAGCAATTTGGAAAAAAGTGCACCTTGCTCTCAGAAAAGCGGCCTTCCGAGAGAAGAAATTTTCTGACAGGCTCCGACATCTTTGCACTTTTAAGGTGGGAGATAAGGTGTGGTTGTCAACTCGCAACATCAGGCTTCGACAATCCTCGGCTAGACTGGGACCCAAATTTATTGGACCGTTTCTTGTTATTAAGAAGGTCAACCCAGTTGCCTTTCGGCTACGTTTGCCAAGATCTCTCAAGATTGGAAATACTTTTCACTGTTCCCTGTTGAAACAATACGTTTCTTCCAGTAGATTTTCTCGGAGGATCTCTCAGGGTAGATCTCCAGTGGATGTACAGGGACAACAGGAATTCTTGGTAGAGAAAGTTCTTGATTCTAAATTGTCCCGGGGTCGGCTTTATTTTATAGTTCACTGGAAAGGCTATGGTCCGGAGGAAAGGTCTTGGGTCCTGGATAAGGATCTTCATGCCCCTAGGCTCAAGAGGGCATTTTTCGGGAATTTCCTCAGAAATCTGGCTTTAGGGGTTCCTTGACCCCTCCTCAAGGGGGGGTACTGTTAGGCGCCGGGGTCCGCAATGTCCTCGCGGCCCGGCGCCTAGCAACTAGGGACGCCGAGCGTGCTAGCCGCTGGGTCCCTAGCAACGCTGGGATGCCGTGCGTGCGTAGCCGCCGGCTCCCTAGCAACGCAGGGGCGCCGGGCGCGCTAGCCGCCTGGACCCTAGCAACGGGGACGCCACGGGCAGACCGCGTTCCCCGTTGCAGGGTCAATTTAGCAACACACACACACACAGGTCTTCTGGGTGTGCAGCGGGGCAGCTGCACAGCATTTAGGGTAATCAGACTCTGAACATCTGATTGGAGGACTCCTTGCTAAATACCTTCTCAGTGCTTCACACAGACGCCGGTAATAGCTTCCTGCATGCTGCTTAGGTTTGCTGAACGTCTGTTCCAGTCCTGCTGTGTCCGGTCATTCCTGTTCTCAGAGGTCCTGAATCTTGGAGTTGTCATCTCATCCCAAGAAGTCTTCTGGTCCCTTATTGTCCGCAACGATCGCCAGAGAATCTCGTGTGGTTTTCGTGAGTTGCGGCTCTGCCGTGTGCTGCGGCTCAGCCCGCTTTATTTGTATTCTGTTTCGGAGCATTTGCGGAGGGTTCCGCTTCCACAAGTCCTCTCCGGAACTCGGCGGTGCCGGGTAGGAGAGTGGACAAGTGGGTATTTTGGTTGTCCTTTTCCCTGGCGGTTTTTCCGCACATATTCTAGTTTTAAGTTAGCTTGTAGCCCCTGGCTTTGTTGCTTAGTTAGAGGGCCCCTTGTTATCACCCTGTATCAGATTTCCCTTTGTCTCCCATTAAGACCTGAGGGGGAATCGGAGTTGGGCAGACGTAATCCGCCCTTCAAACGTGGCTGCCATGGGCTCAAGCAACCATAGTCTCGCAAGGGATTTCTGACAGCACGGGCGAGACAACGGAGTTAGGGCGCAAGGGGCTATTTTCCATTCCCGCTCCCTTTCCCAGCATTACGTTCCAGTGCTCAGGTCCTTGCTATAAGATCTCCTCAGACCAGAGTGCCGGAATCATAACACGTCCTCCCTCTACACTCTCCAATGCCAGAGTGAAAATGGCAGCGATGCGTGGCTCCTTATATGGAATCCAAACCCTGCGAGAATCCGACAGCGGGATGATGACGTTTTGCCTCATTCTGGTTTCCGAGTCAGGCGGGAAAACCCGAGCCTGACTCGGATACAGGCTCGAGTAGTGAAGTTCAGGGGGGTTCAGTTCTCAGGGAATTGAACCCACTCATCTCTAATACAAACACAAACAGACTATACACAAACAAACCCACATACAGTACTGTATACATGACTTAAGGTGCATACACACTGGCCGATATATCGGCTGCTCTCTTGAACAGCCGATATATTGAGGGTCCGTCAGCCATGTGTACAAGCGATACGTCTGTGAACTCCATCATTCACAGACCTATCGGGCCGGCCCTGCTGCACAGCCAACTGCCAATATATCGTTAGATATATTGGCACGTCGGTGTGTGTGTATGGATGGTCAACCGACCGCCCGTACACAAGAGGCAGCAGCCAGCGGTGACTGACAGCTGAACTGGATGGCATGTATAAATACTCTCCCAGTTAATGAGGTCAGTCCCCGATGGATCGGGCAGTGTGTATTGATCTGCAGATATATCATATAGTAACATAGTAACATAGTTCAACCTATTTGTGGTCTCTTATGCAGTCTTATTATAGGACTAGTTATTTTTATGTTAGGACAAGTTATATTAACTATAATGCGTGCCTACGTACCATAACCCTGAATATCTTTATCCAATAAGAATTTATCTAACCCATTCTTAAAGGTGTTGACTGAGTCCGCTGTTACTACTCTCTCAGGCAGAGAAATCCAAACACGTATTGTCCTTACTGTGAAAAAACCTTTTCGCCTTAATGTGCGGAAACTCCTCTCCTCTAACCTAAGCGAGTGACCACGTGTCCTCTGTGCTTATCTTATAGAAAAAAGGTCCCTCCCGAGCTCTGTGTATTGACCCCTTATATATTTGTAGCTGTTGATCATGTCCCCTCTTAGTCTCATCTTTTGTAATGTAAACATGCCTAGCCTTGCAAGCCTTTCCTCATATTCGAGCGTCTCCAAACCCTTGATTAATTTGATCGCCCGCCTCTGAACCTTTTCTATCTCCAGGATATCCTTTTTGTAATATGGTGCTTAAAATTGCACACAGTATTCCAGATGTGGCCTCACTAGTGATTTATATAATGGGAGTATAATACTCTCGTCCCTTGCATCAATTCCCCGTTTTATGCATGCTAATATTTTATTAGCCTTCTTTGCTGCACACCTAATTTGGGTACTTCTGCTTAATTTGTTATCTATGTGAACCCCTAAGTCTTTTTCCAGTACAGAATCCCCTAATATTACCCCATTTAGTATGTAGGTGTAATTTTTGGTCTTGCCCCACAGTGCATTACCTTACACTTGTCTGTGTTGAATCTCATTCTCCATTTTGTTGCCCATGCTTCCAGTTTAGTTAAGTCGTTCTGAAGAGACTCAGTATCCCCCTCCGTATTTATAACCTTACACAATTTGGTATCGTCAGCGAAAATTGACACCATGCTCTCTAGACCTTCTGTTAGGTCGCAGATGAAAATGTTGAACAAAAGTGGTCCAAGTACAGACCCTTGTGGCACACCACTTAGTACTGTAGTCCAATTTGAAAATGATCCATTGACTGCTCCCTATTATCTAACTCATTTCTGACCCAAGTGCATATTGTGCTCCCTAGCCCTATTTCTTGTAGCTTATAGATAAGACGCATGTGTGGTACAGTGTCGAAAGCTTTGGCAAAGTCTAAAAAGATTACATCCACCTCCTTACCCTGATCAAGGTTCGCACTTACTGTTTCATAAAAGCCAAGTAAGTTGGTTTGACATGATCTATCCTTCACAAATCCATGTTGGTTCCTTTTAATGACCTTATTTGCTTCAAGGAACTTTTGAATACTGTCCCTTAGAATACCTTCCAATACTTCCCCCGCTATAGATGTAAGACTAACTGGTCTATAATTACCTGGTTTAGCTTTGCTCCCCTTTTTGAATATCGGCACTACCTCCACTATACGCCAGTCTTTGGGAACCATACCCGATTTAATAGAATCCGTGAAGATCAGAAATAGAGGTCTTGCTAGTTCAGCGTGCAACTCCATAAGAACTCTCGGGTGAATTTCATCTGGACCAGGTGACTTATTAATCTTTCACTTTTTTAATCAGTCACAGACTACCTCCTCACATAAATAAGCATTTAGCAGTGGGACATTATCTTTGTTGAGATTTTGTGTTAGACCCAGCATTTGGTCCTCTCTGGTAAATACCGTTGAAAAAAACTTGTTTAGTGTGTTTGCTAGGTCATGATCATTTTTTATTAAGACTCCCCTCTTGTCCTTTAAAGGGCCTATACTCTCCTTCTTTAGTCTCTTGCTGTTGATGTACTTTAAAAAAATTGGGGATTAGCTTTGCTTTCCTTTGCTACTAGTTTTTCAGTTTCTACTTTAGCCACTCATTCCTTTTTTGCATATTTTGTTACAGTCCTTATAGTGCTGGAATGACTTCGTATTTTTTAAATGCTCATCTTTTTTTGTCCATTAATTCCTTTATATTTTTGTTAAACCACATTGGTTTGGGATTTTTATTCCTTTTTTTGCTGCTGATGGAAATAAATTTACAAGTATTAATAATTAGCAGTGATTTTAATACATCCCATTTCTCTGTAGTATTTTTTCCTTGAAACAGAATTTCCCATTCAATGTCCCTTAACGATTCCTTCATCATGTCAAAGTTGGCTTTGCTAAAGTTTAGAGTCCTAGTTGAGCCAGTATAGGACTGCTTATGAAAACTGATATTGAATGTGACCATGTTGTGGTCGCTGTTACCTATGGGCTCTCCTACTTCAATATTTGATACCAATTCCCCATTGTTAGTTAATACCAGGTCTAAGATTGCGTTGTACCTAGTTGGTTCCTTGATTAATTGAACTAATTATCATTTAGCGTGTTTAAAAACATATTGCCCCTAGCAGTATCACATGAATTGATTTTCCAGTTTATCTCTGGATTTTTAAAGTCTCCCATCATTACTATGTCTCCTACTCCTGCTGCTCTTTCAATTTGATTCAGTAACAATTTCTCGTCAGACACATTAATACCAGGCGGCCTGTAGCATAACCCCAATAATAACTTCTTTATTCCTTTAACCCAGCATGCAATTTCTACCCATAACATCTCAATAGTATTTACAGTTTCTTCTTGAATATCTTCCTGTATAACAGGTTTTAGAAATGGCTTTATGTAAAGACATACCCCTCCACCCCGTTTATTTAGTCTGTCTCTCCTGTACAGCGTGTAACCCTCTAAACTGACTGTCCAATCGTGAGATTCGTCCCACCACGTTTCAGTAATGCCTATAATATCATATTCCTTGCTTGCTGCGAGGATTTCTAGTTCCCCCTTTTTACCTGTAAGGCTTCTAGCATTTACATACATACAATTGAGATATGTATTTCCCCTTATGGTAGGGACATCATAATTCTTATGCAGCAAAGATGACCCGTAATCGTCATTGGTTACTGTTATTCTAAAAACCCTTTTTAGTTCCCATGTTACTACCCTTGCCCTCTGCTCTATTCCTCCTCCTTACGCCTCCCCCGTTTGTTCACTAACGCCACCCCTGCTATTCTTAATGAATGACCCGTGATTTCTTGCTAAACCCTCCCCCCAGGCACCTAGTTTAAAATCTCCTCCAACCTTCTAACCATCCTTCCCCCCAGCACCGCTGCCCCCTCCTCATTCAGGTGCAATCCATCACAACAAAATAGATGGCGCCTGACTGAGAAGTCCGCCCAGTATTCTAGGAACACAAACCCTTCTTTGCTGCACCAATCCCTAAGCCACACATTTACCTCCCTAATCTCCCTAGGCTAGTGCATGGCACTGGTAATAATTCGGAGAATATTACCTTAGATGTCCTTGCCTTAAGTTTCTTGCCTAATTCCCTATAGTCTTTCTTAAAGACATCCCACCTTCCACTAACTTTGTAGTTTGTGCCAACGTGCACCAAGACCGCTGGATCCTTCCCAGCCCCTCCCAACAATCTATCTACCCGGTCCGCGATGTGCCGCACCCGAGAACCCGGGAGACAACAGACCGTACGGCGATCACAGTCCCGGTAGCAGATTGCCCTGTCTGTCTTCCTAATAATGGAATCCCCTACCACCACAATCTGACTAGGTACCTTACTAACTTTTATACTAACTGCGCCAGAGGTACCGCTCCTCTGGTTGCTAGATGGAACAGTCTCCTCCAGCACCGTCATTTCCTCACTATCATCCTCCGATTCCTCGTCCAGTCGTGCAAATTTATTCGGGTTTCATAGTTCAGAGATGTCGAGACTCCCCCTCTTTTTCTTCCTTCTAACTGTGATCCAGCTAACTGCCTGGTCATCCTCATCTACCAGTGACACCTCCCTCAACTCCTCCACCGTTCTATCTAAACTTTGCTCGAGATTGTGAATCTCCCTCAGTCGCGTAACGGTTTTCTCTAGATCAGTTACCTGTGCGTCCAGGGCAACCGTTCGCAAACACCTTGTGCAAATGTACTCACACTGGGATGGTTGCTCCAGGTGTGCGTACATCTTGCACGACATGTACTGAGTGAAATCCCGAATCCCAGCCCCACCCATATTTTTGTAAGGTCTAACTCCCTGTTACCCAAGAAGAAATAGAGAAGCAAGACAATCTAGGAAAAACACTCACTATACAATAATGAAGTTAGGCTTTTACTTATCTATCCTTAGCGTCCTCTAATCCTTCGCTTTTATGCAGCAGTAGTCCCCGGTTCCTTCGCTTTTATTCAGCAGTCTCCGTCCCCTTCCGTCCTCTCCTCCGATGTCTGCAGCAGCAGTCTTCCTTGCCCCCTTGTGCAGCTCAGCAGTGGATTCAGACCCCGCAGGCCGATTGTGGGTCCCTGGTAGTACCTGCTGGCAGCAGCAGTAGGCTCTTTCCCCACAGGCAGCATCCCTGGGCAGTATCTAGTTGCTCACACACAAAATAGAACAAAAACAAAGACAGAAACAAAAGCAGCCCTATATCCTCAAAATATCTGCCCCTCACACACACACACATGAAATCTCAGCCCCTCACACACGCAACAATCACAGCCCCTCTGCTACTCCAAGTTAGAGACCCTCTCACTCACTCAGTCAGCCCCTTGCAGCCTCACCAGAGACTTAATGGTCTTGCAAATATTTGTGTTCCTGATTGTGTATTATAAAACTCACCTTTTTCTGTATTCTAACTCACCTGCTGCTGTTTCAAACTCACTATTCACTTAAAAGCCAAGCTTCACTTTACAATGCAAGCTATCACAATGAGCCAGCATTATGGAAACAATGGGTTAAATTCATATTTAATTTCCTAATCCAATTGACCAGTTACTTAAACAATGTACGATCAAATAATGTAGACAATAACAACATATTCATTTATTTAAACATTTTCAAAGCTCTATTAGAAATCCCAGCTGTTTCAGACTGTTTGGTCCCTCTCCACATTGACCTTTCCTCTCCAACAACCTGCCAAAAGGCCATTAGTAACTCTCCTGCCAAAGGTTTAAGATTTTTTTCCCAAAGCCTACTGATCATTGCTACACAAGTTTAAAATCCCCATGTGTCTAGTTAGTGCTTTTATAAGAGTCCCTCCTGAAGGAAGGCTGAATAAGTTAAGAAATCTTTAAATCACTAAGTCCCAGCAGCTATTGAACTCTCATCGATCGTGTGCCAGTGAAGTTAATATTTAAAAATGTTAGCTCGACATACTTTTAAAAACGTTAGTAGACTGCTATCTAGACGACCTTCCAATTTCTAAACATGGCCATGCCCACATGGATGTCATATCCCACCTTCCAATTACACCATATATTTCTAGCCATTGCAGCTGCACAAGCAGGGGCGTAAAATAGAGGAGAGGGCCCATGTGCAGTCTCTGTCCAGGCTCCCTTCTCTCTAGCTGGCCGCCAGTGAGTAGACTCTTGCGTAGTAGCAGATTCGGCCATAGGCATAGGCATCTGAAAAACGGTATCCGGTTGATAGATAGACAGTGTCTAGTTAGGCAGTCAATAGATAGACACCATATGTTAGATAGACATTAGGTCCACAGGAAAAAGGTAGACAGGGTCAAAAGTTCGACAGGATCAAAAGTTCGACAGGGTCAAAAGGTCGACATGAAAATGGTCGACATAAAAAGATAGACAATTTTTTTTTTTTTTAAATTTAACATGTTTTTGGACTATTTAATACCTTCTCTATCCATGTCGGCATAGAATTGGTTATAAACCTTGTGGCGAGCGCAGCGAGCCACCGAGCCCGAAGTGTGCCGAGCGAAGCGAGCCCCACGAGGGTATGGCTTTCTACAATTGGGGGTCCCAGATGACAAAACTACTCACACAAACCACAAAAATGCAAAAAACATGGTGTCTACCTTTTTTATGTCTACCATTTTCATATCGACCTTTTGACCCTGTCGACCTTTTGTACTGTCTACCTTTTTCATGTCCACCCTTTGACCCTGTCGACCTAATGTCTGTCTAACATATGGTGTCTATCTATTGACTGTTTAACGAGACACTGTCTATCTTTTATACCACATCCCTGAAAAACCTAGAGGCATCTAGGCAGGCTGGACATCTAATTAGCATTTTCGGCTGTTGCTTAATTGCAGTTGCTGTAGTCGCCGTGGATGTAATGCACCGGCACTGGCCAGTTCAATAAAGTTTTTTTTTGTACATTGGGTCACAGCATACGTGGTGTTATGAAGCACCACTGAGACAGGCAGAGCAGAGGAGCCGCGGTGGGCAGCTAGATGATATCAAAGAAGGTAAATGTGGTTAGTAGCGGATTTACTGTTATGTGACCAAAGCGGCCGCTTAGGGCACAATGGGTCCAAGAGGGCCCGCCAACAGGGCTGTATCTGTGAAGGGGCCACTATTACTACTGGTGCCAGTGTCCAGAACCGCACCGCACTACAGTGTTAAAACTCAAATAAACTACAACTCCCAGCAGCCCTTTCAGCAAGGGAACTCCCAGCAGCAAGGGCTGTTGGGGGCTGTAGTTTATTGTAAGTTTTAACACTAGCGTGGTGTGGTGCCGAACACCGGCAATGCCCGGCGACAGGTATAACGGTTACACATGTACTCATCATCATACTTCCAAGAGGACCCGGCACAATAACCCCCAGGCCACTCAGTAAAAAATCTGATTGCCAAACACCTTGGTCTGCACTGCTGGTGCCTCACTTTACAAGTGAGAGCTGCAGTGACAGCAACAGGTAGAATGGATGAAGCTGAGCTGCACATGCTCAGCAGAGGCAACAATGCATTCAGCGCGACACCAACTCTACACTGGGCACGCAGAGTTACCCCAGCTGCCTGGCAGACTGGATAATTCAGAGCCCTGTCTGCCTGGCTTCCATACCTCTGCAGCAATTTACAGCCCTGGCTGCTACAACATTGAACAGGATATTCTCACTCTCAGTGGTGAGGAACCACCACGTGAAGAGGAGCGGCATGGCATGGAATGAAGAAGTAGAATAACAGAAGAAAAAGAAGATAGAAAAGAAATACAGAGAGAGAACATGTAGGTAAGAAAGAATCTGATGTAGTTAAGCTGGGGTCCCAGTGGGGACTATGATGTTATTTGGGGGAACAGTGGGGACTATGATGTTATTTGGGGCACAATGGAGCCTATCCCCCAGTATGGGGCATGTAATGTGAATTGGGGGCACTATGCAGCATTCAAAGGGAATTTGAGGCACTGTGCGGCATTTAATGTGAATTGGAGGTACTGTGCGCCTTTTTAATGTGAATTGGGAGCACTGTGCAGCGTTTAATGTCAATTGAGGGCACTGTGCAACTTTTTTATGTAAATTGGGGGCAAATGCAAACTCCTCCACAGTGATGCTGCTCCATCCTCTGGCCATTCACCAGGGCCCCTGGGGGCAGATACCGAGCCATCAAGAGCACAGGTCAGCTCACTTGAAGTTCTGTTCACATGCTGCAGGGACTAGTAAAAACCTGCCTGACAACTGCCGCTGGGGGGCTGTCACCGGGTATGGGGGGATTGTTTGAGAAAGGGGGCCCTCAAATCGGTGCCTTGGTGCTGGTGGTGCACCAGTCTTACCTAGGACACCAAATTTATTAGGGCCTGCTCTGCACAGCAGCCATTTTTAGTGTTGTGGTTTTTTTCTTATATTTGAGAAATGCAGGGAAAATGACCGCCACTGCCAACATGGGACTCCAGAGAGAAAAGCTTTGAAGAAATTACTACAGGGTGCACCCATTATAGGTATGTTTCTACACACAAGCTATTGTATTGGGAGAGGATTATCTTAACATAGTTGTCTACCCTCCCGCATTCAGCAGGAGACTCCCTGAAATAGCAGCAATCTCCCTGAATAGTCCATCAATCTCCCGGATTATACCTTAGACCCATTATGCAGCTGTTATATTCTTGGGGAACAAAAATAAATCAGAGATACATAAATGTACATGGGCTCATCGCTGCCATTTCCCTGCATTGGTTATAAGGCACAATGATCCTGGTACTGCTCATCCTCCGCCTGTTGGACTGTGAGATGAGACTCGCTGGTAAATGCTGGTTCTGCAAGCTGTAGAAGGCTGAATCACAGCATAGCTGTAGTCCTTCCACTTTACTGGGAGCTCTGGTCCCTGTAGACCAGCTGAGATTGCTATCTATATACTGTAATTATGTAAGTCATTTTTTTATTTTTTTTACACCGCTGCTGTGAGGCCATGCCCCCTTTTCAGATGCACTTGTCTATGGCACACAGTGTGGGCTGTTTAGCTCACCGGATGTCATTGACGCCACTGAAATAATAATAATAATAATAATAATAAAAACACTTTAGCGAGAGCTTAATATTTAGCAATTACGCATTTTGGGCACTATTCAGATCGAGTAGCAGAATCTGCTACTCAGTACTATCGCATACTGGGGGCCGCCCAGCATGCAAAGTCCTGCCCAGCGATGCAATCGCAATTCAATTGTGATCACATTGTAGAACAAGGAATTAGGGATGACCCCCTGCATAAACAGCATTTTTTTTTTTGGAGCAGCTGCGTGTGATGTCACGCAGCCACCCGGAAAGTAGTCCGGAACATGGACCCACAAAGCCGCATCAATGCCCCCTCCCAGATGACCTCCACTGTCAATCAAATTGTGATCGCATTCTTCAGGGATGCGATCGCAATGTGGAAGTCCACAGCAAGCGTGCACAGACTTCGCACATGTGCTGATGGCTGAAAAGTGTTTTTAAAAAGATAGAGTAGGAAGCTGAATGAGGGTCTTTGTGCATTGTAGACTGATTTCTGTGTTAAAGAGAAAAATATGAGATTCATTTTATTTGTCAAAACAAATGTTTACACTATAAAACTGTATTATTTAAAACATGCATGTTTGTAAATAATAAAACATTGGAATAATTGACCTGGGACAGAGTAGGCATGGGCGTGCGCAGATGCCGACATGGGTTTGCTGCTCCAGGACTTCCCCCCTCCACCACATTATGGTCTACTCCCCCCCCCCCTTCCTCGTCCAGAACATAGACTGCTTACCTGGGCAGCCCAGGTGAGCAGTCCATGTCCCAAAGCAAGGGGTGTGTCAAGACTAAGGTTTTGTGAACCCGGTGTTAGTGAAGTCTGTGCGGGCGACTGGAGGATTATATGAATACTACCACTGACCTGGTTTGGGACTGTTGTGGACTCTGGGTCTCTTCCGGTGACTGGGAAGAGGAACCGCAGCAGAGATGGCCGAATCTAGGTTCTCCTCATGCAGGATTAGGTCGGCAGACAGGAGGCATGCAGAAGATCTCCTGAAAGACAGAACTGGAAAGGCACTGATGAATCAGTGAAGAATACCAGGTATAATTGTGCTAAAGGGCACGGGGTGCTTGGAGACACTGAGGTGCTTGGGGACACTGAGGTGCTTGGGGACACTGAGGTGCTTGGGGACACTGAGGTGCTTGCGGACACTGAGGTGCTTGCGGACACTGAGGTGCTTGCGGACACTGAGGTGCTTGGAGACACTGAGGTGCTTGGAGACACTGAGATGCTTGGAGACACTGAGGTACGTGGAGGCACTGAGGTGCGTGGAGGCACTGAGGTACGTGGAGGCACTGAGGTGCGTGGAGGCACTGAGGTGCGTGGAGGCACTGGGGTGCGTAGAGACACTGGGGTGCGTAGGGGTGCTGAGGCACGGAGGTGCTGGAAGCACGGAGATGCTGAGGCATGGAGGTACTGAGGCACGGAGGTGCTGTGGCACGGAGGTGCTGGAAGCACGGAGGTACTGAGGCACGGAGGTACTGAGGCACTGAGGCACGGAGGTACGGAGGCACGGAGGTACTGATGCACGGAGGTGCTGGAAGCACGGAGGTGCTGAGGCACTGAGGCACGGAGATGCTGAGGCACTGAGGTGCTGAGGCACGGAGGTACGGAGATGCTGAGTCACGGAGGTACTGAGGCACTGAGGGGCTGAGGCACGGAGGTACTGAGGCACGGAGGCACGGAGGTACTGAGGCACGGAGGTACTGAGGCACGGAGGTGCTGTGGCACGGAGGTGCTGGAAGCACGGAGGTACTGAGGCACGGAGGTGCTGAGGCACGGAGGTACTGAGGCACAGATATGCTGGAAGCACGGAGGTGCTGAGGCACGGAGATGCTGAGGCACGGAGATGCTGGAAGCACGGAGATGCTGGAAGCACGGAGATGCTGAGCCCTGGAGATCCCAACTACAACAGTAGTAAAACTGAAACACGACAGCTGTGGTTTTCAGTGGAGAACACGGAATTCAGTACTGTGCCTTTAAGACAAAACATTGCAGCTGTACCTTTACATTGAGACTCAGGGAAATGGTGAAATCAAATGGCAACACACAAGTAAACCAAACGGTAACAAGGGAACAGAGTTTCCACAGGAACTTAGGTACAAAGGTTACCTTTAGGGAGCTCAGCTTAAGACCCACACAAGGCTGTATGTGACACAAGGAACTGGCCCAGATTCCAACTCAGCCTCCTGATTTATACTTCCTGGTCCTTGATGATTGGTGGGCAGGATTAGGTGATGTCACTGTCATGTGACTACTCTAGCCAAGGCTGTGATGTAGAATGAGGCCTAGCAGGCCAAGAGAACACTGAAGCCTGGACTTCTGCAAAACACAGGATGCTTGCTTTTAGATTACTGAATTCAGCCTCACACAGGAGATCACCACAGGTGGAGCTAATTAACTATTACCTCTCAGGCAGAGAACTCAGGAAAACTGACAAGCTGTTTAACTCCGTGAGTGAAAAGACACAGGATCCAGGACAGATGGCAGGGGTAAGTCACCAAATATAAAACCTACAGTCAGGATTGTGACAGTATCCCCCTCTTCAAGGGTGGACTCCGGACACCCATCTTGAATCTTAGAGGAACTTGAGAAATTCATACAGAAGAATTTAGGACCTTCGTTAATGCAGATTCCAAAGGTTTAGGACTAAATTCTTTAACTACAGCGTTACTGAAAGTCTGTAAGTCAGGGAACACAGGATCATTACTCTCAAAGAGCATGTTGGCCCACTCCAAAGCTCTTCCTCTGAATGCCAGGAACAGATATCGAGTAACGTTGGAAAGAGTTACTGCACCTGAAGGATCAGACTCCATCCGAGAGAGAAATTGTTCAACCAGAGCGGCATATTGCAATAAATCTCCATCAAAGTAGATAGGTGGAAAACCATCAGACGAAAGCTTAGAGGATGAAACTGAAGAAAGCTTTGGCTGGACGAGTAGGACTGGATTGGATCCAAGGATACTTGAATTGGCTGGAGCCAAAGGAGACGGACCAGGCTGGTCCTGGAGTATTGCTGGACCGGCTGGAACCGGAACGGACTGGCCAAGCTGGGCCTGGAGTATTGCTGGACCGGCTGGAACCGGGACGGACTGACCAGGCGGAGCCTGGAGTATTGATGGACCGGCTGGAACTGGGACGGACTGACCAGGCTGGGCCTGGAGTATTGCTGGACCGGCTGGAACCGGGACGGACTGACCAGGCAGGGCCTGGAGTATTGCTGGACCGGCTGGAACCGGGACGGGCTGAGCCCTTTCTTCACAGGGCTGGGCTGAGGCAAGAGCCCCCACTTCACGGGGCTGGGCTGAGGCAAGAGCCCCCTCTTCACGGGGCTGGGCTGAGGCAAGAGCCCCCTCTTCACGGGGCTGGGCTGAGGCAAGAGCCCCCTCTTCACGGGGCTGGGCTGAGGCAAGAGCCCCCTCTTCACGGGGCTGGGCTGAGGCAAGAGCCCCCTCTTCACGGGGCTGGGCTGAGGCAAGAGCCCCCTCTTCACGGGGCTGGGCTGAGGCAAGAGCCCCCTCTTCACGGGGCTGGGCTGAGGCAAGAGCCCCCTCTTCACGGGGCTGGGCAGCACTCTGTAGAATCTCTGGCTGGGCAGCACTCTGTAGAATCTCTGGCTGGGCAGCACTCTGTAGAATCTCTGGCTGGGCAGCACTCTGTAGAATCTCTGGCTGGGCAGCACTCTGTAGAATCTCTGGCTGGGCAGCACTCTGTAGAATCTCTGGCTGGGCAGCACTCTGTAGAATCTCTGGCTGGGCAGCACTCTGTAGAATCTCTGGCTGGGCAGCACTCTGTAGAATCTCTGGCTGGGCAGCACTCTGTAGACTCTCTGGGGCTGGACGCTCTGAAGACGCCCCTCCTGGGGCTGGACGCTCTGAAAATGCCCCTCCTGGGGCTGGACGCTCTAAAGACGCCCCTCCTGGGGCTGGACGCTCTGAAGACGCCCCTCCTGGGGCTGTGGACACGGACTCCTCTGTGACTGTAAATGGCTTGAACATTCTTCTCTGGACACCCAACTTGGGATAAGGTCTTTTAACCACCGGACCCCAGTCATAAATTTGAGTCTCTCTCAGAAGAGTAGCCTTCTTGATACCCCTGTCAGCAGCAGAAGGATCGGATACTGTGGATGACTTGTAGACATGAGCACTATGATACTGAGATTTGTCACTATTACCTGGCTTGCGAAGAATGCAGTCTTTAACAAAATGACCAGAATTTCCACAGTAAAGACAGAGATGTAGCTCCTTACGCCGCTGACGTTCAGCTTCAGAGAGCTTGGGCCGTGGATAGCTCTGATGAAAAACTTTCCCTTGCGCAGAGGAAGAGACTCTATTAACTGGATGGGACAAAACAGGATCAACAACGTTGGTAGTATTCCTGAGGAGATCAGGCATCACAGAGAGAATACTAGGCAAAAGTTCTTGTAACTGTAGTAACATCTGGTAGAAAATCTGCAGTTGGTCAGGAGTCTTAGAGCAGAAGGTCATAGAATCTCTGGAGGACGAATTCCGCTGCAGACACTGTGCCAATCGATGCTGAGTCGACTCCAGACCTTCCAAGCGTCCTGCAATATTGCTTAGGAGGTCATGCGTCAGACAAACACTTTCGGCCGGGTCCATGTGGCCAGTTCCTACTGTCAAGACTAAGGTTTTGTGAACCCGGTGTTAGTGAAGTCTGTGCGGGCGACTGGAGGATTATATGAATACTACCACTGACCTGGTTTGGGACTGTTGTGGACTCTGGGTCTCTTCCGGTGACTGGGAAGAGGAACCGCAGCAGAGATGGCCGAATCTAGGTTCTCCTCATGCAGGATTAGGTCGGCAGACAGGAGGCATGCAGAAGATCTCCTGAAAGACAGAACTGGAAAGGCACTGATGAATCAGTGAAGAATACCAGGTATAATTGTGCTAAAGGGCACGGGGTGCTTGGAGACACTGAGGTGCTTGCGGACACTGAGGTGCTTGGGGACACTGAGGTGCTTGGGGACACTGAGGTGCTTGGGGACACTGAGGTGCTTGGGGACACTGAGGTGCTTGCGGACACTGAGGTGCTTGCGGACACTGAGGTGCTTGGAGACACTGAGGTGCTTGGAGACACTGAGATGCTTGGAGACACTGAGGTGCGTGGAGGCACTGAGGTACGTGGAGGCACTGAGGTACGTGGAGGCACTGAGGTGCGTGGAGGCACTGAGGTGCGTGGAGGCACTGGGGTGCGTAGAGACACTGGGGTGCGTAGGGGTGCTGAGGCACGGAGGTGCTGGAAGCACGGAGATGCTGAGGCACGGAGGTACTGAGGCACGGAGGTGCTGTGGCACGGAGGTGCTGGAAGCACGGAGGTACTGAGGCACGGAGGTGCTGAGGCACTGAGGCACGGAGGTACGGAGGCACGGAGGTACTGATGCACGGAGGTGCTGGAAGCACGGAGGTGCTGAGGCACTGAGGCACGGAGATGCTGAGGCACTGAGGTGCTGAGGCACGGAGGTACGGAGATGCTGAGTCACGGAGGTACTGAGGCACTGAGGGGCTGAGGCACGGAGATGCTGAGGCATGGAGGTACTGAGGCACGGAGGCACGGAGGTACTGAGGCACGGAGGTACTGAGGCACGGAGGTACTGAGGCACGGAGGTACTGAGGCACGGAGGTGCTGTGGCACGGAGGTGCTGGAAGCACGGAGGTACTGAGGCACGGAGGTGCTGAGGCACAGAGATGCTGGAAGCACGGAGGTGCTGAGGCACGGAGATGCTGAGGCACGGAGATGCTGGAAGCACGGAGATGCTGGAAGCACGGAGATGCTGAGCCCTGGAGATCCCAACTACAACAGTAGTAAAACTGAAACACGACAGCTGTGGTTTTCAGTGGAGAACACGGAATTCAGTACTGTGCCTTTAAGACAAAACATTGCAGCTGTACCTTTACATTGAGACTCAGGGAAATGGTGAAATCAAATGGCAACACACAAGTAAACCAAACGGTAACAACGGAACAGAGTTTCCACAGGAACTTAGGTACAAAGGTTACCTTTAGGGAGCTCAGCTTAAGACCCACACAAGGCTGTATGTGACACAAGGAACTGGCCCAGATTCCAACTCAGCCTCCTGATTTATACTTCCTGGTCCTTGATGATTGGTGGGCAGGATTAGGTGATGTCACTGTCATGTGACTACTCTAGCCAAGGCTGTGATGTAGAATGAGGCCTAGCAGGCCAAGAGAACACTGAAGCCTGGACTTCTGCAAAACACAGGATGCTTGCTTTTAGATTACTGAATTCAGCCTCACACAGGAGATCACCACAGGTGGAGCTAATTAACTATTACCTCTCAGGCAGAGAACTCAGGAAAACTGACAAGCTGTTTAACTCCGTGAGTGAAAAGACACAGGATCCAGGACAGATGGCAGGGGTAAGTCACCAAATATAAAACCTACAGTCAGGATTGTGACAGGGTGGAATAAGTAGTCCATTACCCGGCAGTGGGGTGAAGTCCCGGAGCGGAACCCCTGTGTCGGCATCTGCACCCGCCTATGAGTCTAGGACTGAATAGCCCACCAAGAGAATGCAAAGGTAGGAGTCCATGCTTAGGGGTTTGGTCAGCCTCCACATGGGGTGTGGTCAGCCAACACAGAGGCTTGGCTAACCATTAGAGAGTGCACGGTCTGGGCTCCTTGATAAATATACAGCATGATAATGTACCAGATTAATAACAGCATAAGGTAACATACTGTATGTATAATTCAAGTGCACAGTCTGGAACCTAATGAAGGGTATGGGTCTTCAGGTAGTGGGGCCCACCGTGGGGTTTACCTGGTGACCCTTGAGTCTGGACCAATCCAACCCTGACCTGGGATGACCTGTTTATATTGGTAAGTACATAATTGAAAATCTCATGGGGCAGCAACTGCTAGTGTGTACAATTTGAGGACGCATTTGGATATTCCTGACTGAATTTGAGCTAGGCACACTCACACTAGTGTTATTATGCCCAGATGCAAAAACAAGAATTTGTGTTGCAAGAAAAAGGCCCAGATTTATCAAGCCTTGGAAAGTGATACATTGCACGGTGATAAAGTACAAACCAATCAGCAACGAACTGACATTTTCAAACGCAGCCTGTAACATGGCAGTAAGCAGCTGGTTGGTTGGTACTTTATTACAGTGCATTTTATCACTCTCCAAGGCTTGATAAATCTGGGCCAAAATATTGAAAATGACTGCAGCAGGTGGGATCTTCAGTTGGGAGATAATGCATTTTTATGCTTTCAAATACCAATAATTTACATAACCCATTCATTGGTAAGTAAGGCACTCATCCTAAACACTGCAGGGGTTCAAATGTGGCACTGTAAGGTAACCACTATTTACTGTCGCTCAGACCCAGGAAGGGTTGATTACCCCATTAAGCCCCCAACGCCTCAGGCAGAACATTGCAGACATAAGGGGGGTACTCACGGAGCGATCACTGCTTAAAATCTAAGCAATCTGACTAGATTGCTTAGATTTTAAGCATGATCGCTCCGTGTGTACCCCCCACAGCGATAGCGATCCGCAGCCCCGCGCATCGCTATCGCTGGTGCTAGATTAGGCCAACCTAGCAGGTCGCTCATTTCACCCACTGGGTGAAATGAGCGCCCCCCCCCCCCCATCTCCCCCCGCACGCTCAGCACACATCTCTCCCACATCGGCCCGTGAGTACTGGGCTTTAGTAACAAGCTAGGAAATTAGGGGAGGAGGGGGACTGTACTGTACACACTAATTCTAAACATAGTAAGAGGTGCTACCATGCTGAGACTTGTAGTGCCACACAGAATGCAGGTACACAGTCTACTCTTAACACTATGAACTCTAGTAAAATTCAAGTCAAAAGCACGGGATCCCCAGGCCAGCACAACCCTACCTCGTCTAATTACTACTTCTTACCTATACAGTATAACATTTTTAGCACTGAGCTGCTACTTCTTATTACTGAAACACCTTTTAACACTTAAACTGCTACTTCTCACTAGTGTAATGTCTTGGGGCGGTAGGGCTGTGCTTGCTTGGGGGTCGCGTGCTCTGGACTTAGAAATGTTAGAAACCCACTTGATGCAGTAGGTGATAGGTGGGTCCCTATTTTTTGGCCCAAAGATATGCCAAGAACCTATATTTTGTTTCACATTAAATTGCAGAGTTTATTATGATTTTTCTGATTACTTGAGTTCTTAGTGTTTAGAGTGTGCACCTGCATTTTCTTTTTTCTGTGAAGCTAGGAAATGGGTAAGAGCATCTCCCAAATTCTAGCACCCGTTGAGGAGGAGAAAATGGCCCAGTCAGTAGATAAAGGGGGCAAAACTTTTCTTAAACATATAAATGAAAGGAGAAAATCATATGGAGGAATAATAAGACTTAAGACAGAAAGTGAAAATTTGGTGGAAGGAGACAAGGCAATAGCAGATCACCTAAATAATTATTTTTGCTCAGTATTTACTACAGAAGGAGAAGGGAAGGGGCCACAGTTAAGTTGCAAGGACATTCATAAAAATAAGGTAGCTGAAACTACATTTACAGAGGAGAAGGTCCTAAAAGAACTTTCAAAACTAAAAGTGGATACATCAATGGGGCCAGATGGAATAAACCCAAGAGCTAAAAGATGTGCTGGTGGCACCATTACCAGAATTAATTAACCAGTCACTAAATACAGATGCCATTCCAGAAAAAAAAGTGGAAGCAAGGAATAAGCAAGTAACTACAGACCAGTAAGCCTTATATCAGTAGTAGGGAAAGTAATGGAAAAACTATTAAAAGAAAGAGTTGGGGAATATCTTAAATCAAACAACTTACAGGATCCAAAATAGCATGGCTTTATTGGTGGGAGATCATGCCAAACAAATCATATTGACTTTTTTTACTCTGTGATGAAAATAATAGATCAAGGGGAAGCCGTAGATGTAGCATATAAAGACTTTAGTAAGGCATTTCACACTGTCCCACATCGCAGACTGCTAAATAAACTTGAAAGCATGGGGGTGGATTATAGAACAGTTAAATGGATAAGAACCTAGTTGCAGAATAGGAAACAGACAGTTGTAGTAAATGGAGTGAAATCTATGGAGGCAAACGTTACCAGTGGAGTACCCCAGGGATCTGTACTTGGAGCAGTTCTCTTTAATATATTTGTTGGTGACATTGCAAATGGTATTGAAGGGAAAGTATGCCTTTTTGCAGATGATACAAAGATTTGCAACAGGGTAGACACACCGGGAGGGGTAAAACAAATGATTGACGACCTAGCTAGGCTTGAGAAATGGTCAAGAACGTGGAAACTACAGTTTAATGCTAAAAAATGCAAACTCATGCACTTGAGTCTCAAAAAATCCAAAGGCTAAATATAGTATCAAGGGTACTATAATGGAAACTACTGAGGAGGAAAGGGATTTAAGAGTCACTATTTCAAGTGACTTAAAGGCAGGAAAGCAATCCAACAAAGCAATGAAAAAGGCAAGTCAGATGTTTGGTTGCATAGCGAGAGGAATCAGTAGCAGGAAATAAGAAGTAATAATGCCACTGTATAGATCATTGGTACGGCTTCATCTGGAATACTGTGTCCAGTTCTGGAGACCTCGGGGGTCATTCCGAGTTGTTCGTTCGTTATATTTTTCTCGCAACGGAGCGATTAGTCGCTAATGCGCATGCGCAATGTCCGCAGTGCGACTGCGTCAAGTAAATTTGCTATGCAGTTAGGTATTTTACTCACGGCATTACAAGGTTTTTTCTTCGTTCTGGTGATCGTAATGTGATTGACAGGAAGTGGGTGTTTCTGGGCGGAAACTGGTCGTTTTATGGGTGTGTGCGAAAAAACGCTGCCGTTTCTGGGAAAAACGCGGGAGTGGCTGGAGAAACGGAGGAGTGTCTGGCCGAACGCTGGGAGTGTTTGTGACGTCAAACCAGGAACGAAACTGACTGAACTGATCGCAGTTGCCGAGTAAGTGTGGAGCTACTCAGAAACTGTTAAGAAGTGTCTATTCGCAATTCTGCTAATCTTTCGTTCGCAATTTTGATAAGCTAAGATTCACTCCCAGTAGGCGGCGGCTTAGCGTGTGCAAAGCTGCTAAAAGCAGCTTGCGAGCGAACAACTCGGAATGAGGGCCCATATCTCTTGAAGGATATAAATACATTAGAGAGTGTACAAAGAAGGGCAACTAAAATGGGGCATGATCTACATCACAAAACTTACCTGGAAAGGCTAAAAGTTCTTAACATGTATAGTTTGGAGGAGAGAAGTGAAAGGGGGGACATGATAGAAACTTTCAAATATACCAAGGGTTTTAATAAAGTTCAGGATGGAAACATTCTTCAAAGGAAGAGGAGTATTAGAACTTGAGGACATACACTGAAACTGGAGGGAGGCAGGTTCAGGGGAAATTTAAGGAAAAATTACTTTACAGAAAGGGTAGTAGACAAGTGGAATAGCCTCCTATCAGAGGTGGTAGAGGCTAAGACTGTAGAGCAATTTAAACATGCTTGGGATAGGCATATAAATATCCTTACAAATAATTAAGGATAAAAAAGGGGCAGACTAGATGGGCCACGTGGTTCTTATCTGCTGTCAAATTCTATGTTTCTATGTAGAGATCCCTCTTTCAAATGATGTGACCCCCTGAGAAGCTATTCTCTTGTGATTTGAGAATTTATCCTTTCTTCACCATGATGCCGCAAAAGAAAATTATGTACATAATCTTTAATAATGAGGTATATAAGAAATACAATGCTCATGTATTCATTTCCCACTTTTTGAAAGAAAGTTGATTGTTCCTGAAATTCACAGTGCAGCTCTTGAATGGACTCATGGAGTTCACTCTAAAAAAAAACAGTCTTCCCCTATAGTATTTAATATGTGGTAATCACCAGACAATAACCTTACACTATAAAAAGCTGTAAGTTTCTAGAGATGAAGGGATTCTTCTAATTTCCAGATATCTATTATGTTAGCCTCAACAAAAAGAGGAGTCGCCTCATTTGGGGGTCTATTTACTAAGCGTTTGAGAGAGAAAAAGTGGAGATACATAACGTACAAACCAGCTAGCTCCTGTCATTTTTCAAACACAGCCTGTAACATGACAGTTAGGAGCTGATTGGTTGGTACTTTATCTCTCTCCATTTTATCTCTCTCCAAGACTTAGTAAATAGACCCCTTGATCTGGTAGGTTGTCTGTTTTAAAAAAAATTTTTACAGTATGCTCTATTTGACTCTCATCCTACTGTATATTTATTCCAACACATTGTAAATGTTTTATTCAAACACATATGAATACGGATAATGATAGTCAATTTATCCTGCTGTCCATTGTCATAGGTACTGTAATTCCAGGACAAACAAAAACAATGGGTGAAATTCCGCATGGAACATTTAAGGTAAAAATCCAAATCTGGAATGAGGTAAATGTTCCATAGAAGTTTTAAAAATGTTGCTAACCTCTAAGATATACCGAGCAACATGTCACATTGGGTCTTATTTATTCACCATTTGTATTTGAATATTCTTAAAAGTGTTGCAGTAAACACAGATGGGTGTGTGTGTAGATAAGGTGAAGCATAATGTGTACTCCAAGAACATCTGGATAGCCATTACTGTGCCCTGGAACTGAGCCTTTTCTGACACTTTCCTTTACAGTACAAGAGTTGTACAACACATTTATTGTCTGCCTCAATCTGTTTTCAGTGTAACATCCAAGCAGTAGTATGTTGGACCTATGTATAAGTTTGCTTCACATAGAAGTTTGTCCCAACTTAATTGTTCACTTACACAGAAGTGTGTTTTGTTCTATGTGATTAGTACACCAGTATCCTTGGACAGTACTCCTTCCACCCTTAGGTATGTTCTGTTTCCAAAGGGGCTGATTTAGAGGTGAACGCTATTGTCATCGCTGCTGATTCTTTGTTTGACTATATGCAAATGCTGCAGAAAGCACTTTGTGTAAATAGCCTTGCTGCACCCAAAGCATCGGATCACTGCGTAAACATCGGGCATTTGAGTAAACCTCAGGTTACTAAGGATGTCTGGTGATTTCACGCTATCAGGGTCGGTGAAGCTGCATTTGAGGATGCAGCCATTGGCTTCTGTATGCCCAGAAAATGGGTCAGCATGCCACCATTTCTTACACTTTGTCTGTCACCACCGTCAAAGGCCAGCAGCATGATAATCATTGCAGACCCAGATCTGCACATGCACAGTGTGGCTTCTGCACATGTGCAGATCTTAAAACATCTCTATTTACCATAAACATTGAAAAAGCATTCCACCCTTGAATCAGACCCAAGAACACATTGTCTTTACACGGTGTCCAATTAAGATCACTTGTGTCGAGGGGGGGGGGGGGGGGGGCAAGTACTAATTTCTTGCTCCCCCCTGCCCCCTTTCTTCCCTGAGTATACTTACCTTGATCTGGGTGCAGGTTCCTCCTTCTCCACAGCACATCTTCCCAGTGGCAACGTTGGGAAAATGGAGCTAGTTCTCTAGTGCACATGTGCCATCTTCCCAAATATCACTAGGAAAATGTGACCTCCTCCCAAGCATTACCCCCCTCCCCCACCACCCAATCTGAATGGCGGCCCCCTTTTTTATATGTATTTTTTAGGCCATGTCCCCATGCAGTACCTGGGCCTGACACTACTCTCTACGGCTCTAGTTAAGATCATTGGGGATCATTCAGACCCGATCACATGCGCGTTGCTGTCTGGCAACAGGGGTCGCCGGACAGCGACAGAGTGTACAAAGAAAGCGATTGCAGGGGCGATCGCAAGAAGATTGACAGGGAGAAGGCGTTCGTGGGCGACAACTCACCGTTTCAAGGGAGTGTCCGGGAAAACGCAGGCGGATTTCTGATGTCAGCAACAGCAGCGGCTGAGTAAGTTCTGGGCTGTAAAGAAAGTGCAGCTCTCTGCACAGCCGTTCGCACTCCTGCACAGCGATTACTCCCACCCCTGTAGGCGGCGATTACCTGGTCGCAGCAGTGCAAAAAACAGCCTGCGTGCGACCAAGTCTGAATTACCCCCATTGGTTTAGAAAAGACAGCTGATCTTTCTCAATGACCTAGCACCAGCTCAGTTAATTACACCATGACCCCTCAGCCTCAGCACAACTGCATGGTAATTTTGCATGACAGTTTACCAAGTCTTCTCAGTTGTTTTCTCTTTTATTTCACTAATCATTTTTTTTAATTATCCATCTTGCTTTGCTCATTTTTTGATGTATTAATGGGATGATCTCTTAAAAGCATTTGTAGCATCCAAAGTTGTAATCATGAGTATCACATGTTATATGGTTTCTCAAGAGCACACGCATAGATTTTTCTAATCGGATCTGTCAACGCTTATAGCTAAAATGCAAACAAGGGAACTTTCAAAATGCATGACAAGCATTTTGTGCTGAAAATAATTTAATGTATGTTTTTGGAAGAACACTGAGGTTCACTGAGTAGTGAGTAATAAAAGTTTATTCTTTCATGTGATTAATTTGGCAAAATTATCTTACTGCAGCTAAGAAGAGTCTCAGACATTAGACAAGTGAGGACTGTGGCCACTCTCTACTCTATAGATACCAAATTGCAGATGTTAAAGTTCTCTGTCTCTGGAGGCAAAGAAATCTGAGCAAAAGTATAATTTTGCTTACATATCACTTACACAAGAAACTATTCAACAAGTCCCTTGTGTTTTACAGCCACTTCACATAACACAGAAATGACCAAGTTAATCTCTTCTATTCTTGTTTCTGTTTTGAGAATTGTAAAATCAATTCCACAGTTTTGTAAATAATCCTTTTTGGTATTTGAGTTTTGCAAGCATTAAAATATGAAATGCTAAGTGTGGGTTAAAATAAAAGTGCTTTCTTTAATCATTCATTATGGTTTTAAAATGCTTAGTGTTGTGTATCACATTAATATGTAATTATTACAAATATAAAAACCACTGGAGGGGACCATGAATTTAAAGGTTAGTGTGGCCCACCCAAGATGGTTTCTTGCTGCGCCAGCAGAGAAAATAATGTTGAATGACCAATAACAGCATCTAATGGGTTAATTTACTTCCAGTTTTCTGTGTCTAGAACTCCTTTGTACAGGAAGCCAAACATCTTTTACTGACTCGTCACTAACGTATGAAATAGTCTATGGGGAAGAGGGGTGGCAGTTTTCATCCAGAAAATGTTCTGACACTTCTGAGTTAAGGGGCTCATACATCAGGAGTGTATCGTACCAATTTGCTGTTTTCCTAATGCCTGGGTGGAGGGATCGTCATTGGAAATCCGCAATACACTTATTCCAACTCAAAAATATCCGTGTGTGGATTTTTTAATATACTGTACTTTGCCAATCCTCCGACATGGAGAAATCAGCCTGTAGATGTATGCACTGCATTAGCGTAAATGTTATGGGCAGAATAGAACTTTAGAATAAAGAGTATACTTTATATGAATACAACGCTGTACAAATACACAAAATGTCTAAATCTAAATATTTATCAATTTACAATTCAGACATAATCTCTCCTCCAAATAAGGCCCATATCCACTTAGACATAAGAAGAGAGAGGATTGTGAGGGACAAAACTAAAGCCAAAGTGTTGGAGAAGGTAGAATTATGCAGGGAAAAGCCAAATGCAAATGGTAAGTGTGGAATCTTGATTTAATAAATCAAAGCAAAAGAAATAGGTAAACAAAACAGAGCTCTTTGAAACACCAGCATTCCTACAGTACTTTGTTCACACAAAGAATGAGGTCCTTCTAAATGCTGCATATAGGGGAGGTCTCTTAGTCCTAACTTACTTAGGGATCTATTTACTAAGACTTGGACATAGATAAAGTGGATGGAGATAAAATATCGACCAACCAGCTCCTGTCATTTTTCAAACCCAGCCTGTAACATGGCAGTTAGGAGCTGATTGGCTGGTACTTTATCTCCATCTAAAGCTTAGTAAATAGACCCCTTAGAGGGTTATTTCGACTTGGGAGCAAAACAAAAGAGCAAAAAACTTTGTGGGGCTTATGTAACTTATTGTACAGTAAAATTAGAAAATATATGTGATATGCAATGATACACTAAGATTACTAAATAATGCTAAAAGATATATGTAACCGGTTACCCATAAATGGACAAAACAGTCTGTTGTGAGACCAATGATAAAACTGAAATGGGAACAATAATGGCAAATAAAAAGGTGTCAATAATTAAAATAAGTCCTGTAAGTAGATGTTTTTCATCATCAAATTAAAAAGAAAGACATGAATGATCCATCCACTATTAGCATTGTACACGTATTGCAGTCCCGCAGGTATAGTAGAAGCTCCCTGTGCTGTTTTAATGCTGTCCGGTGAATGAGATAGTAAATAGAAGTTACCTCTCCTCAGTTGATAAGTCCTGCAGCGTCCTCTACGTTGATAAGTCCTGCAGTGCCCACTACGTTGCAGTACGGAGAAGAATATAAGCTATTGTGCTGAACGGACCGTTGTGGCTGAAAGCCGCGTGAAGGGGAGACAGGTGCACAACTTTCAGGGACTGCAATGCCGGTATCACTCATGCTCATACGGATCTATTCTCGATGTTGATTAAGCAGGGTAACTGATCCAAAGTGACGGCAAGTGAGGGATCTTTACGCGTTTCGTCATGCTCCACGTGACTTTTTCAAAGGTATCTTTGCTATTTTTCGCTTTGCTCCCAACTCATAATTAAGGGTCTATTCATGAAGCAATGAAAAGCATGTAGAAGATGACCATTGCAACTAATCAGCTGGTCTGTACAATTGTTTAGTAAGCAAATTATAAATGTTACTTCAATGCTGATTGGTTGCCATGGACAACTTCCTCACTGGCTCACTTCTCCACACTTATCACTGCTACATGAATAGACCCCTTAGCCCCATAACTTTTAGGGAAATGCTGATTGCAGTAAGTGAAAAACAATGGCCCTCATTCCGAGTTGTTCGCTCGCTAGCTGCTTTTAGCAGCATTGCACACGCTAGGCCACCGCCCTCTGGGAGTGTATCTTAGCTTAGCAGAATAGCGAACGAAAGATTAGCAGAACTGCTATTAAATAATTCTTTGCAGTTTCTGAGTAGCTCCAGACATACTCACAGATTGCGATCAGCTCAGTCCGTTTCGTTCCTGGTTTGACGTCACAAACACGCCCTGCGTTTGGCCAGCCACTCCCCCGTTTCTCCAGACACTCCCGCGTTTTTCCCTGACACGCCTGCGTTTTTTAGCACACTTTCGGAAAACGCTCAGTTACCACCCAGAAACGCCCCTTTCCTGTCAACCATTCACCGATCTGCAATGCGACTGAAAAGCGCTGCCGGATTCACAGCAAAACTGCTATGTTTTTAGTTAAATAACTAAGCGCATGCGCCCTGCGTGCCTTGCGCATGCGCAATTAGCAACAAATCGCAGCATAGCGAAAATCGGCAACGAGCGAACAACTCGGAATGACCCCCAATGTGCAGTTGTCAGCATTATGATGCAATTGCACTTTTCGGGCACAAGGTAATGGCTTGCGAGATACAGGCTGTTTGGGAATTCGGACCATATTTTTTAAGTGGCAATCATTTACAAAGCATGCATACTGTATAATGTTCCCCACCACTACCTAAATCAAAAATACAAATGTTATATACTTAAAAAAAAAAAACTTCCAAAAAATGACACTGAGAGCTGTGCTTCAGCCTAAAACAATTCATTAAAACAACATTTTACTTCAAAATGTACTTTTTGGATGTCGTTATACTACATAAAGTACTTTGGATGGATTTTAAAAAATATATGAGCATAAAACAAATCTTGCTAAATTACTTTTTTCCTTTATAAATGGCTTTTTTACAATGTTCCAAGGACATTTTTAAAAACACTTTTAGAGAAAGAGGGTTAACAACATTTTAACATGTAATTGGCTTTGGGGGCAATGTATCAAAGCTTGGAGAGAGATAAAATGGAGAGAGATACAGTACTAACTAATCAGCTTGTAAGCTTTGAAAAATGACAGAATCTAATTGGTTAGTACTGTATCTGCCTCAAAGCTTTAATAAATCTCCCTCAATATCTTGGAATCATTTTTATACAATGTGCTTTATTCCAGTTCCAGGCTATACCACTTTTATAGCACAACTCTAACTTACTTACATTTTACACTTGCACTAGATTTATAGATTCATTGGGGTATATTTACTAAGGTCCCAATTTTGACCGAGATGGTGTTTTTTCTTCAAAGTGTCATCTCGGGAATTTACTAAACTCAAATCACGGCAGTGATGAGGGCATTCGTATTTTTTTGGAACTCAAAGAAAAAAATTACGAATGAATACACCATCGGTCAAATACGCCTGTAATTTGGTAGAACTCGGTCATTTACTAAAAAGTGTAATTCACAAACACTGCCGGCAATAGCCAAACACTGCCGTGAAAAAATACAAATCGTAAAAAAGTGCTAAAATAAAACAGACCTGCTTTTTTTACCGTGTTCTGATAGGCATGCACGGATCCATGAGATCCGTGCATGTTTATCAGTGGGAAGGGGTGGGAAAGTGTTAAATTTGTTGAAAAAAAATGCGTGGGGTCCCCCCTCCTAAGCAAAACCAGCATCGGGCTCTTTGAGCCGGTCCTGGTTGAAAAAATATGGGAAACAAAGTGACAGGGGTTCCCCCATATTTAAGCAACCAGCACCGGGCTATGCGCCTGGTCCTGGTTCCAAAAATACGGGGGACAAAAAGTGTAGGGGTCCCCAGTATTTCTGAAACCAGCACCGGGCTCCACTAGCCAGTTACATAATGCCACAGCCGGGGGACACTTTTATATTGGTCCCTGCGGCCCTGGCATTACATACCCAACTAGTCACCCCTGGCCGGGGTACCCTGGAGGAGTGGGGACCCCTTCAATCAAGGGGTCCCCCCCTCCAGCCACCCAAGGGCCAGGGGTGAAGCCCGAGGCTGTCCCCCCCATCCAAGGGCGGCGGATGGGGGGCTGATAGCCTTTTTGTCAAAATTTTAATATTGTTTTTAGTAGCAGTACTACAAGTTCCAGCAAACCTCCCCCGCAAGCTGGTGCTTGGAGAACCACAAGTACCAGCATGCGGAGGAAAACCGGGCCCGCTGGTACCTGTAGTACTACTAAAAAAATACCCCAATAAAAACAGGAGACACACACCTTGAAAGCAAAAGTTTATTACATACATCCACACCTCCAAACATACATACTTACCTATGTTCACACGAGGGTCGGTCCTCTTCTCCATGTAGAATCCATGGGGTACCTGTTGGAAAAATTATACTCACATAATCCAGTGTAGATCGGTCCTCTTCTGTTCTATTTGTAATCCACGTACTTTGCAAAATAAAAAAACGGACACCCGACCACGCACTGAAAGGGGCCCCATGTTTTCACATGGGACCCCTTTCCCCCGACTGCCAGGAACCCCCCCTGACTTCTGTCTAAGAGGGTTCCTTCAGCCAATCAGGGAGCGCCACGTCGTGGCACCCTCCTGATTGGCTGTGTGCTCCTGTAGTGTCTGTCAGGCAGCACACGGCAGTGATACAATGTAGCGCATATGCGCTCCATTGTAACCAATGGTGGGAACTTTGAGGTCAGCGGTGAGGTTACTTTCGGTCAACCACTGACCACAAAGTTCCCACCCTTGGTTACAATGGAGCGCATAGGCGCTACATTGTATCACTGCCGTGTGCTGCCTGACAGACACTACAGGAGCACACAGCCAATCAGGAGGGTGCCACGACGTGGCGCTCCCTGATTGGCTGAAGGAACCCTCTTAGACAGAAGTCAGGGGTGGTTCCTGGCAGTCGGGGAAAGGGGTCCCATGTGAAAACATGGGGCCCCTTTCAGTGCATGGTCGGGTGTCCGTTTTTTTATTTTGCAAAGTACGTGGATTACAAATAGAACAGAAGAGGACCGATCTACACTGGATTATGTGAGTATAATTTTTCCAACAGGTACCCCATGGATTCTACATGGAGAAGAGGACCGACCCTCGTGTGAACATAGGTAAGTATGTATGTTTGGAGGTGTGGATGTATGTAATAAACTTTTACTTTCAAGGTGTGTGTCTCCTGTTTTTATTGGGGTATTTTTTTAGTAGTAGTACTACAGGTACCAGCGGGCCCGGTTTTCCTCCGCATGCTGGTACTTGTGGTTCTCCAAGTACCAGCGTGCAGGGGAGGCTTGCTGGAACTTGTAGTACTGCTACTAAAAACAATATTAAAATTTTGACAAAAAGGCTATCAGCCCCCCATCCGCCGCCCTTGGATGGGGGGACAGCCTCGGGCTTCACCCCTGGCCCTTGGGTGGCTGGAGGGGGGGGACCCCTTGATTGAAGGGGTCCCCACTCCTCCAGGGTACCCCGGCCAGGGGTGACTAGTTGGGTATGTAATGCCAGGGCCGCAGGGACCAATATAAAAGTGTCCCCCGGCTGTGGCATTATGTATCTGGCTAGTGGAGCCCGGTGCTGGTTTCAGAAATACGGGGGACCCCTACGCTTTTTGTCCCCCGTATTTTTGGAACCAGGACCAGGCGCAGAGCCCGGTGCTGGTTGCTTAAATATGGGGGAACCCCTGTCACTTTATTTCCCATATTTTTTCAACCAGGACTGGCTCAAAGAGCCCGAGGCTGGTTTTGCTTAGGAGGGGGGACCCCACGCATTTTTTTATAAAAATTTTAACAATGTTTTATTTTTTACGAAAGGTGCACAATGAAGCCCAGCACGGATCTCACAGATCCAGCCGAGATTCATTGTGTTAAAGTCGGCAGTGTTTTACAATTCACTCCCGTAAAACACTGCCAAAAAATACGAATGACATCGACATCGGTAAATACGAAAATGCAAAATACGACAGCTTAGTAAATTAGTCATAATAAATTCAAAAAGTTGCAAATTTACACTTTCAATGTCATTCGTGTTTGAACTTTAACCTCATTCGGAAAAATACGAATTTTAGTAAATATACCCCACTGTCTCATATACTGTACCATCATCTTTTCTCCAGTTTCCATTTTTACAGAATAAACTCCATTAGTCACATAGGTACCCAGCCACTCAGCAATGTTGGCTGGCAGAAATGGCACCAAGCATAAATTTCACGTCTCATAAATTTAGTTTTGTTAATGAAATGTTTTAATTGTTGCAATAAAAAAAATAAGAATTATTAATGGCTGCACCACATGAGATTTGAATAGTAAGATTTGATAGCATTGCAAAGCGTGTTGATACTAGCATGACGTAATATAATATAAACAATAATAAGGTCTATGATTTCGCTAAACAATCAATAAAATTGCATAATATTGAATTTCATTTACATTATTATAAATACTTGACATTGAAGCACTTAAACATTTTCCGTCACAAGGTATTATATGCCAAACAATTGTTGACTCTTGTTCCAGTGCTCCCACAGTAGGTATAAAACATCTTCTTACAGACCTAGTTCACTGATGTCCAGCCAAACAAACATACATTACACGATGGGAATGTGCATTGTATCAAAACCTAAACTAAGATGTTTACATTTTACTAGTTTTGTTTAATGATTGATTTGGTTTACTTTCTACTGTTTGTGTTTGTGATTCTTCTTTCTGAAACCCAGTCTTATCCTTGGCGCTTTCTTGTAAACAATGGAAAGTTAAAACAAAAGATTCAAAGATGTTAACTAAGAAAGGGAAAGGAAAATATTAAATAGTTTAATTCAAACCACGTCAGTGAAACAGAGAATTTAGATATTGCCTTTTGCTGCTGTATTGCCTCATAATGTATTTCATGTACAAATAATTCCACACTATTCTCAATATGTTAAATTGATGGGCTTACTCCTCTTGATTAAGTGGTTAGTTGAGGTCCAGCCGTTTGGACCCCCTCTGTTCTTGTAGACCATTAATGGATTTGGGTGCCCACAATGTTCCATATCCATCCCTCTTTCATGTCATATCATTCTGCCATTTCTGTAGGATAAGATAATAACAGGCAAATGACACAAGTAATCACACTGACACTTTCAGAAGCTTTACCTTGTACTATGACAGATGAGCACAACCTACTGTAGTCTACCGTGCAGATCAGCCCTCTGTTGTAGAGCCCCAGATTTATTTGTGATCCCACAGAGCAGAAGAAGAGGATCTCCGTGGAGACACTAAATAAAACCCCTAACCAAGAAGAGTAAGTTCATCTTGTAAAACATTTTAAAGATAAAATGGTTTTTCAATAATAGGAAAGTAAATGCAGCCAGTTAAAAACTACAATATAGAATAGATTCCCTTCTATAACACAAATAGCACTGGGTGAAAGGCAGAGTTATGGTGCCTATAGTAAGTGGAAGGAGAGGAAGTTCACAACTTTATAATAAAGATATTAGGAATGAAGATGAGCTGGTATATCACTTGAAACTAATGGCCTAAGTTTGGTCGCATGCAGGTCCACATTCGGCTACATCTAGAGAGTCTTAGAAAGCTGCGCGTGCGCTACAGAGTTTCTGTTAGCAATTTGGGTTCAGACGGATCTCATCCGTTTTTCGTGGTCCATAAAATTAATGACAATTGGGGGGCAAATTGGTGTACAGATGGAAGAGAATCATTTAGAGGGAATGACACGAGCATGTAGTGGGTCTGTAGCCAGAGTTATACCATGTTCTGAATTGTGGGGGTACTTCAAACCTGATCGCTGCTGTGCGTTTTCGCACAGCAGGTGATCAGGCACAAACTGCGCATGCGTATGCACCACAATTCGCAGGCGCGTCGCATGGGTACAATGCGGATCGTCACTCAGCGATGGGTTTGTGCGACGGATCCGTTCACACGGGCAAGCGCAAGGAGATTGAAAGGACATTGGTGGGTGTCAACTGACCATTTTCAGGGCATGTCTGGAAAAACGCAGGCAGGTCCATGAGTTAGCAGAGAGGGACCTTGACGTCAATTCCGGTCCTGGACATGCTGATGTGATCGCAGCGGCTGAGTAAGTCCTGGGCTGCGCAGAGACTGCACAAAATCTGTTTGTACAGCTCTGCTACACATGCGTTCACGAACTTGCACAGCAATAATACACTCTCCCTGTAGGCGGCGACTGTCTGATTGCAGCAGTGCAAAAATCTCTTGCTAGCAATCAGGTCTGAATTAGGCCCTGTCTGTATGACAAGAGGATGCTTATTTCATGTCTCCTGTACTTAGCATGGCATAGATGTAAGTACCAATGATAACTATGGCAGCCGCTCAAGAGATGTACATATAGAAAAATTTGAATTCTGCAGTCAATCCACATTCCTAGTGCAGCGGCATTGAAACCTGCCTATGACTGAGAATCATGAACAGATGAATAAATTAAAAGATGACTGATACTACAAATACTACATGTGAGACGAGCACTGGATAACCAGTATTATATTACACCAGAACATGAACTTTTACATTAAACAACTTTGAAAAATTCTGATTAAATAGGCGCCTAAATGACTGATTCCCAAACGCAATTACTAAGTTTGACAATTATATTGTTATATGCTTATTATGCTTCAATATCACTTGTTGGAGCATAATAAGAACTCCTGATGCATTAAAACAATGACCTTATTAGTACATACCCCTTCTCGTTCTGTTTTTTGCTGGACTTTTATCAATATTTAGTGGTCAAGAAGGACATGGCTTAAAGGCAGTGGCGTATCCAACACCCCCAAAACCACTGCGGAGGCTTGGAGGAGCAGGGCTGCGCTGGTGCTGGCTCAGTACAGATTGACATGCGGACTAGCCATCCGTATGTCAATCTGGTAAATGTCCCTCCCAAAATGGCCACTGCTATGGAGGAGATAGATGCTAGAGGTCATACTTCCCCTCTAGCGTCTGACTGCTGGGAAGTTCCGGGACCCGGAAGCTGAGTGCATAAGGTTAGGTAGCGCTGGTGCCACGGCATCCTTAGACCACTGACAACAAGCTTTACCCCTTGGCAACGAGCATTACATGCATGACACATGAAACTCCTGGCAATGAGCATTAACCCTTGACAATGAGCATTACACACCTATCACATGAAACCATGGCAACAAGCATTACCCCTTAACAATGAGCATTACACACCCAGTGCATGAAACCCCTGGCAACAAGCATTACCCCTTGGCAATGAGCAATACACAACCAGCGCATTAAACCCCTGACAACAAACATTTCCCCTTAGCAACGAGCATTACACACCCAGTGCATGAAACCCCTGGAAGCAAGAATTAACCCTTGGCAACGAGCATTACACATCCAGCGCATGAAACCCCGGCAACAAGCATTACCCCTTGGCAACAAGCATTACAGACCCAGAGCATGAAACCCCTGGTAATAAGTATTACCCCTTGGCAATGAGCATGACAACCAGTGCATGACAACAAGCATTACTCCCTGGCAATGAGCATGGCACCCAGCGAATGAAACCCTAGGAAATAAGCATACTCCCTGGCAATGAGCATGACACCCAGCACATGAAAACCCTGGCAACAAGCATTACCCCCTGGCAATGAGCATGACACCCAGAGCATGAAAACCCCTGGCAAAAAGCATGGAACCAAGAACATGAAACCCCTGGCAACCAGCAGGTAATTTAAAAGTAATTAGAAGCCTTACTGTGGGGCATAATGTGTAATGGACATTGCAGTGTGTGGCATAATGTATCATGGACATTGTAGTGTGTGGCATAATATATAATGAGCATTGCAGTGTTGTATCATGGACATTGCAGTCGGTGTGTGGCATAATGTATCACGGACATTATGGTGTGTGGTATACTGTATCTCGGGCATTGCGGTATGTAGTATAATATCTGAGGGGCATTGTGGTGTGTAGCATAATGTATCAAAGGTATTACGGTGTGTGGCATAATGTGTCAGGGGCATTACGGTGTGGCATATTGTGTAATGGGCACCATGGTGCAGAGCATAATGTACAAGAGCCATTGCAGTGTGTGGCATAATATGTAAGAGGCATTACTAGAAGGATGAAAACTGACAAATAATGTAAGGTGCATGAATTAGGATTACGTTTTTCCTGTGGTGGCCAATGTCTGTGCGTGCAGGTTGCAAAACTGGGGTATTAGGTGTCATGATCCTGATTGTATTTCTCATATTCTGGGGCTTACCTCAGCATATCCTGTAACTTGCATCTGTTCAGCTCAGCAGGAATACTGCAAATCTGTGTTTGCTTACCTTGATTAGCCACCTGAGTATGAATTCCTCTAGGTAATCAGTAATCAGCTGTGTGCAGCATTTTGATTCTTCACTGTGTTCAGCAATCTGGAGTTTAGGCCTAAAAGTCAGCATCCTCGGTTTATTTTTAGAAATTCAGGCTTCAGTGTTTTTTTCGGCCTGCTAGGCCTCACTCCACATCAGAGCCTAACCTGGAGTACTGACATGACAGGGTCTGATCACCTGACCTGGAGCTATCCAATCCTGTGCCAGCCTGAGACTCTCTGAATCACCTGACTCCATTCACCAATCAGTGACAGAGACGCCTTGCTGTTCGGCCTGGGGACTTAACCCTATATCTGCAGATATATGCAACCAGGACCTTTGTATTATCTGATTATTATGTAGTGTTATTTTTCACTCAGTGTGCATTAGGGATAGCAAAATGTTTTTTTCATACACCGAATTACCCCTCCCTTTTATCACCTGAGTGACATCACAATCTGATTGAGCAGCTTGCCATTAAATATGCATTGTAGTTAGAGAGGCATGGAGGCGTCAGCATTAGGAGGGATTGCTGACTCCAGAGTGCCATTGGAGAAGCTAGGGGTGTCTCCAGGTAAGCTGACTCTCAGATGCTGTAGGAGCCATTATCATGTGGCCTTACACTGGGCTATTAGACCCAGACATACTTGTAATTATTTATTGGGTTTGGGGTGCGGTGACCCCTATGTTGGTATGGCTGTGCTGCTTCAGGTTGGCACACCCTAACACTTTATTACCACTTATGTTTTTCCCTATCACATTGTATATATTTTTGTATGATTTTAATCACACTTCTCACTCACATAGCACTTATGTGTTTCTTATTAACCCCCACTAATTTTCACCTGTGTGCTGCCCAGGAGTGGATGGCCTGTGCCAGCATTATGGGGTCTTGCACCCCGGACCCATACCTAGTGTTAGGGATCCCCAGTGACAGAGACGCCTTGCCATTTGGCCTGGGGGCTTAACCCTATATCTGCAGATATATGCAACCAAGATCTCTGTATTATCTGATTATTATGTAGTGTTATTTTTCACTCAGTGTGCATTAAGGATAGCAAAATGTTTTTTTCTTATACAGAATTACCCCTCCCTTTTAGCACCTGAGTGACATCACAATCTGATTGAGCAGCTTGCCAATAAATATGCATTCCATTCACCAATCATCAAGGACCAGGAAGTATAAGTAAAGAGACTTGTGTTACAGAAGCTGCCAGTTCCTTGTGTCACACAGCTCAGTGTGAGCTTAGTAGCTGAGCACCCTAAGAGGTAACACTATTACCTTAGTTCCTTTAAAACTCTGCTGTTTTGCTTCCCAGTCTGGATTACAGTTGTTTTACCAATTATATCCAGTATTCTTCAGTCTCATCTTAAGGACACAGTTGCAGCATTCTACAGTCTCGTCTTAAAGACACAGCCGCAGTATTATTCAACCTCATCTTAAAGTCACAGCTACAATCTTCAGTTCTTCTTCAGCCTTATCTTAAAGTCACAGCCACAGTCATTGTTGTACATACAGTTGCGTTCACGGTTATATCCAGAACCAGCCCGGATTATAGTTGCATTCCAGTTATACCGGTACCCAGCCCGGTTCACAGTGCAGTTCTCATTCTCACCGGTAACCAGTCTGGTTCAACGTCTTCAGCTCTCCTCCCAGTTCTGCGCAACGCCAGAGAACCTATTTCATAGTAACCTTGAGTACACAAACACCTACTCCTGTGACAGTATATCCAGTTTGTTCTCACCAATACATTCACAATCCTGCTATCAACTCTGAGTACCTGGTGATCCAGTGGTCAGGATACAGCTCCCTCTGCTGAGGTCAGGGTTCAACTCCCGGTCAGGGATTGCTGCTTACTACTTCATCTCACTGATTCCACACACCAGCCAATTATACACACTGTCCTCCAGTTACCCGCACAGACTTCAGATACGCACCGGGTTCACAAAAATCACAGCCATGACATAAAGTAGTCTATTCCTGCAATGCCATGTCACTCCCAACAAGACCATGCCCCTTTTTTGGTGCGCGCACCACAGGCAGATTTGTTTCTAATGGCAATTGGGGGTGGGGAGCGCCAGAATTTTTTTGGGCTTGGCGGAGACAAATGTCTAGTTACACCACTGCTTAAAGGTCTTTGGAGATGTGTATTGATGGCTGCAAATTTATCCTGTTAACCAACATCTCTTCCTGCAGCAAATGACGGAGGCCATTAGAGATAAAGTAAAAAAAGTGTCCTTCTGCAGGTTGCGGGTGATTGCCTGCCGCATGCGTACGCAGCAGGGCAGAGATTACCAGCTGTAGTTTTCCTGCCCATGGAGATATATCAGCAGGTTACTTAAATCATGTGATACCTTTAGTTTATGCATGGATGTGGGGGGGAATTAGCTTGATGAATTGGCCCCTCAGGCTTCAGGCATAGCCAACATTGCATGGAGGAATGACAATGAAGGTCAGAACATGGGCTATTTTGTGCTGATTTTTTATTTTTTTTGTTAAATGTTCACAGGTATGTACAGTTTTATAGTGTAGCATTTAACCATATATTTTTTACCTTTCACCTTAGAAAACACCCTACAGATTTAAGGTGTACTGTAAGTGGTGGTTTTTTAACCACTTCTGTTAGTGCAGGGTCAGTATTACATGTTTTCACAGTGCCAATGCAGTCTGGAAGATCCCTCTCAGTATATGTCATGGAGTATATCATACATAGGGAGATAGAGAACGAGCATGATAGTGTAATTTAATTTTACACAAATTTATTAGTATAACACAAACAAAAATGCCCATACAATTTTAAAGAATAAAAACTGCTTATCTGAGATGACTCTCTTATCTGTGATGTCACTTCCAGTTCTATATAACTGGAAGTGCACTGGTTTGTCAGTGATAACATAATAAATCATAAAATGCCTAGTTTTTTTAAATGTCACACAGATGTCTACTAATTCTGAGCATGTCTGCTCTAGTATCCCACCGGGATCCCTTTGCCACAGGGGATATCCATGTCATCATGGCGTGCTGGGACCGCCAGAAGTCCCGCGAGAGCCGGATGATGTCAACCCCCTGTGACGTGCGTGTTTGGGTGTTGAACGCACATGCATGGAGTGAATGGACATGCGTGCAGTGAACGGTCACAGTGCCCCTCATGATGTCACACCACGTGGTATGCGCTTTGGCAATAACTGTGTCTTAGTATTGGAGCTAAGCAAAGTTAATATATCTATTTTCTATTGAAAGAAAAACAGCGGTCTCTTGACTGTTATTACTTCCTTCTAAAAATACTGGCTTTTGAACAGCAGGCTATTTGGAGAGAATCAGCCACCTCAAGATAAGAAGAAGTGTTGAAATAGACCTATTGCCATTAGTGTTAGGATGTGGTACGCTCCTTCTGTGTATTACTCTAGAAGTGCATCCCCTAGTGTTAGCACTCTAGTGCCAGGAGTCACTGGGAGGTGGAGTTATATGATGTAGTTCTTGTTCCTCTATCTCAGAGAGAGAGTGAGGAGAGTGTGACACACAGAGAGACTGTGAGACAAAGTCCTGGTGTACAAGTGTGCAGAGCTGAGACTGGGAGCAGATCTCAGCCACAGAGACTCAGTGTACCAGTGCATGCATCATCTTCTCTACAGTGGGAGTCAAACTGCATGGCTGTGCAGTCCTCCATGCTTCACCACCACAGACATCTCCTGATAAGTACCAGTACCTAATGCTGTTATCTTGTGTGATATATGGTCTCTTGATTACCACTATCAGTGTTACATCTGAGTCACCTGTGTACACTAAATAAACCTGCATTACTGTTTATGTCATTAAGTGTGTGGACTGATGTCACTTCACCAGATAGCCCAGAACACTCTGCCAACAGGTTATGGGCTCATTCCCACACCCAGACCAGCGTGAAAGATTAACCCCCTGAGTGCTGTTGAATAATTGCAGTGACACAGTTTAAAGTGACATTTTATACAAGTGCAGAAAGGATGTATAGCACAGGATACAGCATGAACTTTGCTAAGCTGAAAGGTTCAGAGAACTATGTTACATGGAAGTTAGCCATGAAGATGCAGCTTAAGCAGGAAAAGTTGTGGAAGGTTACTATAGAACCAGGAGCAAGTGCAAACCCAGATGACATAGACAGAGCCATCGGGACGCTAGGTTTAGCTGTGGAGCAGCATGTCTATTCAATAATCAGTGGGAAAGTGTCAGCTAAGGACATGTGGACAGCCCTGCAAAATGCATATGAAGATAAAGGTCTAATGAGAAGGATAAATTTAAGACGCATGCTATATGGAATGAAATAGAGAGCCTACAAGGATATGAATGATTACATTGAAGATATTGTTGGTAGCTCAGCAGTTGGCATCTGTGGGGACACAGATGGATGAGGAAGAAGTCGCAATGGCTATGTTACAGAATCTGATGCCAGAATTTCATTTTTTGGTGGTTGCGTTAGAGTCAAATGACACTAAACTGACAACGGAGATTGTAAGTGCCAAGTTGCTGCAGTTCCAAGAACATATTCCAGTCAAGACCATAGCTGAGGTTTCTGCCTTGATCACAAAGGGCACAAAGTCCAAAAAGCACAAATTCAAGTGTTTTGTATGATAGGACATAAAGCTTCAGATTGCAAGATGAGAAATTCCAGTGGTGAGCAGAAGCAGCGTGACAAGCCAAACGAGTCAGCATTGAGTGTAGCAGACAGTCACAGGAAGGATCGCTGGTAAATGGACTCGGAGACCAGTAGAGATTTCAGTTGCAATAAGCATTGGTTTAATTTTTTAACACTGTGTGTTCCCACTATAGTTACAGGGATTGGAAATAAGGCCCTTACTGCATTACAAGCTGGGACAATCACAGTACATTTAAGAATTGGAGATGAGACAGTTGTTACAGATATCCAAGATGTGTTGTACGTGCCTGATTTAGGAACTAATCTCATTGCTATCAGTGTCCTAGATAAAAAAAAGGCTACAAAGTCCAATTTCAGAAGGGCAAGTGTATGGTGCAGAATAAAAGAGGGACTGTTATTGCTTCAGCAACCTGGTGCAGCCAACTATATGGCCTGGACACTGAGGAGTGTACTGCAATGATGGTTACTGAGGAGAAACAGTCAATGAAGCTGTGGCACAAACGCTTGGGTCATCTGGGATATGACAACATCCTGAAACTGCTAGATAGAATGGTAACAGGGATCACCGTGAGCAACTCTGAAAGACCCATGCGAGAGAGTTGCATAAAAGGTAAGTAAAATCATAACCCATTTCCAAACTCAGTTAGTAGAGCAGAGACACCGTTAGCTCTAGTGCACACAGACGTGTGTGGTCCAATGGAGGAAGAATCAATCAGTGGTTACAGGTATTTCATGACTCTCATTAATGACTCCACAAGAATGACACATGTGTACTTTCTTAAGGAGAAGAGTGAAGTTGTCAACAAAATTGTGGCATACAAAAATCTAATGGAGAATCCGAAACTAAACATCCTGATATCAGACAACGGTGGAGAGTATGCTTACAAAGTCTTAGCTGCATTCCTTAGGAAATATGGCATAAAGCATCAGCTAACAATTGCCTACACACCGGAACAGAATGGCTTGAGTGGGCAAACCGAACAATTGTTGAGAGAGCACGAACTATGTTATGTGATGCTGGTCTGGAAAAGTAATTTGGGGCAGAAGTAGTATCTACTGCAGTATACCTAAAGAATCAAGCACCTAGAGTAGCCCTCAAAGGTAAAATGCCACTGGAGGCATGGTCCAGGAAAAAGCAGAGTATCAGTCATCTTCATGTCTTTGGGAGCAAAGCTTTTGCACATATACCAAAGGAGAAAAGGAGAAAGCTAGATCCAAAATCCATAGAATGTATAATGCTTGGATACTGCGATGAAAGCAAAGGATACAGACTTTGGAATGTTAAAGGCCCTACACACTGATCGATACCAGTGAAAGATATGAATGATCTCGTTCATTAATGAAAAGAGATACCGTTCATATCTTTCAGTGTGTAGGCACCAACGATGAACGATGTGCGGCCCCGCGCTCGTTCATCGCTGGTGCCGGCTCGTTTTTTACATGTAGGCCAATATGGACAATCTCATCCCTATTAGCATGCAGTGCTATGGAGCCATGTGATGGGGGAATGAAGAAACTTCACTCCCCCGTCACCTCCCCCTCTCCGCCAGGTTGCCCTTCTGCTGTATTGGCCATCGGGCAGCTTGGCGGAGGGTCACTAGGTGTGCAGGGCCCTTTACAAGTAAATGTCTTCTTAAATCCAGAGATGTGGTATTCTACGAGACAGTACCACAAACTGGAGCAGTGGAGCAACAGGAAAATGTGTTATTGGATGTACAGGCAGCAGAAAGTGTATCTGTAGCTGACAGTGTCAAAGCAGACAAGTCAGAGAATAGAAGTTCCACGAGGAGCAACAAAGGTATTCCAGCCAAGAAATACAGTGAGGAGTATGCAAACATAGCTTACTTTGAACCTCAAAACATACAGTAAGCAAAGTCAAGCAGTGATTGGACAGAATGGAAGTCAGCAATTGATACAGAACTAAATTGAATTGATACAGCACTAAATGATAACAGTACATGGATTATGGTTGATAGACCAAGCGACTGTAAAATGATTAAAAACAAGTGGGTTTTCTGCAAGAAGTTGAACACAGATGGGACAGTAGCTCATTACAAAGCCCACCTTGTTGCCAAGGGATATAGCCAGAAGTATGGAATCAATTATGGAGATATCTACTCACCAATCACGAGGTACAGCACCTTAAAGGTTTGTAATTGCTGTTGCTACACTACATGATCTACTGTTATATCAGCTAGACTTAGATTCTGCATCCTTAATGGAGAATTGATTGAGGAAATTTATATGGAACTACCTGAACATTATGATATGGACATATTCCAAACTGGGAAAGTTTGTTTCTTAAAGAACAAATGCAAAAAACAATAAATCTCAAACCCGCGCTCCAACTCAATAGTGCTGCAGCACCTGCTGGAATGGTCACCTCCACTCCAAATAAGGTACACAATAAAAGTTCACAATTTGCAGACGTGCGCTCCTTCTGGAATAGCTCTGGATATATAAACCCAGGGAATCTTCCAACGGTCCTACAATCTTTAGATCAAGTGTGGTTCATCTCCAGAGTATTGTCTCCCCTTCTTCATATCCCTCAAACAGAACAGAAGTGGGGGATAATAGTGAAGTACAGTTTATTTGGATAATACAGTAAAACAGCTCCAATAAAATAAATCCAACAGCAAATCCACCACAATTCTAGGTCAAGGTTTGCGTACCACCAACACGTTTCTGCTCCTGAAAGCCTTTTTCAAGGTGTTTGAAAAAGGCTCTCAGGAGTAGAAACGCATTGCTGGTATCTAGGACAGACTGACTGCAGATCAAGTACGTGAATGAAGGTGCCTGGCCAGCGTTAAAAGGGTGCTGTGATCCTGGGAGGTACCTGAGTAACGTTACATGAGCGCTATTGGGTGGGCATCTTATGACAACCCTATTATCCCCCACTTCTGTTCTGTTTGAGGGATATGAACAAGGGGAGACAATACTCTGGAGATGAACCACACTTGATCTAAAGATTGTAGGACCGTTGGAAGATTCCCTGGGGTTATATATCCTGAGCTATTCCAGAAGGAGCACGCGTCTGCAAATTGTGAACTTTTATTGTGTCTCTTAAAGAAGTCGATATATGGCCTCAAGCAAAATGGTCATTGCTGGTATGTAAAGTTGAATGCAGCATTACTAGAAATTAACTTTGTTAGGTCAGAGACTGATCACTGCCTATACCACAAAACTACCAAAGAAAAGTTGTTCATCATAGCTGTCTATGTGGATGATTTACTTTTGGCAGGTCAAGAAGATCACATCACTGACGTCAAGCACCAGCTTAAACAAAGATTCAACTTGAAAGATCTAGGCCCTGCAAATCATCAATCATGTATGAAAATTGTACAAAACCTGCAAGAGGGAACTGTCACAATTGACCATCAAACATACATTGAGGCAATCATTTCCAAGTACGGAATGACAGATGCAAAACCAGTTATTGCTCCTATTGAGAAAAGTACAAAGATGGTCAAGGCCATGTCACCAAGCAGCAAAAGGGAGATAGAGGAAATGCAAAAAAATCCCTTATCAAATGCCATTGGTAGTTTGATGTATGCAAGCATTGGGACATGTCCAGGCATCACACATGCAGTGAGTCAGGCAAGCCAGTTTGCAAATACTCCTTGGAGACAACACTGGATTGCAGTAAAGAGAATACTAAGGTACCTCAAAGGTACAGGTTCACTAAAGCTGAAATCTACAAGATCACCAAATACCAGCTTAAAAGTATTCTGGGATGCCGACTGGGGATCAGATGAGGATGCTAGACATCCTTATATTCTTATATTGGATACCCGTATGCACTGGCAGGTGCAGCCATAAGCTGGGCAAGTAGGAAACAACCCACAGTTGCTCTTTATACAACAGAGGCAGAGTGCATGGCGCTCACAGAAACTTCAAAAGAAGCATTTTGGGTAAGAGAGACTTTATGCGAATTAGGTCTTCTTTACCACAGTGAGATCATCAACATAAAGTGTGATAACAAGGGAGCAATTGATCTTTCTTGTAGCACAAAGCATCATGGACGGTCTAAGCACATTGCTATAAGACATCATTTCATTCATGAGTTGGTGGAAAACAAGTCCGTCAATGTGGAATATGTTGAAAATGAAGGAAATATTGCCGACATGTTGACAAAAGGACTGTCATCACACTTGCTGCTTGCATTCCTGATGGAATGAGGACTAGAATATGGTTAATGTTGATTTATTACTGTTTTTGTTTCACGTTATGTTTTCGGTTACAGTAGTGACTTTATTGATTTGTTTGATAAAATGTAATGTTCTTTAAACTTGTGACCGGAGACAGTCTTGAGCGAGGGGGAGTGTTAGGATATGGTACGTTCTGTACCTGTTTCCTTCTGTGTATTACTTTATGAGTGCATCCCCTAGTGTTAGAGCTCTAGTGCCAGGAGTCACTGGGAGGCGGAGTTATATGATGTAGTTCCTGTTCATCTATCTCAGAGAGAGAGTGAGGGGAGTATGACACACAGAGACTGAGAGACAGAGTCTTGGTATACAAGTGTGCAGAGCTGAGACTGGGAGCATATCTCAGCTACAGAGACTCAGTGTTCCAGTGCATGCATCATCTTCTCTACAGAGGGAGTCAGACTGCACGACTTTGCAGTTCTCCATGCTTTACCACCGTAGACATCTCTTGGTAAGTACCACTACCTAATACTGTTACCTTGTGTGATATATGGGCTCCTGTTTACCGCTATCAGTGTTACATTTGAGTCACCTGTGTACACTAGTAAACAATACTGTTTAAGTCACTAAGTGTGTGTACTGACGTCACTGCACCAGATAGCCCAGAACACTCTGACAACAATTAGAACTAGAACACTGACCACAACATTCTAAACTAAAGTGGGCTGAGCGGCAAGGACCACCATTTATTCATGTATAGTTTTATGTTTGAGAGAAACTTTGCTGAAATGTAATTGCCTGGAAAGGCCAGAATACATTCAGTTTAGCAGTGTATCTTTCAATTTGTCCACTAGAGTTTCTTTTACATTGGTGGTAAATGCTTGCATTTGTCTGTTATTGCAGCTTTTGCCAATGTTAAAGGAGACTCTACCAGGTATAATCACATGATTCCCATGTATGGTGCCCTTTCGTGATGTAGTCACTACTGCATCTTTCAGTAACAGTTCTCTAGGGCTTAACACGCTGGGACACTTTAAATTAATCCACCACTCACTTTGGATATATCAATTATGACGAATGGACCTTAACTCAGTTGTATTATCAATATGTTTGAACAATGCAGCAGAATAATATAAGTTATTTGAGCCGTGAGCCTCAGAGAAATAAATGTTGCCATAAAACATAGGGGGAATTTCATAAAGATAAGGAAGGTCCTGAAGAAACAAGAGGCACATGAATGTAGATGTGCATGTTATTTAATTCTAAAGGTTTCTGTACAGTATATGTAACACAGTATCATTTTATGTATACTGTAATATGTAGAAGTTTCAGAACTAATCAGAGTCAATGCACAGAAAATATGTAAGAAATAGCATATGGATCATCCTCTCTATTCTCTGCTATGATATTTGGCTTCCCTTGCTAAGTAGCACAAGCAATGTTGCTATAATATAAAAATATTCTAAGAACATAAAAAACTACAAATACATCCCAGAAGTATAATCTTCACATTACAATGTAAAAATACAAAATGAACTGAAAGTAAACTAAATGCATACGCACATGTAAGTAAATGAAAACTGAAGTTAGAGGCAGTTGGAAACAGGTCTTGTCTCTTTAATGATTCCCACCATATGGTAAATAAAATTAATTATTCCATAGTGATTTAAGATAAATGGGACATTTTAAATTATCCATTAAGTCACTCAGGTTTCATAAAACCATTTGTTGATTTCCTTTAAGTGTTTTCCAGGGTTGAGGTATGGAAGTAATAGAATGCTTTTCATTCCCGAATCTCAGCTTACAAAATGCGTTAGGATAGGAGGGCCTTTCAGAAACAGATTATTCCTTTTCTACAGGAGATGGCTCTTTTCATTATGCAGCTGTTATTCTTAATGTCTTAAACTTAGTTCTTTAAAAAACAGAGGTCACCCCAATCACCCAACTGAAATCCATGGGGTCCATTTATTAAACTCAGCAAATCACAGAAACACACTCTCCAAATTGTGTAATTGCTTGGCTTTTCATCATAATGGTCATCCATCACTGTAACGCCAAAGGTTTACCACCTGTATAACAATGTACAGAGAGTCTTATTTTAATACTAGGAAAAAATAGTTTACGCATTAAGGTAGGTTACAATTTTCGTTAAATAAAGTAAATTTGTTGTTATTAGTTAAATAAAGAAAATGTGTTGATATTACTGTACATACAAGCTGTTCATATGATGCCAGTTTTTAATGGAACAGATTCCATAGTGTTAAATATTTTTTTAAATAATGCATTATTTGAACATGTATGAAATCTGTACATTATGCACAGGGATAATTTGTTTGTTACAGTTATGAGAATGTCACTACTTATATGAAATTTGAATAATATCAAGAAAAATTTGTTTAAAGTAGGTAATGTCCAAAATATTCTGCCAGTTTCTGTAGAGATCTTGAGACTACAGTATTCCCCTGTACTTCTTTTATTTCACAATTCTGTTATAGTAAAATCAAAAGTGCTTACTCACTCTATATCAGTGCAGAGCAGGATAGTGATATTGCAAGGTTGTATGATAAAGTGTAAGCTATACAGTATATATAGCTGGTGGCAAGCATGTCAATTCTAGAAGCACATACCTGATTTGAACATAATGTAAGTGCTTGCTGTTTGATTCCTTGCATTTCAGACACCCAAAAGACACTAAGGGGTCTATTTACTAAGCCTTGGATGGAGATAAAGTCAGTGGAGATAAAGTACCGGCCAATCGGCTCCTAACTGTCATTTTTCAAACACAGCCTGTGACATGCCAGTTAGGAGCTGATTGGCTGGTACTTTGGGGGTCATTCCGAGTTGTTCGCTCGCAAGCTGCTTTTAGCAGCTTTGCACACGCTAAGCCGCCGCCTACTGGGAGTGAATCTTAGCTTCTTAAAATTGCGAACAAAAGATTCGCAATATTGCGATAAGACATCTCTGTGCAGTTTCTGAGTAACTCGAGACTTACTCGGCATCTGCGATCAGTTCAGTGCTTGTCGTTCCTGGTTTGACGTCACAAACACACCCAGCGTTCGCCCAGACAGACACTCCTCCGTTTCTCCAGCCACTCCCGCGTTTTTCCCAGAAACGGTAGCGTTTTTTCACACACTCCCATAAAACGGCCTGTTTCCGCCCAGAAACACCCACTTCCTGTCAATCACACTCCGATCGCCTGAACGAAGAAAAAACCGTGAGTAAAATTCCTAACTGCATAGCAAATTTACTTGGCGCAGTCACACTGCGGACATTGCGCATGCGCACTAAGCGGAAAATCGCTGCGATGCGAAGAAATTTACCGAGCGAACAACTCGGAATGACCCCCTTTATCTCCACTGACTTTATCTCCATCCAAGGCTTAGTAAATAGGCCCCTAAGGAATGAAAAATATAAGGACCCCTATTAGAGGGCCAACAGCAAAGCCACATTTCTGTACTTCCATGACTATGGGGGACATTTACTAAGCAGTGATCAGAGCGGAAAAGTGAGCCAGTGGAGAAGTTGCCCCATCAACCAATCAGCAGCTCTGTATTATTTTATAGTATGCAAATTATGGTTACTTCAGTGCTGATTGGTTGCCATGGGCAACTTCTCCGCTTTTATCACTGCTTAGTAAATGTCCCACTATGTCTGTAAATTAGTCAGCTACCAACTGCCATGTTACAGGCTGTGTTTGAAAAAAATACCATTAGGAGTTTGTTGGTTATACTTTGGGATCTATTTACTAAGCTTTGGAGAGAGAAAAAGTGGATGGAGATTAAGCACCAGCCAATCAGGACCTAACTGCCATGTTACAGGCTGTGTTTGAAAAAATTACTGTTAGGAGCTGGTTGGTTGGTACTTTATCTCTCTCCACTTTATCATTCTCCAAGGCTTAGTACATCTGCCCTATAGCCTGTAACATGGCAATTAGGAATTGATTGGCTGGTACTTTATCTCTCTCCACTTTATCTCTCTCCAAGGCTTAGTACATATGCCCCTAAATCTGAATTGTTCGGTTGCTAGCAATAACACCACGCAGAATCAGCTCCTTTATACAGCAAAGCCCTCTCCCGATCTCTGGAAATTTGGCTTCTTCACAGGTATAGAAAGTATAAGTTACTTAAGTACGTCAGTACAGTACATTCAGCTCCTGCACAAGAAATAAATCTACTATCACCTTCAACATTGCTTTTTTTCTAAACTTGTTTATTGTCCTAGTTATCCTTCTGTTGTGTTTTATCCTCCCACTCAAATGTTATCATACAACAGCCATTATTTTCTCATAGATAGTATTGCCATAATTTAAAGGTATTTAGTTGCTAGTTATTTTATTCCCTTTTGACCTTTTTCTGCCTGAAGAAGTCACAGCTTATAACTCAGTCTTCCTTCTCCAGCTCAGAATGATGTCACTTCTGGGCCTACAACTCCCCGGTCTGTGCACACATCACTTTATACACTACTGCACCCATTGTCTTGAGACATACGCTATGCTGGACATCTATATTCACAGCCACTAACAATGGTGTTTGTCCTCATTTAACTCTTTTTTATTCCTTAAGAAATAAAGCTACCTAAGTACTCAAATGTATAAAAGTGTTACCCATGTTTGCTTTACTATAATTATCACTTCGTTAAAAGCAATTAGAAATGTTGGAATGATTATGCAGCATATTTTGTTCAGATAGTGCAGGGGTGGCCAATCAGTCAGAGACAAAGAGCCAAAAAAACTGTGTTAGGTACGTCAAAGAGCCGACATCGAGCCGAAGGCGCACATGCAAAAATGGGGTGTGGCCTTGTGCCTTCTAGGCCACACCCCTGGTATAAAATACATTGAAAAAGCCAGATCCAACATAAAATACATTGAAAAAGCCACTGCCACATAAAATAATTGTAAAAGCCAGATCCACATAAAATATATAAAAAAAATCCAGATTCACATAATACACTTCAGCTCCCCCATGTGTCACTCCAGCCAGCACCCTCTTGTCACTCCAACGCGCACCCTCCTGTCACTTCAGCCAGCACCCTCCTGTCACTTCAGCCAACACCCTCATGTGTCACTTCAGCTTCCCCCAATTCATGCCGCTGCAGCAGCCCCTTATGTGTCCTCTGTTTGCTGGTGCGTGTCTCATCTCTAGTATCTGGCTCCCTCAGTTCTAAGTCCCCGTAGTGCTGCTGCGTGTTTTTCTGGAGAGCAGTGGTTACCGGATCTGTTGTGGTCATGTGACTTTGTGTGTTAGGAGCCACATTTGAAGAAAGAAAGAGCCGCATGTGGCTCAAGAGCCACAGGTTGGCCACCGCTGAGATAGTGCAAAGATTTGGGGTATTCAGACCAGATGACTGGGAACATTGATGTGAAAGGATTATTTTCAGTCTGCTGCTATAGTCTTTAAGCAGTCTGTTTCCACATTAAGTGTACCTATCCTGTATGACTGGAAACTCACCAATCACAGCCCAAATAAGGATTAAAAACATTTAAAAAATCAGCTGTAACATAAGGTAAGTGTATAGTAATACTTGCTTCTTGCTTCTGTATATGGTACGTTCATTCCCTTTACCTGTATCCATCCTGACAGTGGTGGTCATACTAGATCCAGTAACTGTGAGTTAATAGTAATACCCAGGTCTTTACAGTAAGCAAAGCCACGGTTAATAGGACATTTTTAGTATTGTTGGAAGTCAGAAAGCTCTCAGCAGTTACAGTCAGCATTAGTGTAAAAGCCTCAGGGCGGGATTTACTTAAGGGAAAATGCGGTAAAACCCCTGTTTTACCGCATTTTCATATGTACTAACCCCCGACCGCCGCGTTTTCGCCCCATAGGGTATCGCCATCTTTTTATGGCGATACCCTATAGAAGCCTATGGGACTCTTACCGCCGCCGCCGGATCCTGCCGCCCCCCCCGCACCGCTCACGACGACTCCCCCTTTTCCCCGGCGTACCTGAGAGGCTGCTGGTGCGGCCCCCCTCCTCCTTCTCTCCCGCAGCACAGCCTTGTCTCCTTCCGGCTGCAGGGGGGGGGAGGAGGAGCCCGGGGACTCCCTGCGCACGTCACCTCCCGGGTCTGGGAGGTGACGGAGACCTCCGCTGACCCCCGCCGACCACCACAGACATCATCGCGGGGGGCCTCCTATACCGCATTGCCATACTAATCGCATATGTTAGTACATATGCGATTAGTATCGCTGCGGTAGTTGGCGAGGGGCGGCGATGTCTTATAGTACATCCCGCCCTCAGTGAGCAAGGTCAGGGTAAAAGCCAAAAGCTCATCACAGCAGGATCCATTTTTTTAGGCATATTTCAGTGGTTCTCAAACTGAGTGCTAGGGCAACCTGGGGTGCCTCAGGGCTCTTGCAGGAGTGCCTTAGATTTGTGGTCTAGGACCAATTCAAATCATTTATGGCCAATATACAGTAATAGGCAAAACCAGTGCTGGTGGCTGCCAGTTATAAAATGTGTGGACAAACTGAAGCAAATCTTGTCCCTCACCACACAATTGAACCACTGGCGTATTTATAATGGGCGCATAGAGTGTGGTGCACATGGGCCCCTGAGTTTAGGGGGGCCCACAGCGCACAAGTTGCATCGATTTTTTAATACTTACCCCTCCAGAGTGATGCGCCAATGGCAGCAGCGCTGCAGAAATCACCAGAAAAATGGCAGCCACGCCCTTTTTCTGAAGATCTGTGCATGCACATTAGGGTCTGAGCACTCTACTGCAGGGGTAGGCAAGCTGTGGCACTCCATCTACTGTGAAACTACACATCCCAGCATGCATTGCGACAGTTTTGTGGTTAGGGCATGCTAAAACTGTAGCAGGGCATTCTGGGATGCATAGTTCCACAGCAGCTGGAGTGCCACAGACTTGTCTACCACTGATTTATTGTATTCCCTATTTACCCATTATGCTGTGCTGAGAGGATGGGTGGCTATTGGCCTTCTTTCCTCTAGAAGGTAATCCAATCACAAAGCAGTGTTAGTTGCCTTTTCCATGATATAGGTGTGTAGTGCAACATTACGTGTGGTCTGAAAATCTGATGTCAGCTGTGGAGAATGGGAATTTTAGCCCGGACTGAAGCATTGCACATTGCATCTAATGAGAAAATTTTGTTTGAGGCATCTCCTAATTGCCCTGCCAATAGTAGAGTTGCCCATTGCCTGCTGATGTTAATCAAACATTGATGGTTCAAGTGTGATGATCATTGGTTGCCCCATCAATGACAGGGGTCCAATATTTCTCTACAATTAAAGGCTTTGAACTAATGTTTGAACTGCACCATACTGGCAAAGCAAGAAAATGGTGGGCTGGAAAGAATGACAGATGTTGACTGTGTGCACTGGTGTATCTATGATGGGTGCAGTGTGTGCGGTGCACACAGGCCCCTGAGTCCAATGGGGCCCACACCACACGCTGCACCCATTTTTATAATACTCACCCCTCCAGAGTCCCATGCCGACATCACCGGCATTGTTTAAACCAAGCCCTTGAGTGTGTGTATTGTTTTAACAAAGAATATTATTGACAAATCACTAACACACTGGAATATGCCCCTATGGAGGAGCGATGGTCAATCTCCATGGCAATTGAGGAGCCTACGAGCAGACTTTGACATGGAAAAGAGTGAAGCTAAAGGCGGAAGGCATGAAGAGGGGATTATGTCAGTATGCGGAGGCGGAAGGCAAGATGCACCAACATCAAATTCATTGCTGCTTTCTTCTTACTTACAGATACATCTTTTATTTTATACTATAGTCACTCTTTACACACAGTTTCCACATATTAATTTATCACCTTACCATGTCTTTCGCCACATCTGCTCAGTTCTATGCCTTCATCTTTCCATGTGCATACACTGCATGTCTATCCCTATCCCTTTGTCTCTCTTTAGCCTTAATCACTCCCCTGCCAGTTTTAGTTACTATCATGTTTCTCTTTAAACCCCTCTCATCTGTCTCCTTCCCAATATCTCTTCTGCTTTTATTAAATTACTGCTTATCTGCTCTCCTCTGATCTCTCTATCCTGGTCTGAAGTTGGTGATGCATCATGCTTATACTGTAGCTGAAGTCATTGCCGGTTTATCATTACACTTTTCAGTCTACTTCATTCAAGCACACCATCTGCACATATAATAACAGGAGTACCAGTGTGTTTTATATCGTCCCCTATGTACAGCCACTGGTGACACCACTTCAGGCTGTAAGCACTGCTGAAGGGAGGTGGAGGTTTGAGCAGACACAGCATGATGGCCAGAATCCTATGCTATGCACAGCTGCTTTCCAGTACCCAGCACTGGCAAACATAGCAGGTCTCCTTTCCTTTGCACATGTGCCATGTGTGAACCAACAATAGTCCAAATCTTTACTGCTTTTCTGCCAATGGTTGCCTTGCCTATCATTGATGGCAAATAACAATGGTGCCATCAAGGGAGAATAATAACGGTGACCCCTTAGATGAGCAACCCTACCCTGAATAAAGGCTGCATATATAATATGTATGTTTGATATTTCTTTGTTTGTTTGTACTGCATCTAGGAAATACAGTACCAGTACAAAAGTGGGACAGTGGCTTTGTCTAATTGCTTTCTTCTGGTTGACATTTATTAACAGACTCCACAGTCATAGTCCAACTATTCAGTGTTGCTACTAACTGTTCTAATTTACTTATTTAAGGTGTAATAGTTCACTGGGCAAGTTAATTGGGCACTGTGATTTAGGGGGATACCCGAAACACTGAACGAGTGACATTATTTCACTTATTCAGAGGTTTTGTTTTCCATGCAGTTCAATTGCACTGAGTGCTGGCTGCCCCTGTGGTTTTATTTAAATACTCATTGGCTGTAAGTTGAGAAGAGAGCGGGGGCAGGTGTGTTTAATTATTTAAATGCTTTCTGCCCTTCCCCCACTTCATACCTTGTAGAGGAAGCAAGCAGAGGGGAGGGATGTTAGTCTGGTGATCATACAAAGAAGAGAGTTACATGCCTATTTATCAACTAATATTCTTGGCATCTGCAGAATGTACCATAGAGGAACAGCAGCAGCTATCTCCATATCTGCCGTGGTGTTTTTATTTCCAACAGCAGATGCAGTGCCCATAGGTAGCTATGGAAGCTCCCAAGAACTGAAGAGCATTGTAGTGTTACATGATATGAACTGGGGCACTGTAATTACTCCTACACTCACTACACTCTCTAAATAACACTACTTCAATTTCTAAATGGAGTCAAGTTCCCTTTAGTTTTAACACATTATGGACAGTATTTAGTTTGTGCACATGTAGAAATTGATGGACCTTGTCTTACTATGCTGAATAAAGGCCAGCTTTTGGGGGACATGTACTAAGAAGTGATAAGAGCGAAGAAGGGAGCCAGTGGAGAAGTTGCCACATCAACCAATCAGCAGCTCTGCATAATTTTATAGTATGCAAAGTATAGATGTTACTTCAGTGCTGATTGGTTATCGTGGGCAGCTTCTCCACTGGCTCACTTCTCCGCTCTTATCACTGCTTAGTAAATGTCCCCCTTAGTCTCTTGGCACTGTCTGTCAAAATCTGCCTCTGCTATGGGAATCAATTAGGATTATGGAACAATAGTATTACACTTCTCAGTTCAATACCCACTCACTGTATTTTTAATGTTTGCAGAAAAAGATAGTGTGTACTTCACAAATGTCTCATTTCTCTCTTGTGCAACAGAAAAGTAGCAACTGCTGGTTCTCTAAGCGATTACAGAACAGGATAATCTAGGTCTCAAATGTCTCTCTTTTCTTTCTAACATATGGTTTGGTAATAGTGTGCTATGCACAAATACCTCCCTTATAGCTGCTCTGAACACTGGCTTTCATGACACTGTCTTTACTGACTAGAAGTCTGCTTTCTCTGATTCAATCTGCTGATATCAACTCTGGAACGATGCTATGTTTCCATCTGGTGGGTACACACTGGGCGACGTGATCTATGAGCGATGTTGCCTAGTGTTTCCCCTCCCAGGCCGGGGCAGTCGGCAGCAGTGCATATACACTGGGCCGGGCCGTGCATGCAGCTCTTAGACGACAGTCCACATTGAGCTGCATGCACGTCGACATCGAGGGTTGTTAAAGACCCGCAGGGACGTGCAGGACTCGACGACGGCATACACACTTGCTGAGGAAGTGAATGACATCGCTCAGGAAGGGTGAAAATGAGTATTGAGAAGTATGTGGAGGGGAATTCTCAGCTTGACTGATTACAAAAATAAATCCCCCTCGCTAGGTTTTCCCGACGGTTCCTTGTTGGAAGAGTTGAGCAATTTTTATGCTAGATTTGAAAAGAGTGATACCTCTATTGTAAGTAAACTTCTTCATTTGGGTGAAGAACCCTTGTTAGTTCTCTACGAGACTGCGGTTAGAAATAGTTTATTAGGCGTTTGTACTAGGAAATCGCCTGGTCCTGATGGGATTCCAGGAAAAGTGCTGAAGGGGTGTGCCAGTGAGTTTGCCCAGATTTTTAACTTGTCCTTGGCAACTTGTGTAGTCCCAGAATGTTTTAAGCTTACGACTGTTATTCCGGTACCAAAAAGTTTGAAAGTTGTTAATTTGAATGGCTTTCGTCCGATTGCTCTGACCCCCCTCATAATGAAATGCTTTGAGAGAATTGTATTGGCTCACATAAAAAGTAATTTGCCTGTTGGGTTTGACAACCATCAATTTGCCTACAAGCAAAATAGGTCGATGGAGGATGCTTTGTTATCTGTGGTCCACTCTTCCCTCAGCCATTAAGAAGGGTCAAATACATATGTTAGTGGGCTCTTTGTTGATTTTAGCTCAGCTTTTAATACTATTTTGCCAGTAACTTTGATATCCAAATTGAAAAGTTTGTGATTGTCTGTGATGTTATGTAATTGGATTTTAGGCTTTTTAATCAATAGGCCCCAACAAGTGAAAATGGGTAATTTAATGTCCTCTGTAATCATCAGTACGGGTATCGTCATGGGTGTGTTTTAAGTCCCCTTTTGTTTTCTTTGTTTACCCATGATTGTGGGGCTCATCTCGGACGGTGGCGAGAGGGCGTACCGTAACCAGGTTGAGGCCTTGGTCAAGTGGAGCAACAGCAATAACTTGGTTTTGAATTTGAAAAAACCAAAGAGATAAATATGGATTTCAGACACCAGGGGAGATCTGAGCTGATTCCTTTAACTATTGAGAACTTAGCGGTTGAGCGAGTTAGAGATTTCAAACTCTTGGTCACTGTTATTTCAGATGATTTATCGTGGGCTACTAATATTACATGTATTGCAAAGAAAGCCCAGCAGCGCCTATTTTTCCTTAGGAAATTGCGCGCTGCATATCTATACAGGGCAAATTTAGTTAGGTTTTATCGCTGTGTAATTGAAAGCGTGTTGACATGCTGTATTATAGTGTGGTATGGTAACAGCACCAAGGGTAAGCAGAAGATACTGGAGCGTGTTTTATATAAAGCAAGGAGTATTGTTGGCTGTGAGCTTCCGTCAATTGATGATATTTATGTTGAAAATTGCCTCCGCAAAGGAAAAAGCATTGTACAAGATTGTTATCATCCTAACCATTGTATCTTCTCCCTTCTTCCTTCCTGTAGACACTTCAGGTGTATTAGAACTAGAAATGTGCACCGGAAATTTTTTTGGTTTTGTGTTTTGGTTTTGTATTCAGTTCCATGACCGTGTTTTGGATTCGGACGCGTTTTGGCAAAACCTCCCTGAAATTTTTTGGGCGGATTCGGGTGTGTTTTGGTTTTGGGTGTTTTTTTTCCAAAACCCGTCAAAAACAGCTTAAATCATAGAATTTGGGGGTAATTTTGATCCTATAGTATTATTAACCTCAATAACAATAATTTACACTCATTTCCAGTCTATTCTGAACACCTCACACCTCACAATATTATATTTAGTCCTAAAATTTGCACCAAGGTCGCTGGATGACTAAGCTAAGCGACCCAAGTGGGCGACACAAACACCTTGCCCATCTAGGAGTGGCACTACAGTGTCAGACAGGATGGCACTTAAAAAAATAGTCCCCAAACAGCACATGATGCAAAGAAAAGAGAAAAAGAGATGCACTGTGGTCGCTGGATGGCTAAGCTAAGCGACACAAGTGGGCGGCACAAACACCTGGCCCATCTAGGAGTGGCACTGCAGTGTCAGACAGGATGGCACTTAAAAAAAATTGGCCCCAAACATCACATGATGCAAAGAAAAGAGAAAAAGAGGTGCACTGTGGTCACTGGATGGCTAAGCTAAGCGACACAAGTGGGCGGCACAAACACCTGGCCCATCTAGGAGTGGCACTGCAGTGTCAGACAGGATGGCACTTAAAAAAATTGGCCCCAAACATCACATGATGCAAAGATAAATAAAAAAGAGGTGCAAGTTGGAATTGTCCTTGGGCCCTCCCACCCACCCTTATGTTGTATAAACACTTTAACAAACCCATCATTCCAGCCACAGGGTCTGCCACACAACTGTGGCTGAAATGACTGGTTGGTTTGGGCCCCCACCAAAAAAAGAAGCAATCAATCTCTCCTTGCTCAAACTGGCTTTACAGAGGCAAGATGTCGACCTCATCATCATCCCCGATTCCTCACCCCTTTCACTGTGTACATCCCCCTCCTCACAGAGTATTAATTCGTCCCCACTGGAATCCACCATCTCAGGTCCCTGTGTACTTTCTGGAGACAATTGCTGGTGAATGTCTCCACGGAGGAATTGATTATAATTAATTTTGATGAACATCATCTTCTCTACTTTTTATGGAAATAACCTCGTACGCCGATCGCTGACAAGGTGACCGGCTGCACTAAACACTCTTTCGGAGTACACATTGGAGGGGGGGCAACTTAGGTAAAATAAAGCCAGTTTTTGCAAGGGCCTCCAAATTGCTTCTTTTTCCTGCCAGTATACGTACGGACTGTCTGACGTGCCTACTTGGATGCTTTCACTCATATTATCCTCCACCATTCTTTCAATGGCCCTCATTCCGAGTTGTTCGCTCGCAAGGCGATTTTAGCAGAGTTACACACGCTAAGCCGCCGCCTACTGGGAGTGAATCTTAGCTTCTTAAAATTGCGAACGATGTATTCGCAATATTGCGATTACAAACTACTTAGCAGTTTCAGAGTAGCTTCAGACTTACTCGGCATCTGCGATCAGTTCACTGCTTGTCGTTCCTGGTTTGACGTCACAAACAAACCCAGCGTTCACCCAGACACTCCTCCGTTTCTCCAGCCACTCCCGCGTTTTTTCCGGAAACGGTAGCGTTTTTATCCACACGCCCATAAAACGCCGTGTTTCCGCCCAGTAACACCCATTTCCTGTCAATCACATTACGATCGCCGGAGCGAAGAAAAAGCCGTGAGTAAAAAAACTATCTTCATAGCAAAATTACTTGGCGCAGTCGCAGTGCGAACATTGCGCATGCGTACTAAGCAGAAAAACGCTGCGATGCGAAGAAAATTACCGAGCGAACGACTCGGAATGATGGCCAATGGTGACAGAATCATATGCAGTGACAGTAGACGACATGTCAGTAATCGTTGGCAGGTCCTTCAGTCCGGACCAGATGTCAGCACTCGCTCCAGACTGCCCTGCATCACCGCCAGCGGGTGGGCTCGTAATTCTTAGCCTTTTCCTCGCAGCCCCAGTTGCAGGAAAATGTGAAGGAGGAGCTGTTGATGGGTCACGTTCCGCTTGAGTTGACAAGTGTCTCACCAGCAGGTCTTTGAACCTCTGTGTCTGCCGGAAAGAGAGATAAAACGTAGGCTTTAAACCTTGGATCGAGCACGGTGGCCAAAATGTAGTGCTCTGATTTCAACAGATTGACCACCCGTGAATCCTGGTTAAGCGAATGAAGGGCTCCATCCACAAGTCCCACATGCCTAGCGGAATCGCTCCGTTTTTGCTCCTCCTTCAATATCTCCAGCTGCTTCTGCAAAAGCCTGATGAGGGGAATGACCTTACTCAGGCTGGCAGTGTCTGAACTGACTTCACGTGTGGCAAGTTCAAAGGGTTGCAGAACCTTGCACAACGTTGAAATCATTCTCTACTGCGACTGCGCTTGAGTCAGGTGCATACCCCCTCCTTTGCCTATATCGTAGGCAGATTTATAGGCTTGAATGGCCTTTTGCTGCTCCTCCATCCTCTGAAGCATATAGAGGGTTGAATTCAACCTCGTTAACACCTCTCGCTTCAGGTGATGGCGGGGCAGGTTCAGGAGTGTTTGCTGGTGCTCCAGTCTTCGGCACGCAGTGGCTGAATACCGAAAGTGGCCCGCAATTCTTCGGGCCACCGACAGCATCTCTTGCACGCCCCTGTCGTTTTTAAAAAAAATTCTACACCACCAAATTCAATGTATGTGCAAAACATGGGACGTGCTGGAATTTGCCCACATGTAATGCACGCACAATATTGGTGGCGTTGCCCGATAAATCCCCAGGAGAGTCCAATTGGTGTAAGCCATTCTGCGATGATGTTCCTCAGTTTTCGTAAGAGGTTGTCAGCTGTGTGCCTCTTATGGAAAGCGGTGATACAAAGCGTAGCCTGCCTAGGAACGAGTTGGCGTTTGCGAGATACTGCTACTGGTGCCGCCGCTGCTGTTCTTGCTGCGGGAGGCAATACATCTACCCAGTGGGCTGTCACAGTCATATAGTCCTGAGTCTGCCCTGCTCCACTTGTCCACATGTCCGTGGTTAAGTGGACATTGGGTACAACTGCATTTTTTAGGACACTGGTGAGTCTTTTTCTGACGTCTGTGTACATTCACGGTATCGTCTGCCTAGAGAAGTGGAACCCAGATGGTATTTGGTACCGGGGACACACTACCTCAAGAAATTCTCTAAGTCCCTGTGAACTAACGCCGGATACCGTACACACGTCTAACACTAACACAGCTGCCAAGGCCTGAGTTATCCGCTTTGCAACAGGATGACTGCTGTGATATTTCATCTTCCTCGCAAAGGACTGTTGGACAGTCAATTGCTTACTGGAAGTTGTACAAGTGGTCTTCCGACTTCCCCTCTGGGATGATGATCGACTCCCAGCAGCAACAACAGCAGCGCCAGCAGCAGTAGGTGTTACACTCAAGGATCCATCGGAGGAATCCCAGTCAGGAGAGGACTCGTCAGACTTGCCAGTGACATGGCCTGCAGGACTATTGGCGTTACTGTCTAAGGAGGAGGAAATTGACACTGAGGGAGTTGGTGGTGTGGTTTGCGGGAGCTTGGGTACAAGAGGAAGAAGCGATTTAGTTGTCAGTGGACTGTTTCCGCTGTCACCCAAAGATTTTGAACTTGTCAATGACTTCTGATGAATGCGCTCCAGGTGACGTATAAGGGAGGATGTTCCTAGGTGGTTAACGTCCTTACCCCTACTTATTACAGCTTGACAAAGGCAACACACGGCTTGACACCTGTTGTCCGCATTTCTGTTAAAATAATTCCACACCGAAGAGGTGATTTTTTTGTAATTTGACCAGGCATGTCAATGGCCATATTCATCCCACTGACAACAGGTGTCTCCCCAGGTGCCTGACTTAAACAAACCACCTCCCCATCAGAATCCTCCTTGTCAATTTCCTCCTCAGCGCCAGCAACACCCATATCCTCATCCTGGTGTACTTCAACAGTGACATCTTCAATTTGACTATCAGGAACTGGACTGTGGGTGCTCCTTCCAGCACTTCCAGGGGGCGTGCAAATGGTGGAAGGAGCCACCTCTTCCCGTCCAGTGTTGGGAAGGTCAGGCATCGCGACCGACACAATTTGACTCTCCTTGGGGATTTGTGATTTAGAAGAACGCACAGTTCTTTGCTGTGCTTTTGCCATCTTAACTCTTTTCAGTTTTCTAGCTGGAGGATAAGTGCTTCCATCCTCATGTGAAGCTGAACCACTAGCCATGAACATAGGCCAGGGCCTCAGCCGTTCCTTGCCACTCAGTGTCGTAAATGGCATATTGGCAAGTTTCCGCTTCTCCTCAGATGCTTTTAATTTAGCTTTTTGGGTCATTTTACTGAACTTTAGTTTTTGGGATTTTACATGCTCTCTACTATGACATTGGGCATCGGCCTTGGCAGACGACGTTGATGGCATTGAATTGTCTCTGCCATGACTAGTGGCAGCAGCTTCAGCACTAGGTGGAAGTGGATCTTGATCTTTCCCTATTTCACCCTCCACATTTTTGTTCTCCATTTTTTAATGTGTGGAATTTTATGCCAGTAATATTATTATATCAATAGCAATGGCCTACTGTACTGTACAACTATATACTGTTGGTCACCAAAATGCTGCACTGTACTACTATATATACTGCTCACAAAAATGCAGCACAGATATGGAATGGATACTTGCAGTGACACAGAGCTGCAAGATACAGCAATGGCCTACTGTACAACTATATACTGTTGGTCACCAAAATGCTGCACTGTACTACTATATATACTGCTCACAAAAATGCCGCACAGATATGGAATCGTTACTTGCAGTGACACAGAGCTGCAAGATACAGCAATGGCCTACTGTACTGTACAACTATATACTGTTGGTCACCAAAATGCAGCACACTGAGCACAGATATTTGCAGCACACTGAGCACAGATATGGAGCTTTTCAGGCAGAGAACGTAGATATTTGCAGCACACTGAGCACAGATATTTGCAGCACACTGAGCACAGATAGGGAGCTTTTCAGGGAGAGAACGTAGCCACGTCCTCTCCATTCAATCTCCAATGCACAAGTGAAATTGGCGGTGACATGCGGCTCTTTATATAGAATACGAATCTCACGAGAATCCGACAGCGGGAAGATGACGTTTGGCCGCATTCGGGTTTACCGAGCAAGGCGGGAAGATCCGAGGCTGCCTCGGAACCGTGTAAAATAGGTGAATTTCGGGGGGGGGTTCGGATCTCGGAGAACCGAACCCGCTCATCTCTAATTAGAACTGTGTATTAGTACAGTTTCTTTCCATTTGTTATTGTTCGTCTTAATTTAACCAGTGATTTGTAATGGTTTATGTGAATGTCCCAGATCTTAATTTCATTGTTTTTTTTTTTACAATGAGAATAAAATAGCTATCTATTCTATCTAATTTTCTCGGTAAGTGTGTATGCACCTCATGACATCACAGATCTCTGGACAATCAGACATCTCTAAGCAAAGTTTGAAGCTGTTGACTGTGACTGTTGTGACTGTTGACTTTTGAAGCTGTTGACATAAAGAGCCGAGTTAAACGCCTTAGTCAGACTGACTCTCATGTACGTACAGCATACTGACTGTCCCGCTGAATGTTTCTCATACTCCCTGTATGACCATAAATTCCTATATATATCTTGCTGTCACAAACTATGGAGGGGATTCAATTCTTGTTTGGGCGCCCACCGGCTGCTGTTCAATTGTTCTGCTGTTCAGGTGCGAGTGCCGCCAGCACCGTCATTTCTGCTCGCAGTCTTCCCAGGTGGTGAGCAGAAATGTTCGAAAAGGGTTCAGTTTTGGTACCCAAACAGGACATTTCACATCACGGCAGGACTTTATTCATGTTTAGCCACTTTGCGCAGCTAAGACCGCTGCTTTTGGGCTCATCAAAAGTAATGGGGGCAATAATTGGAGCAACAATGGGTGCCCATTACTTTAGGTGCCCGATAAAACAATTGAATTCCCTCCCGCCTTTCCTTTCCCACTCACATCACAAGACACTTCTAGATTCTTTCTGGGGTTATGTGGGTATAGGTTTATATATGAGGGGGCACTGCTGTACTCACAATATTGATTCCTAGTATCGCCAGGACAACCAGGGAATGATTCCTGCATAGCACAGGGTACTGAGTTAACTTTGGCAGCGCTAATTCCATTTTGCAACAAGCAGTTTGGCATACATTTAGGTAAAATTAGTGGTTACTTTGCTCTCTATTTACCTGTCTAAATAGACTGCTGTGTGTATTGTTTTTCGTCATTGTATTTTTTTAACCTTTTATTGAAAAAACATTATTTGGTAGAAACTAGTTGATTGAAGCAAAAAAAAAATGATATGGATTAGAAGATTGAATTACTATAAGTGATTTCAGAAAGTGAGCTAAAGAGAAGTTTATTATATTACTGTATATCTAATAAAAAAATGGAAATAGAATTATATTGTCTCTTACAGTATACTTTACTCTTTCATCTTTAAATAGTATTCTCTGCTGCAGATAATCCCTACTCAAAGCTTGCATTGCAAGAGTGAAGGGAGGCCCAAGTTATTTAAACCATTCTGAGAGCCTCAAACCCTTACAAAGGATGATTGTGAATTTTGGTATGTTTGTGTGAATGCTGCAGCAGAATTTGAGGTACAAATTTTTAATAAAAAGTTTTAGTTGCAGCTCGTTGTTACAATAGCTGATATAAAAATATACACAAATTTGCTGTTCAATCTTAAGTAGCTATATTTTATAGTTCTAAGACTGTGTACACACCAGAACGATGTTTACACAATGCAACATCATCTGCAATGGGACCCTTGCCGATATCGGCTACGGTGAGCGGCAGTGGGGGAGGAGCATTCGGCAGGATGGCCCTCATAAGCAACATCGCACACCGGACCTGCATGCTGCTCCGATGGAGGATGTTGCATGCGATATGCAGGAGTTCGCATCGCATGAAATATTGTGAGTTTACATTCCATGATATCATATGCGATCATACAGCATCAGCCATATCGCCTGCGATATTGCATAATGTGTACACAGCCTAAGTTTTCTTATCCTCAGTGAACATTATTTTGTTTGACTCCAAATACTGTAATTACTGTTAAAAACATACAAGATGTAGAAATTCAGGCTTAAACATGTGTGAGATTTGGCATGCCTTATTTGAATTGAGCTAAAAAAAAATAATCTAAAAATTCTAATTCTGGCATTTAACACAATTGGTTGTTCTTGTCCTTCATTTGCAGGAAGGACAGAGCTGTAGTGAAATAATATAGTTCAATCTAGTGTCTGTCCTTGAATACCTCTTAGCTCTATTTTAAAAAATAAAGAATTTATCCTGACTACATAAAAGTAGCCAATTTTCAAATTTTGTTAAACATTAAATAAAACAGACCCACACGCAAGGTTGCACTGACGTAACAAGGCAATGTGAGGGCAAGTATTTACTGATTACTTTTGTCCCAAAACATCGCCCTAGAGATTTTTTAGTGGTAAAGTTGCACATTCTCTGCTGGGCTCATAGTCATTATTTGTCTGTGTCTTATAATTGTTCGTCTTTGAAGATTCCTTCAGATTTACTATATGCGCTTTTTACAAATCTGGATGCAAATATTTTGGTCATGGGTATACCATTGTTTTGTTTTTCTGTTTATAACTATCTTAACAAACTGTTCCTATATTTAAATAGATTACCTGAAAAGGACTTTTTAAGATATTTTGAAACCTCTGCATAATTATTTTCTGCAGGGTGTGTATTTGGTACACAACTTAGTCATCGCTCTATTGTGGCTTGCGATGAATAAACAAAGAATTTCTATATAAAATATTTTTTTTTGTCATCCAGCAGATAGTGAAGTAACTAGAGATGAGCGGGTTCGGTTTCTCTGAAACCGAACCCGCACGAACTTCATGTTTTTTTCACGGGTCCGAGCAGACTCGGATCCTCCCGCCTTGCTCGGTTAACCCGAGCGCGCCCGAACGTCATCATGACGCTGTCGGATTCTCGCGAGACTCGGATTCTATATAAGGAGCCGCGCGTCGCCGCCATTTTCACCCGTGCATTGAGATTGATAGGGAGAGGACGTGGCTGGCGTCCTCTCCATTAGAAATTAGATTAGAAGAGAGAGAGAGATTGTGCAGAGTCAGACAGAGTTTACCACAGTGACCAGTGCAGTTGTTGTTAGTTAACTTTTATTTATTTTAATATAATATATCCGTTCTCTGCTATATCCGTTCTCTGCCTGAAAAAAAACGATACACAGCAGCAGCCAGTCACACAGTGTGACTCAGTCTGTGTGCACTCAGCTCAGCCCAGTGTGCTGCACATCAATGTATAAAAGGCAAAGCTTATAATAATTGTGGGGGAGACTGGGGAGCACTGCAGGTTGTTATAGCAGGAGCCCCCAGGAGTACATAATATTATATTAATTTAAAATTAAACAGTGCACACTTTTGCTGCAGGAGTGCCACTGCCAGTGTGACTAGTGGTGACCACTGCCAGTGCCTGACCACCAGTATAGTAGTATATTGTTGTATGTATTGTATACTATCTCTTTATCAACCAGTCTATATTAGCAGCAGACACAGTACAGTGCGGTAGTTCACGGCTGTGGCTACCTCTGTGTCGGCAGTCGGAACTCGGCAGGCAGTCCGTCCATCCATAATTGTATTACAATATATACCACCTAACCGTGGTATTTTTTTTTCTTTCTTTATACCGTCGTCATAGTGTCATACTAGTTGTTACGAGTATACTACTATCTCTTTATCAACCAGTGTACAGTGCGGTAGTTCACGGCTGTGGCTACCTCTGTGTCGGCAGTCGGCAGGCAGTCCGTCCATCCATAATTGTATTATTATTATAATATATACCACCTAACCGTGGTTTTTTTTTCATTCTTTATACCGTCGTCATAGTGTCATACTAGTTGTTACGAGTATACTACTATCTCTTTATCAACCAGTGTACAGTGCGGTAGTTCACGGCTGTGGCTACCTCTGTGTCGGCAGTCGGCAGGCAGTCCGTCCATCCATAATTGTATTATTATTATAATATATACCACCTAACCGTGTTTTTTTTTTCATTCTTTATACCGTCGTCATAGTGTCATACTAGTTGTTACGAGTATACTACTATCTCTTTATCAACCAGTGTACAGTGCGGTAGTTCACGGCTGTGGCTACCTCTGTGTCGGCAGTCGGCAGGCAGTCCGTCCATCCATAATTGTATTATTATTATAATATATACCACCTAACCGTGGTATTTTTTTTTCTTTCTTTATACCGTCGTCATAGTGTCATACTAGTTGTTACGAGTATACTACTATCTCTTTATCAACCAGTGTACAGTGCGGTAGTTCACGGCTGTGGCTACCTCTGTGTCGGCAGTCGGCAGGCAGTCCGTCCATCCATAATTGTATTATTATTATAATATATACCACCTAACCGTGGTTTTTTTTTCATTCTTTATACCGTCGTCATAGTGTCATACTAGTTGTTACGAGTATACTACTATCTCTTTATCAACCAGTGTACAGTGCGGTAGTTCACGGCTGTGGCTACCTCTGTGTCGGCAGTCGGCAGGCAGTCCGTCCATCCATAATTGTATTATTATTATAATATATACCACCTAACTGTGGTATTTTTTTTTCTTTCTTTATACCGTCGTCATAGTGTCATACTAGTTGTTACGAGTATACTACTATCTCTTTATCAACCAGTGTACAGTGCGGTAGTTCACGGCTGTGGCTACCTCTGTGTCGGCAGTCGGCAGGCAGTCCGTCCATCCATAATTGTATTATTATTATAATATATACCACCTAACCGTGGTTTTTTTTTCATTCTTTATACCGTCGTCATAGTGTCATACTAGTTGTTACGAGTATACTACTATCTCTTTATCAACCAGTGTACAGTGCGGTAGTTCACGGCTGTGGCTACCTCTGTGTCGGCAGTCGGCAGGCAGTCCGTCCATCCATAATTGTATTATTATTATAATATATACCACCTAACCGTGGTTTTTTTTTCATTCTTTATACCGTCGTCATAGTGTCATACTAGTTGTTACGAGTATACTACTATCTCTTTATCAACCAGTGTACAGTGCGGTAGTTCACGGCTGTGGCTACCTCTGTGTCGGCAGTCGGCAGGCAGTCCGTCCATCCATAATTGTATTATTATTATAATATATACCACCTAACTGTGGTATTTTTTTTTCTTTCTTTATACCGTCGTCATAGTGTCATACTAGTTGTTACGAGTATACTACTATCTCTTTATCAACCAGTGTACAGTGCGGTAGTTCACGGCTGTGGCTACCTCTGTGTCGGCAGTCGGCAGGCAGTCCGTCCATCCATAATTGTATTATTATTATAATATATACCACCTAACCGTGGTTTTTTTTTCATTCTTTATACCGTCGTCATAGTGTCATACTAGTTGTTACGAGTATACTACTATCTCTTTATCAACCAGTGTACAGTGCGGTAGTTCACGGCTGTGGCTACCTCTGTGTCGGCAGTCGGCAGGCAGTCCGTCCATCCATAATTGTATTATTATTATAATATATACCACCTAACTGTGGTATTTTTTTTTCTTTCTTTATACCGTCGTCATAGTGTCATACTAGTTGTTACGAGTATACTACTATCTCTTTATCAACCAGTGTACAGTGCGGTAGTTCACGGCTGTGGCTACCTCTGTGTCGGCAGTCGGCAGGCAGTCCGTCCATCCATAATTGTATTATTATTATAATATATACCACCTAACCGTGGTTTTTTTTTCATTCTTTATACCGTCGTCATAGTGTCATACTAGTTGTTACGAGTATACTACTATCTCTTTATCAACCAGTGTACAGTGCGGTAGTTCACGGCTGTGGCTACCTCTGTGTCGGCAGTCGGCAGGCAGTCCGTCCATCCATAATTGTATTATTATTATAATATATACCACCTAACTGTGGTATTTTTTTTTCTTTCTTTATACCGTCGTCATAGTGTCATACTAGTTGTTACGAGTATACTACTATCTCTTTATCAACCAGTGTACAGTGCGGTAGTTCACGGCTGTGGCTACCTCTGTGTCGGCAGTCGGCAGGCAGTCCGTCCATCCATAATTGTATTATTATTATAATATATACCACCTAACCGTGGTTTTTTTTTCATTCTTTATACCGTCGTCATAGTGTCATACTAGTTGTTACGAGTATACTACTATCTCTTTATCAACCAGTGTACAGTGCGGTAGTTCACGGCTGTGGCTACCTCTGTGTCGGCAGTCGGCAGGCAGTCCGTCCATCCATAATTGTATTATTATTATAATATATACCACCTAACCGTGGTTTTTTTATACCACCTAACCGTGGCAGTCCGTCCATAATTGTATACTAGTATCCAATCCATCCATCTCCATTGTTTACCTGAGGTGCCTTTTAGTTCTGCCTATAAAATATGGAGAACAAAAAAGTTGAGGTTCCAAAATTAGGGAAAGATCAAGATCCACTTCCACCTCGTGCTGAAGCTGCTGCCACTAGTCATGGCCGAGACGATGAAATGCCAGCAACGTCGTCTGCCAAGGCCGATGCCCAATGTCATAGTACAGAGCATGTCAAATCCAAAACACCAAATATCAGAAAAAAAAGGACTCCAAAACCTAAACTAAAATTGTCGGAGGAGAAGCGTAAACTTGCCAATATGCCATTTACCACACGGAGTGGCAAGGAACGGCTGAGGCCCTGGCCTATGTTCATGGCTAGTGGTTCAGCTTCACATGAGGATGGAAGCACTCAGCCTCTCGCTAGAAAAATGAAACGACTCAAGCTGGCAAAAGCACAGCAAAGAACTGTGCGTTCTTCGAAATCCCAAATCCACAAGGAGAGTCCAATTGTGTCGGTTGCGATGCCTGACCTTCCCAACACTGGATGTGAAGAGCATGCGCCTTCCACCATTTGCACGCCCCCTGCAAGTGCTGGAAGGAGCACCCGCAGTCCAGTTCCTGATAGTGAGATTGAAGATGTCAGTGTTGAAGTCCACCAGGATGAGGAGGATATGGGTGTTGCTGGCGCTGGGGAGGAAATTGACAAGGAGGATTCTGATGGTGAGGTGGTTTGTTTAAGTCAGGCACCCGGGGAGACACCTGTTGTCCGTGGGACGAATATGGCCGTTGACATGCCAGGTGAAAATACCAAAAAAATCAGCTCTTCGGTGTGGAGGTATTTCACCAGAAATGCGGACAACAGGTGTCAAGCCGTGTGTTCCCTTTGTCAAGCTGTAATAAGTAGGGGTAAGGACGTTAACCACCTCGGAACATCCTCCCTTATACGTCACCTGCAGCGCATTCATAATAAGTCAGTGACAAGTTCAAAAACTTTGGGTGACAGCGGAAGCACTCCACTGACCAGTAAATCCCTTCCTCTTGTAACCAAGCTCACGCAAACCACCCCACCAACTCCCTCAGTGTCAATTTCCTCCTTCCCCAGGAATGCCAATAGTCCTGCAGGCCATGTCACTGGCAATTCTGACGATTCCTCTCCTGCCTGGGATTCCTCCGATGCATCCTTGCGTGTAACGCCTACTGCTGCTGGCGCTGCTGTTGTTGCTGCTGGGAGTCGATGGTCATCCCAGAGAGGAAGTCGTAAGACCACTTTTACTACTTCCACCAAGCAATTGACTGTCCAACAGTCATTTGCGAGGAAGATTAAATATCACAGCAGTCATCCTACTGCAAAGCGGATAACTGAGGCCTTGACATCCTGGGTGGTGAGAAACGTGGTTCCGGTATCCATCATTACTGCAGAGCCAACTAAAGACTTGTTGGAGGTACTGTGTCCCCGGTACCAAATACCATCTAGGTTCCATTTCTCTAGGGTTGCGATACCGAAAATGTACACAGACCTCAGAAAAAGAGTCACCAGTGTCCTAAAAAATGCAGCTGTACCCAATGTCCACTTAACCACGGACATGTGGACAAGTGGAGCAGGGCAGGGTCAGGACTATATGACTGTGTATGGACTCCCGCCGCAAGAACAGCAGCGGCGGCACCAGTAGCAGCATCTCGCAAACGCCAACTCGTTCCTAGGCAGGCTACGCTTTGTATCACCGGTTTCCAGAATACGCACACAGCTGAAAACCTCTTACGGCAACTGAGGAAGATCATCGCGGAATGGCTTACCCCAATTGGACTCTCCTGTGGATTTGTGGCATCGGACAACGCCAGCAATATTGTGCGTGCATTACATCTGGGCAAATTCCAGCACGTCCCATGTTTTGCACATACCTTGAATTTGGTGGTGCAGAATTTTTTAAAAAACGACAGGGGCGTGCAAGAGATGCTGTCGGTGGCCAGAAAAATTGCGGGACACTTTCGGCGTACAGGCAGCACGTACAGAAGACTGGAGCACCACCAAAAACGCCTGAACCTGCCCTGCCATCATCTGAAGCAGGAGGTGGTAACGAGGTGGAATTCAACCCTCTATATGCTTCAGAGGTTGGAGGAGCAGCAAAAGGCCATTCAAGCCTATACAACTGACCACGATATAGGAGGTGGAATGCACCTGTCTCAAGCGCAGTGGAGAATGATTTCAACGTTGTGCAAGGTTCTGCAACCTTTTGAACTTGCCACACGTGAAGTCAGTTCAGACACTGCCAGCCTGAGTCAGGTCATTCCCCTCATCAGGCTTTTGCAGAAGAAGCTGGAGACATTGAAGGAGGAGCTAAGACAGAGCGATTCCGCTAGGCATGTGGGACTTGTGGATGGAGCCCTTAATTCGCTTAACAAGGATTCACGGGTGGTCAATCTGTTGAAATCAGAGCACTACATTTTGGCCACCGTGCTCGATCCTAGATTTAAAACCTACCTTGGATCTCTCTTTCCGGCGCACACAAGTCTGCTGGGTTTCAAAGACCTGCTGGTGAGAAAATTGTCAAGTCAAGCGGAACGCGACCTGTCAACATCTCCTCCTTCACATTCTCCCGCAACTGGGGGTGCGAGGAAAAGGCTCAGAATTCCGAGCCCACCCGCTGGCGGTGATGCAGGGCAGTCTGGAGCGACTGCTGATGCTGACATCTGGTCCGGACTGAAGGACCTGACAACCATTACGGACATGTCGTCTACTGTCACTGCATATGATTCTATCACCATTGATAGAATGGTGGAGGATTATATGAGTGACCGCATCCAAGTAGGCACGTCACACAGTCCGTACTTATACTGGCAGGAAAAAGAGGCAATTTGGAGGCCCTTGCACAAACTGGCTTTATTCTACCTAAGTTGCCCTCCCACAAGTGTGTACTCCGAAAGAGTGTTTAGTGCCGCCGCTCACCTTGTCAGCAATCGGCGTACGAGGTTACATCCAGAAAATGTGGAGAAGATGATGTTCATTAAAATGAATTATAATCAATTCCTCCGCGGAGACATTGACCAGCAGCAATTGCCTCCACAAAGTACACAAGGAGCTGACATGGTGGATTCCAGTGGGGACGAATTGATAATCTGTGAGGAGGGGGATGTACACGGTGATATATCGGAGGATGATGATGAGGTGGACATCTTGCCTCTGTAGAGCCAGTTTGCGCAAGGAGAGATTAATTGCTTCTTTTTTGGTGGGGGTCCAAACCAACCCGTCATTTCAGTCACAGTCGTGTGGCAGACCCTGTCACTGAAATGATGGGTTGGTTAAAGTGTGCATGTCCTGTTTTGTTTATACAACATAAGGGTGGGTGGGAAGGGCCCAAGGACAATTCCATCTTGCACCTCTTTTTTCTTTTATTTTTCTTTGCGTCATGTGCTGTTTGGGGAGGGTTTTTTGGAAGGGACATCCTGCGTGACACTGCAGTGCCACTCCTAGATGGGCCCGGTGTTTGTGTCGGCCACTAGGGTCGCTTATCTTTCTCACACAGCTACCTCATTGCGCCTCTTTTTTTCTTTGCGTCATGTGCTGTTTGGGGAGGGTTTTTTGGAAGGGACATCCTGCGTGACACTGCAGTGCCACTCCTAGATGGGCCCGGTGTTTGTGTCGGCCACTAGGGTCGCTTATCTTTCTCACACAGTCAGCTACCTCATTGCGCCTCTTTTTTTCTTTGCGTCATGTGCTGTTTGGGGAGGGTTTTTTGGAAGGGACATCCTGCGTGACACTGCAGTGCCACTCCTAGATGGGCCCGGTGTTTGTGTCGGCCACTAGGGTCGCTTATCTTTCTCACACAGTCAGCTACCTCATTGCGCCTCTTTTTTTCTTTGCGTCATGTGCTGTTTGGGGAGGGTTTTTTGGAAGGGACATCCTGCGTGACACTGCAGTGCCACTCCTAGATGGGCCCGGTGTTTGTGTCGGCCACTAGGGTCGCTAATCTTACTCACACAGCTACCTCATTGCGCCTCTTTTTTTCTTTGCGTCATGTGCTGTTTGGGGAGGGTTTTTTGGAAGGGACATCCTGCGTGACACTGCAGTGCCACTCCTAGATGGGCCCGGTGTTTGTGTCGGCCACTAGGGTCGCTAATCTTACTCACACAGCTACCTCATTGCGCCTCTTTTTTTCTTTGCGTCATGTGCTGTTTGGGGAGGGTTTTTTGGAAGGGACATCCTGCGTGACACTGCAGTGTCACTCCTAGATGGGCCCGGTGTTTGTGTCGGCCACTAGGGTCGCTTATCTTTCTCACACAGTCAGCTACCTCATTGCGCCTCTTTTTTTCTTTGCGTCATGTGCTGTTTGGGGAGGGTTTTTTGGAAGGGACATCCTGCGTGACACTGCAGTGCCACTCCTAGATGGGCCCGGTGTTTGTGTCGGCCACTAGGGTCGCTTATCTTTCTCACACAGTCAGCTACCTCATTGCGCCTCTTTTTTTCTTTGCGTCATGTGCTGTTTGGGGAGGGTTTTTTGGAAGGGACATCCTGCGTGACACTGCAGTGCCACTCCTAGATGGGCCCGGTGTTTGTGTCGGCCACTAGGGTCGCTTATCTTTCTCACACAGCTACCTCATTGCGCCTCTTTTTTTCTTTGCGTCATGTGCTGTTTGGGGAGGGTTTTTTGGAAGGGACATCCTGCGTGACACTGCAGTGCCACTCCTAGATGGGCCCGGTGTTTGTGTCGGCCACTAGGGTCGCTTATCTTTCTCACACAGTCAGCTACCTCATTGCACCTCTTTTTTTCTTTGCGTCATGTGCTGTTTGGGGAGGGTTTTTTGGAAGGGACATCCTGCGTGACACTGCAGTGCCACTCCTAGATGGGCCCGGTGTTTGTGTCGGCCACTAGGGTCGCTTATCTTTCTCACACAGTCAGCTACCTCATTGCGCCTCTTTTTTTCTTTGCGTCATGTGCTGTTTGGGGAGGGTTTTTTGGAAGGGACATCCTGCGTGACACTGCAGTGCCACTCCTAGATGGGCCCGGTGTTTGTGTCGGCCACTAGGGTCGCTAATCTTACTCACACAGCTACCTCATTGCGCCTCTTTTTTTCTTTGCGTCATGTGCTGTTTGGGGAGGGTTTTTTGGAAGGGACATCCTGCGTGACACTGCAGTGCCACTCCTAGATGGGCCCGGTGTTTGTGTCGGCCACTAGGGTCGCTTATCTTACTCACACAGCGACCTCGGTGCAAATTTTAGGACTAAAAATAATATTGTGAGGTGTGATGTGTTCAGAATAGGCTGAAAATGAGTGTAAATTATGTTTTTTGAGGTTAATAATACTTTGGGATCAAAATTACCCCCAAATTCTATGATTTAAGCTGTTTTTTAGGGTTTTTTGAAAAAAACACCCGAATCCAAAACACACCCGAATCCGACAAAAAAAATTCGGTGAGGTTTTGCCAAAACGCGGTCGAACCCAAAACACGGCCGCGGAACCGAACCCAAAACCAAAACACAAAACCCGAAAAATTTCCGGCGCTCATCTCTAGAAGTAACTATTCTCTATGAGCAGAGAGCATATTGCAGAAATGTTTGTTTTACCTCATTAATGAGCAAAAGCTTTCAATAATTATCTTGAACTTCAAATCCTAGAATGCTCTCAGAGTCAAAGTATTAGCACAGAATGGTCTAAGTCAGAAGGCATTTGTCTGGACCACGGGAGGATTACAATCAATTTCCCCAAAAATAATAATTAATATTTAGGATGAAGAGTCACATTTCCACTTATTATGGAATGGCTTCCCCCATTTTGCAAAGAACATTGGTGTGACTAAAGCCATAAGGATGTTTGTTTTTATACTTTTATATACAATTAAACTATTAAATGTATTCATCTTTAAACAATAAGAACAAACGCTTCAATCAAATTCAAATTTATGTAATTCATTCACACAAACCCGTATCTGCCTGCAAAGTAAAAGCATACTGTATCTTTACCTATCCTATGTGACTGCCAGGGCAAGATTTGTAGCCTGGCTGCTGTACGATGTTTATCATTAACACTACTTGGCACTCCATATTCCGCTGAAGGTTTTTACAGTAGAGCCAGTGCAAGTCTAGTGAATATATCTTTGGATATACCTAGCCCATTGATGACTTTCTGGGATTGGGAAATTTCCCCAAAATCAGATTAAAACATATGGATAATTACTAGACAGACACATATCCTCATTATGAAATAACTTTGAATGCCATTTTAGTGTTAATCAAATCCACCTCCCATTGATGTAACCTCATCACATAAATACAGTAGTATTCCCCAAAATGATTTATGATGAAGCTGCCACTACCTACAAGGACAAACGAGGGGAAAAACGTATCAAAGTGTGATTATGCAAAACTGCACATTTTTTTGGGAAGATTTTATTTTATATGACATGTACTGAATGTATAACCGCACAGAGAATACCATGTTTTTAAACAACACTGAATCCATCATCCCAATTTTTTCGAATGCAGGGATACCGACCTTACAATTTATGAACATGTTGTTTGCATGCAAAATCTGTTTTGGACAAGATAGTTCAAACAGCATGCGATTTCAGTTTTCATGCTATAAAAGTAAAAAAAAAAACATTTAAATTACAAAAACACAAAATTTTTTGGAACATTATATAAAAACCGAGTGTTATTCATCATTTGGCTGGGCCTCTCTAAGGGGGTCATTCCGACCCGATCTCTTGCTGCAGTTTTTCGCAGCGCAGTGATCGGGTCAGAACTGCACATGCGCCGGTGCCACAGTGCGCCGCCGCATGGTAGCTTTCGTTGCCTAGTGATTGCCTCTGAGACAGATGCGGTCGCTGGGCGGAAGGGGGCTGAACGGCGGCGTTAAGCCGCCGTTTAGGGGGAGCGGTCCGGCCAACGCAGGCATGGCCAGACCGTTGGAGGGGGTGGACCGCGGTGGCTGCGTGACGTCTAACGCAGCCGCTGCTGCAAGCGGCAGCGACAATTCACTCCTAGCCAGCCGCAGGAGCTGCGTTGGCCGGGAGTTAATCCTCAAATACAAAGGCATCGCTGCTGTGCGATGCTTTTGTATTTGTGCGGGTGGGGGGGGGGGGCACTGACATGCGGGGCAGACTAGCCCTGTGCTGGGCGTCCCCCCGCATGTCAGGGAAGATGATCGTAGCTGTGCTAAATTTAGCACAGCTACGATCAACTCGGTGCAATTTCCACAGATGAGGAGCGTGATACATTGCACTGGGTTGCTAACTAAAGTGATACAATTGGAAGTCTTCCTTGGCCATGCAGGCTTTCCTAAACTGTATACCATTTAGGGGTTTCCAAGCATCTACACGTTGCATGCAATTTGAGGTTTCATATCGGAAAATAGGAAATCTTGCATTTCGAGACTGAAAACCGAATGGGATGTGTGCCAGTTGTAAAACCACACAAAAAAATGCACTTTGATCAATGTACCCTTAGAATTCCCTTACTCAGAGCATCTCCAGCAGTGTTAATAGGTAAGGCAATATAAGTGAAAATTAGGAGGAGCTAGCCTTGCTAGCACTAAAAGAACTCAATAGTAGGGGAAGACTTGATCCTCAAGCTGGGAAAATATGTATTTAGGGATATGGCAAGGGATGTTATGTATTATATACAACAGTTTTAATAAAAAAATATTTTCAGAATATTAATATGATCCAAATGATTAAGCAGGAACTGGGAACAATAAGTAATTTATTTTAGAAAAGGCCTCAATTCCCAGCTGTACATTAAAGGCAGGTGTGATCACTAAATATTTAAGATACCTGGATTAAGTGTTACAGATGGGAAGGTCGATGACATCAATATCTATTAGGATTAAGGATGTAGTCCAAATCACTCTAAACTCCACAAATCCTCAAACCTGTTCACCTAGATCAGCAAGATATACCAGCATATTGTCCGCATGAAATGATTCCTCCAATCCAAATCTGCAGTGCGCAGTCCCAGCTACCTCAGTATGAATGAGAAGTGGTGAGTGGCTGTCACACAGGCCAGTAGAGAAGGCCAGCACAGGGCCATCTTAACATATGGGCTCACTCGTGCCGATGCCTCCAGTGCCTTTTGGGAGGCAGGTAGGGAATGCTGCTCGGCTGCTCTGATTGGCCAAGCAGCATTCTCTACCTGTCTCCCAGCCTGCGCCAGTCAATGAATGGCTGTCAGCATACTGATTGGTGAATTGCTGGAGTTATCCATCAATCACAGTGCTTACAGCCATTCATTGTATAGAAGCATGTGGAGAGATGGCACAGGACTGCAGGAGGGGTAAATTATTATTATTATTATTATTATTATTATTATTTTAATTTATTCCCATGAATTGGTGGATAGGGGCCCAAGTACATTGCTTTGCCCAGGGTCTACCTTGCTGTTGAGGTGGACCTGGGCCAGCAGCCTGAGCAAGTACCTCTGCTAAACAGGAACACCACTGAAATATATTGATTACCCCTATTACGTGCAAGTGGATCAGGGCTTTAAAACATCTAAATCCCTGAGGTTTTTAATATCCCTCTAATAAGAGCAAAACAAATAAAAAGTGAATTATATTCTGTATATGCAGAGACTACACACCCATCTCCCCTCAGATGAGGATAGCATGCAACTATTTACACACAACAGTAAAAAAGAAGACATAAAAGGAATATAAATTCTGCAGACCTGTAACAAGTCTCTTAAATTCCTGTGGACACTGTATATTTCCATTCTTAATTGTTGAGTACAGTTTACAATTGATAGGTTACAATTCGACGCGTCATATAAAGTATAAGGAGTTTTACACACTAACCCTCTAAATTCCAAAATAATTATATCAACATCATGTTCGTGTAGTGTTCACTTGCTGTATTGCTCCCCATTATTATCCTCATATTATTATACAGCTCTGTGTCCAATCAGAAATGTATTCAGTTCCTACTCCAGTGACATTTACAATCTAACCATAGCAGCACAAACATACTGAGGCCAGTTTTAGGCAGAAGCCAATTATTATACACTATCTGTATAGTGAGAACATGAAGAGGAAATCAGAAGACATGGGATAACTAGAGCAAAGACAGGAAGCACATACAAACCAAACAGAGTTTACACTATGGGTCAGAATTGAACCCAGGGCCTTACCCTTGGTAGACAGTAATGCTATCATGCAACTATACCACCAAAGTGACTTATCTTTGTCTATAATAAATGGGGGTTGGGTATGATATGCCAGTGGTCGTAATGATGGCAGTCAGAAGACCGACCACGGTATCCCGATGGTGAAAATCCCAACAGGGGCTAGGTAAGTATACTTACCTTCCCCCAATGGCCCCCTAGCCCTCCCTTTCTGTAGCCTAAACCTAACCCTCCCTCCCCCGCAGCCTAACCCTAACCCTCCCCGATGCTACCTAAACCTAACCCGCCCCTTTCCTGCAGCCTAAACCTAACCCTCCCCCCCCACGCAAACTAACCCTAACCCTCCACAGGGTGCCTAAACCTACCCCGCCAATGCTACCTAACCTTAACCCTCCCTTTCCCAGAGCCTAACTCTAACCCTCTTCCCACAGTCTAAACCCAACTGCCAGAATCCTGTCCAGATCCCAAAATATGGATATGGTGTTCATCCTGCTGAGGTGCTATGCTATTGTCAAAGTCAGAAAAATGTCTCTATGCACGTTGCCATATTTGCACCGCACACTGGTCCGCGCTGCGCATGCGTACGCTCTCCCGTGAAGGCGCATACCCGCAATAGCGTGCACTCGCAGGCGCGGTATGCGTATTTACGGTAGAGTTTATGTAGTCGTAGCGTGCGACTCATTCGTTACAAATGTTCACAATTAATGTAGTTTGTAGATCATGGTCACCTTGATAGATTCTGAAAGTCTGGTTAAAATAGAAGGTCCCTGTTTAAAGGAATCCCTCTTTGTATTGTACGAAGGGTCTGACAGGAATCATACAGCAGTGTTTGGTACCCATCGGAAGAGTATTTAATTAGTAATATTCCGGTGTTGGTTTGGAGCGTATTAATCGCTCGTGCGAATAGTTATGGACATAAGAAGTTTATGTCCATTTCTATTATTTACACATACTCAGGTATGCGGCGGGAAACCCAGTTTCCCACCCACCTGAGCTGTTGGAAATCGTCACAGCCCACCTGTATGAATCACCCTATGACCTTTTGTTATGATGCAGGGCCGAATTCCTTCGGCCAATGGACAATGGGATTGTAGGACCATGAGATTGCATTGTGTGTGGGGCATAAATAGGCAGGCCGACCACATCCAGCTCTCACTCTCTCATCAACGGTTATCTGCTGATAGCCGGGAGCTGGATATCGAGGCGCAGGCGATCATACCCTTTGTGCGTAAGTTTCTCTCCGTAATCATTGTCTTTCTGTGAGCCAATTTCTCTCATCTCTCTCTCTCTCTCTCTCTCTCTCTCTGTTCTGTTCTCTCATATCTCCCCTAGACTAGGCTAGTATTGTATTGTATTAGATAGTATTGTATTGTATTGCATTTAGGTCAGTGTAGTATTGTCTTTTTGTATTTATTGTTTAGTTCTGTGGTTAGGAAGTCTCTGTTATATTGTAGTGTATCATTTGTACTGTTATCCCCTTTTTCAAATATATTAGATATAATACAGTTAATAGGCTTTGGAACCTAAACCAGTATCTGTGTATTTTCTATAGTGTTAAGTGTTCACTTGAGCGTCGGTGACGCTCAAGCAGCTTTGTAGTTAGTCAGGTTACACAAGGTTGCACTTACACCCTGTATTCACATTAAGTTATTCTGTGTATTTCATTGGTATAAGGTTTAAACATTAAGGTATAGCGTTGTGAGCGTCTGCGCCGCTGGTGACCTCCTCGTTGTCTCGAGCGTATGCTACGCCATAGCGAATCATTACTCTAGTCATAACCAATAACGTGTCCTGTGATCACTGGGCCGTGAGCGAACGTGACGCTTGAGCGTCTCGCCTACGGCTGAGCGATCGTTACGCAACTAGCGTACCATTACGGTACTTCTTAAGCAAACAGCGTACAGTGTTCTTAGACTTCATAAAGGGTTATAATTACGACAAAAAGTATTTAGAATTGTCAATTGGGGACTCGTCCTATCCTTCTCATATCTGCACTAGGTAGATCAGCAGACATTATCCCCCAGCAAAGGGTGGGAGGTTGTCTCCCAGTGCTGACGGGATAAGCGTCTGCTTCGCTTAGATAAAGAGTGCTGAAGGAATCCGGGAACCGGAAGTAAGAACAAAACGCTTGTGTCTTTTAAAAACTGTTTTATTTCTCTTCTGTCTTGCGTATACACGCACGCATACATTTATCTGCATTTCTTTTTCAATTTCGTATATCACTATTCCTGTTTGCCAATTTTTATAGTTGATAGAAAGTGCTAAAAAGAGATTTGCTGTTATTTCATAGTAAAGGTAATAGTTAAAGTATAGAACAACACACGATTTGTCTAGGAGACAAGGCAGTCAGTGTGGATTGCGGTAGATGATCAGGGATCATTTACATTGATAAAAGTATATATTGTGTTACGGTGGATCTTTGCATTGCGTACACGTGTCGCTAACAAAGACTAGCGTACGCAATCCAAAGGCAGACGCACGCAGCGTACATTACGCAACGTAGCGTCTGGTTACGCTCACGTAGCTCAAGTCACGAAAAAGGTGAATTAGCGCAAAGCGAGAATTAGCGCAAAGGCGATAAGTAACGCACAGCGGTAGATAACGCGAAGCGGTAAATAACGCAAATCTATTTTTGGAAAAAAAAAAAATCTGAAATTTAGTTTAACAGATCCTGCTCCTAATTGGTAACCCTGTTGGACTGAAGACAATTTCTGCGCAGAAATAGATATAGAAACAAAATGTACATGTGTTGAGTGAGTGTGGTTTTGTATACATAAGTTTATACAACTTTAAGGTGGAACCAAAAGGAAAGCCGGGTACTCGTCAAGGGACATACGTGTAAGTGACATATACGGTGGCTAGGGAGGCATCCCTGGTTAAATAATATTTGAGCATTAGAGTATAGCGGACCATAAGGTAACAAGACCAGGAGGTCATAAGGTAACAAGACCAGGAGGTCGTAAGGTAAAAGGTCCGCTATAAAAGTCCAGTGGCACAACGCCTGGGGTGTTGGTGCAGAACCCATATAGGCCATACAAGCTCTTGCTGAAGGAATCGCGGCCGGAAACATCGATTCCATTGATCTTTCAGTACATAACAAGTAGTGCTTGTGTACTGAACGATTGGACCGCACGTAATTGTGTGCAGTAGTTAGTAATCTGACCTAATACCATTAGAGTAAAGTGGTCACAAACGCTATTTGTACATTCTGACGTGATTTGTGTAATTTTTTATTTTTAAAGGGAAGTTCGCTGGTCACTCAGGAACTATCTAACAACCCCACCTTTACTGGAAAGAGTAAGTGTCCTGCGGGTAACCCTCATATGTTCCAGTAAACTGAAGGTTCCATAGGGGCCCTGTATCGAGTACGCCAGCACCACGTCGGTGTGATCAGGTCGTATTGGTCGAGGTGGGCGAGTGAGTGGGGTACTCGGTAAACCGCCACCGCCGGCCTACTGTGGAGTAATTTGGTTGTCTGTAAAGGCTTGCTGAAAACCTTGACACAGAAATCCAAGGAGGACTAAGCAACACCTGCAGACTATGGGGGCCAGTTGCTCAGGTAGGGGGCGATCAACCCTGGTTCAGGTTGATTCTGTGAACCGACCAGTTGGGTCGGCACGATATGTAATGTGTGAAAAATATGGAAGTCACACCGAATCTTTATGTGATGAATGGGAGAGAATGACTGTACAAGACAGGGACAAATTCCCAAGAATAGGTAGCTTTAGTCCAGAAGTGTTACAAAATTTAAGGAGGAGGATATGTCTCGTAAAATCAGCAAAGAGACGAATTCAGCATCATGATTATTTACAGTTATGGCACCAGGAAGGTGAGATACAGAGAGGTTTGGCTCTGGCGGCAGGATCTGGGGCAGTCAGGAAGCTGATAGCCACAGCTCCTCCTCCACCATACATTGCAGGAGAGAAGTTGATTGCGGAGAGAAACGCACTGGGTTGTAAAACACAAACTCTTAGTAACCTTGTAAATGTTAATGATGTTAACCAAATAACTCATGCAAGTATTAACCCGTGCAAGATGTACCCTGTTTTGAACCTTCCTCAGGAGTGTGATCAAGAAGACGATTCAGCAACAATTTCAGCTCTCTCTCTTGCAGCCACCATAGCAGAGACCACAGTAGGCACAGCGACACCCACGAGATTAGTGAAAGCCCCTAGCGGAGGGATAGGTGAGGTCGTGTCAACGGGTAAGTACGGCACCATGCACTACACTGAAACAATTGTACCACAACAAGCTGTAGAATCTACACAGGAAGAGGCTGTTAGAATTGCTCCTGTAAGGGTAATAGCAGTTCCCAATGGAAAAACAGATGTGTCTGGAGCCACTCCCATAAGGAACATTGCCATGTACACTCCATTTTCCAGAATGGAATTAAGAACAATAGTGTCCGAATTTCCTGACCCCAGGAAGGATTTAGTTGCTAGCCAAAAATACATCAGGGATCTAGGTAACACTGTAGAACCCAACAACAAGGATTGGCAGATACTGCTAAGAGCTTGTTTACCTTCCAATGTTGACGCAACTCAATTTTTAGCTGACTGTGCATTGGATAAAGATGTACCGCTTACAGACGTGTACAACAAGGATAATGTAAAAAGGATAAATTTACAGCTAAAGGAGTATTTCCCTGCCGTTGTTAAATGGAATAAAATATTTTCCATTAAGCAAAAGGAGTCCGAAACGGCAACAGAATATTTTCACCGGGCACTATTAGAAATGGCAAAGTACACTGGTATAGAAGACATTAAGACCAACCCAAACCATCGAGAAGTAGCAGTATCTGTACTGATGGATGGTTTGAAAGAAACATTAAAAGCTAGGGTACAGACCACGCAGCCATGTTGGCGAGGTCTGTCAGTGTCCACATTGAGAGAGGCTGCTATTGATCACGACAGAAATATCACTAGGCACAGGGAATCGCAAAGTGATAAGTTGATGTCCGTAAGTATACAGGCGCTGACCACAAGGCAGCCTGCGTATGTACCACCGAATCCTGTGGGTAAGGCAAGTGTAATAACATGTTTTTCTTGTAACAGACCGGGACACTTTGCACGAGAATGTAGAACAAAGAATGTACAAAGATCTTTTCAACCCCCTAGACAACAACACAACACACGACATTGGGAGCAGGGTCCACAGAGGCGGAGTTTTGAGCCACATACAGGGGAAACAAAAAGATATCCCCCGAACAGAGATTGGCATGCCTCTGGTAGTTCCCAGCTAACCCCCTCACAAGTAGTTGCTGCCAACGGGATTCAGGGAGGTCAGCATACCCAATAGGGGTGTGGCCATACCTATAATCTGCACCCAGTTAAGTTGATTGCTAGTCTTGGAAGCGAACCAGAAATTGCAATCAATGTAGCTGGTAAAACTTTAAACTTTCTTGTAGACACAGGGGCGGCCAAGTCAGTGATAAATTCGACAGTGGGCATGAGAACCACTGGTAGGACAATTCCAGCCATGGGAGTAACAGGAGTAGTCCAGCACTACCCTGTTAGCAAACCAGCCGAGATTACAATAGGGCCTTTGCATACCAAGCATTCCTTTTTGCTGGCTGCATCGGCACCAACTAATCTCCTGGGAAGAGACTTACTATGTAAAATGGGTTGCGTCATTTATTGTACTCCTGAAGGTGTATTCTTGGACATCCCTGAGAATCACGCTCAGGAAGTACGAGACATGTTAGACTCCCCATCAAAATTAATGTCACATTCCATTATGACAAATAGGAACCCATCCCAAGTAGAAGAGATGACATCTCAGATACCAGAGTCACTTTGGACAAAAGATGGACAGGACACTGGATTAATGGCAAACGTAGCTCCAGTAGTTGTACAAGTAAAAGAAGGTAGGATAGCTCCAAAAATCCCACAGTATCCTCTGAAGCCAGAGGTGGAGTTAGGAGTTTTCCCAGTAATAGAGCGCTTCCTACAACAGGGCATTCTAGTAAGAACGTCCAGCACAGCAAATAGTCCCATCTTCCCTGTTAAAAAGAGTGGGGGGAGGGGTTACAGGCTAGTGCAGGATCTAAGGGGGATTAACAAAATAGTTGAGAGTCAGTTCCCCGTAGTGCCTAATCCAGCTGTCATCCTAATGCAAATTCCTCCCACTGCCAAATTTTTCACTGTTATTGACCTCTGCTCCGCATTCTTTTCGGTACCTCTGCACCCTGACAGCCAATATTTGTTTGCATTCACATACAGAGGAGTCCAATACACGTGGACTCGGTTACCCCAAGGTTTCATAGATAGTCCAAGTATATTTTCCCAGGCTTTGCATGATTGTTTACAGTCTTTCCAACCGGAGAGTGGATCAGTGTTGATACAGTACGTGGATGATCTACTACTGTGTTCTGATTCATTGGAGGCATCCCTGAAGGATACGAAACAGCTCCTGTTTCATCTTTCAGACACAGGTCACAAGGTTTCCAAAGACAAGTTGCAATTATGCCAAGCTAAGGTAAAATATTTGGGACACTGTCTAACACAAGGACTGAGACACCTGACCGCTGATAGAATCCAAGCCATTAGAGACATGACACTGCCACAAACCCAACAACAGATCAGGACGTTTCTAGGAATGTGTGGGTATTGCCGTAATTGGATCCCAGGGTTTTCCATATTGGCGCTACCTTTGCAGGAAATGGTCTCCTCAAACAAACCTGATCGGATTTCGCATACAGACGAATCCGAAACAGCATTTGAGAGACTCAAACAGTGTCTAACGCAGGCACCAGCACTAGGTATGCCAGACTATGGGAAACCCTTTGAACTATACGGAACAGAAAGTGCTGGGTGCGCAGCAGGTGTACTAACACAAAAACACGGTGATGCCAGCAGGCCAGTTGCATATTACAGCGCTCAGCTAGATACGGTAGCGCGATCCCTCCCCACATGCTTGCGTAGCGTTGCGGCGATAGCATTGCTAGTGACAAAAAGCGAAGATGTCGTGCTAGGCCACAACCTCACAATCCATACACCGCATGCGGTATCTGCCTTATTGAATTCTGCCCAAACCAGACACGTCTCATCAGCAAGGTTTACGAGATGGGAATTGGCATTAATGGCCCCAGTAAACATCACCATAAGGAGATGCAGTGCATTAAACCCTGCAACATTTCTCCCAGGTGTGCCTGGTCAGGCACAAAGGGTGGAAGGTGAGAGTGATGGGGAAGGAGGATTTAATGCAAAGGAAGATACACATGATTGTATGGAATATTTGACCCAAAATTTTACCGCAAGGCCTGACATCAGTGACAATCCACTGGAAGATGCAGAACTCACGTTCTACACGGACGGTAGTTGTCACAGACAGTCAGACTCGGGAGACTTGTGTACTGGATACGCAGTCGTAGATGACCAAGACACCATAGAAGCGGAACCGCTAGGCCCACCTCACTCAGCCCAGGTTGCTGAACTGGTCGCCCTAACCAGAGCATGTGAATTGGCTAAGGGTAAGTCTGCCAATATCTACACCGATTCTAGATACGCCTTCGGGGTAGTCCATGATTTCGGAGCCCTATGGCGGCTCAGAAATTTCATGACGGCGGCTGGCACACCTATAGCGCATGCAGCTCATATAAAAAGGCTTCTAACAGCGATACAGGAACCCGACAGAGTGGCTGTTATCAAATGTAAAGCACATACATATAGTCAAGACCCAGTGTCCCTTGGTAACAGCCGAGCAGACGAAGCCGCAAAGCTTGCAGCTGCTACCCCCATACAGACAGACACCACACAACTGATGGTATTTAATACCATCAACACACAAAAGTTGTGTGAGATGCAGAATTTGTGTTCCACACAGGAGAGAGCAGTCTGGAAGGCAAAGGGATATGGCCAGGAGTCCTCAGGGCTCTGGACGGATGGACATGGTAAACCGGTGGCCCCCAGGGCATACCTTCCATGTCTGGCTGAAGCAGCTCACGGGCTGACTCATCTAGGCAAGGAGGGGATGTGCAAATTGGTAAGAGCATACTGGTGCGCCCCAGGATTCTCCTCTCATGCGGGTAAAAGAGCAATGTCATGCCTTACCTGTCTGAGAAAGAATATTGGAAAAGCAATACCTACAGAACCATCCCATATCCCACCTGCCGGCGGCCCTTTCCAGGTAATACAAATTGACTTCATTCAATTACCCCCATGTCGAAATTTGAAATATGTACTTGTTTGTATAGATGTTTTCTCGAATTGGGTCGAAGCTTTTCCAGCAGCTACAAATACCGCTATGTTTACAGCTAAGAAAATTGTGCAGGAATTTGTATGTAGATATGGTATCCCTAGAATCATTGAAAGTGATAGGGGTACCCATTTTACAGGTGATGTCTTTCAAGGAATGTGTAAGTTGATGGGAATTGATAGTAAGCTGCACACTCCGTACCGTCCACAGGCGAGTGCGAAGGTCGAAAGAGTGAACAGCACTATTAAAAATAAATTGAGTAAAGTAATGACAGAGACAGGATTGACGTGGCCAGAAGCTTTACCCATTGTTTTGTATAGCATCAGAACCACTCCCAGGTCCCCCCTTAATCTGTCTCCTTTTGAAATCTTGTTTGGTCGACAACCGCATGTCATGATTAACCCTCAGGATGATTTGAAATGTAACAATGAAGTAACTGTAAAATACTTAATTAACATGAGTAAACAGTTGAGGAATCAAAATGATAATCTGAAGTTGGTGATTCCTGATTTACCAGATAGTAATTGTCATGACATTGAACCTGGGAATTATGTAATGATACGAAATTTTCTACGCTCAGGTTGTCTTATTGATAGATGGGAAGGACCATACCAGGTCTTATTGACTAGCACCACAGCATTGAAGGTTGCTGAGAGAGAGACTTGGGTCCATTCATCCCACTGCAAAAAGGTTGCTGATCCAGAGAAGTCCCGTGATAAGGAACAGACGGTAGAGGTTGTATCACTAGAGTGTCTGTTCCAGGAGGACTGAGGCGGCACCTGAGCCTTGAAGACCGGAAGCAGTTGTCGACTCCCCTCTCCCTTTTATTGTTTTTCTCCACTTCCCAGCCCCTCTCCCTTAAAAATTTCTTTTTCCCCCTTCTCATTCTTCTCTATTTCCTCCTCAAAGATGGACTTGCCCCAAGAGACTGTGATCCGGATTTTGATGTTAACCATGATGTTGACCAGAGCAGTCTGTTCCGGCGAGAGTACCATAGAGGTCGAGAGAGGTTCTGGAATGGGTTCCGATTATGATGATGGAGGCGTAGTTTTCCAAGATCAACCAAACCAACAAGCAAAGGCGAGTATCAGAAAACGATCCGATAGAAGAAATTGTGATGGATTGTTAGCTGAAGAAAATTGTATCTGTAGGCTCTGTGATAATCTGGTTGAAGATGGGTGCATAAAGAAATGCCAATCCAGTTTTAATATCCATATGGATCGGCATCCATTGAGTGACTATCACTCCTTAGTGGGTAACGTGTTAAACCAAACAGATTGTTGGGTATGCTCTCAAGTACCTCAGGGTCACAGCAAATCAGGGCTAGTACCATTTCCTTTAACGTTAGGGGAGGTACTTGAGCTAAGTGGTGGGAGACCGGTGGATCGGAGGTTTAACATCTCCAGCCCTCCTAGTTTGAAGCTCCACCAATACCATGTGGATAGGTCCCTCTTATGTTTCAACATCTCCAATCCCAGAAAACCGGGAAATTGGGAAGTGTCGTGGAGCAACCTTACCATGACCTTTTCACACAGAGCAGATAGAATGCCTACAGATACAGAGCTCGTACGCCATATAGCCAGTAGAGGAAAATCTTTTCGGTATCGATATACCTTAGGAAATAGGATTACTAGAGTTGGAGAGGTATCACCAGGATACTGTGCACATATCGTACAAACTGATACGTGCATTAAGCAGATGGAAGAATTAGGGTCAGGAGATTTCACCTGGAAGGTTTGTAACATGGTCATGTCCTTCTCCGTCCCTTATGTTCTCCCCGATGACGCATATTTCATATGCGGGAGAAAGGCGTACAAGTGGCTTGCCCCAAACTCTGAAGGATTGTGTTATATTGGAAAAGTATTGCCTGAAGTGATGACTGTTACACATGACAAAATGAAGGACATACACCGTGGTGCCCAAGCTCCTTATACTCACACTCATTACGAGCACCGAGTTAAAAGACAACTGTCAGAAAGGTTAGAGCATCCGGCCTCTGATCTTATCCATGAATCCACCGGGATTCAGGTTCTGGTAGCGTTAGATTTCACTCGCACCGCTCGAGGTGTGATGAATTATAGATACATTTCCGCACTCGCCAATTTGTTAGATAATATCACTGAAATGTATGATGACACGTTTAGATACACTGGAAGAGAACTTCAAGCTTACAAAACAGAACTAGTTCAGCATAGGATGGTTCTTAATTATCTTACAGCAGTAACAGGCGGATATTGTGTTACATTGGCAACACAGTACGGCATAAAGTGTTGCACGTATATCACAAATAGCACCGAGGACCCGGTAGAGGTCATAGACCAAAAGATGGACGATATTCTGCAATTAAAGTGGGAATTTCGTCGAAAACACAATCTCACCCTTGCTGCTGTAGGTAATGAGCTGACTGGTTGGGTGTCATGGTTGAACCCGCGAAATTGGTTCTCCGGTTTAGGAGACTGGGCTCAAGGAGTCATAATGGATGTTGGAAAGTTTCTCCTATGTATCTTGGGTGTTGTTATATCGATTGGATTGATATTTAGATGCGGGCAGGCTTTAATGAGGTGCAAACAAAGTACAAAAGTGATGAGCTTGAGGAGTGAGGAAACTGTAATTAACCTGGATTTGATTTATGACCCAATGATAGAAACCAGAATGTGATGAAAATGCGATTATACGGTCCGTTTCTTTCACCTGTTTTTCTGCTTTTCCCCAAGATACAAAGACCCCCTTGGACGAGGAAGTTGACGAGACGCTATACAGACAACAGACAAGCACCAAAGAAGAAGATTTGACAACTTTAAATATGGACACTTGATGAACTTTGCCATGGATCCCCAGTTTCCCTAGTATTTTTAAACTCACGCTAGCCCAACATTTTTGTAAATCTGATGGCTCAGACAAAGCTATTTGCTCATGCCCAAGGAGCAATACAGCGCAAAGAAGACGACTCTCAACAGATACCGAACACAACTTCAACAACAGATGTACATTTCCCTGACATAGAATATCATTGCATTTTTCGTAAGTGTTCTTTATCTTCATCTCTACAACCCCCAGGTAACGACACACATAGACGATAGGGAATACAGGCACAGATAGCAGCAACCACATACCTCCCCCATTCATGTATCATCAACTAAAATGTGCATCCCCATTTTGTTACAACCACAGCCGAAATGAGCTCGGTAGAGTTTGACAGCCCATCCACAGACCTGTACCACAGGATAAGAAGGAATTCAAATGTATACTTCGCAATACCTCGAAGCTTGATTTACCACACATACGGCACGATGATACATGACCCTCCAAACATGGACTCATACACACATGCTTCTGCTTTCTCACTAGGTCATACCCTCTTCACACCTACTCCACTCTTCTCCCCTACCCAACCATGGAAATCAATTAACCCCTGACTTACATTTTTCTCCTTAAATATTTTAGAAGGTGGCAGTTATTGACTGCCAAAGGGTGGACTGTCAAAGTCAGAAAAATGTCTCTATGCACGTTGCCATATTTGCACCGCACACTGGTCCGCGATGCGCATGCGTACGCTCTCCCGTGAAGGCGCATACCCGCAATAGCGTGCACTCGCAGGCGCGGTATGCGTATTTACGGTAGAGTTTATGTAGTCGTAGCGTGCGACTCATTCGTTACAAATGTTCACAATTAATGTAGTTTGTAGATCATGGTCACCTTGATAGATTCTGAAAGTCTGGTTAAAATAGAAGGTCCCTGTTTAAAGGAATCCCTCTTTGTATTGTACGAAGGGTCTGACAGGAATCATACAGCAGTGTTTGGTACCCATCGGAAGAGTATTTAATTAGTAATATTCCGGTGTTGGTTTGGAGCGTATTAATCGCTCGTGCGAATAGTTATGGACATAAGAAGTTTATGTCCATTTCTATTATTTACACATACTCAGGTATGCGGCGGGAAACCCAGTTTCCCACCCACCTGAGCTGTTGGAAATCGTCACAGCCCACCTGTATGAATCACCCTATGACCTTTTGTTATGATGCAGGGCCGAATTCCTTCGGCCAATGGACAATGGGATTGTAGGACCATGAGATTGCATTGTGTGTGGGGCATAAATAGGCAGGCCGACCACATCCAGCTCTCACTCTCTCATCAACGGTTATCTGCTGATAGCCGGGAGCTGGATATCGAGGCGCAGGCGATCATACCCTTTGTGCGTAAGTTTCTCTCCGTAATCATTGTCTTTCTGTGAGCCAATTTCTCTCATCTCTCTCTCTCTCTCTCTCTCTCTCTGTTCTGTTCTCTCATATCTCCCCTAGACTAGGCTAGTATTGTATTGTATTAGATAGTATTGTATTGTATTGCATTTAGGTCAGTGTAGTATTGTCTTTTTGTATTTATTGTTTAGTTCTGTGGTTAGGAAGTCTCTGTTATATTGTAGTGTATCATTTGTACTGTTATCCCCTTTTTCAAATATATTAGATATAATACAGTTAATAGGCTTTGGAACCTAAACCAGTATCTGTGTATTTTCTATAGTGTTAAGTGTTCACTTGAGCGTCGGTGACGCTCAAGCAGCTTTGTAGTTAGTCAGGTTACACAAGGTTGCACTTACACCCTGTATTCACATTAAGTTATTCTGTGTATTTCATTGGTATAAGGTTTAAACATTAAGGTATAGCGTTGTGAGCGTCTGCGCCGCTGGTGACCTCCTCGTGGTCTCGAGCGTATGCTACGCCATAGCGAATCATTACTCTAGTCATAACCAATAACGTGTCCTGTGATCACTGGGCCGTGAGCGAACGTGACGCTTGAGCGTCTCGCCTACGGCTGAGCGATCGTTACGCAACTAGCGTACCATTACGGTACTTCTTAAGCAAACAGCGTACAGTGTTCTTAGACTTCATAAAGGGTTATAATTACGACAAAAAGTATTTAGAATTGTCACTATCTACAGACTTAAATTTAAAGAAAATCGTAGAGTTGAGTAAACACTTTCTTTAAAAAATGTCATCATGTTTGAGTCCTTTGTGCTTGTCTGGTGGGAACATCTGATCAATATATAAGATCTGGAAAAAACTGTATTAAAATATATAAAAAAAAGATCACTGCTTTTAGTTTTAATGAATCTTCCATGAACCCTGTTTCTTTCAATATTATTTCAGGTGTTTGTTGCCGTGACACAGCGAGTAGTATATAATTTGTCCTGTATCCTGCTGCTGCAGCTGGAATCCTTGAAAGGAAAATATGTGCGGGTGCAGAATCTGTTATTTCTTATTGTAAGAAACAGTTTAAGTGATATCATTAATAATATGCAGTGTGAGTTTGTCTGTTTGAAACTTGCTGTTGGTGTAACAGGACTGTGCACATCTGTTCATTTCCACAAATATGTAATCTCAGTAATGGCCCCTTGTTACCTCTCTGGGCATTTATTTTGTTTCTTGCTATGCTACCTTTCATGCAAAATGTTTCCATTGTGGGTTGCAGAGAGATAAATGGCTCTGTATATTTCAGCAAAATAGTAGAAATTAGCTTGAATGACAGCGGGAATTTTAATTTCTGGCCAAATCATTAACTTTTAAAAATCCCAATTTTTAGCACAATACAAATTCTCAACACACATAAAGCAAGATGACGACATTTCACAGTAGTGGTATGGTCCTAACTTCAGGTTATTAAGATGCTTGAGCTTGAACTGCAGAATGAAATATAAATAATATGAATCCGTTTTGTACATAGCAACATGAAAATACCTCCAGTCAAGCTGTGGGATTGATCAGCAGGCAAAGTGAAACTTTGGTTTAAGTTACTTACATAAAAATGGATTCCACTTATGGTTCAAGATCGGAACAAGGAGTTTACTACCATCGGCACCGCTGGTTTCTAGGTCCACTGCATACTACCGCTGCTACCGCCGGCTGTTAGCATTACCATCAGAGCCATGTCTGCATTACAGGTCCTCTGCATGCCTCCTATCTGGTGGCGGGGACTGTGCAGGAGGCGGCGGCAGCAGGGACTGTCCTGGAGGCCCCATTCGACTTTATTCACACATGCCACTGCTTGGCCGAATGGAGCCTCCCGGACAGTCCCCTCTGCTGCCTATTGCACAGTCCCCGCAACAGCCGGAAAGAAGACATGCAAAGAACCCAGACCACAGACATGCTTTGATGGTAATGCGAACAAACGATGGTAATGCTAACAGCTTTGCTAACAGCCAGCGGTGCTGATAGTAGTATGCAGAGGACCCATAAGTTGGCCGCGCCGATGGTAGTGGTCTCAAAGTTCTGAACTTGAACCTCAACAAACTGCTACATTTTGGGACTCACATACTTCAGTGTCGGACTAGGCAACGAAGGGCCCACAGGGGTAATGCAGTGGTAGGGCCCATGTTTAGGGGTGTGGTCAATAACCAGAGGGGGCCAGCTGCCACTGAGGCTTGGCTAACCATTAGAGAGTGCATGGTCTGGCCACTTGATAAATATATATAATAAATACTGGTAGTGCAGTAACCCTGTGGGTCAGTCCAACCTTGCACTTCTTCAATAATATCAATCAAATTGATTTAAGAGACGTGTTATATTTAATTAAAATGTGTGCATGCTACTTACTATAGTTATTTATTATTATTTTCTTTTTCTTTCGTATTCCATGCTAATAGTGGTTTGCATCTACAAAAATACAATGTCTTCAAGTTTTCACACATTTCTTCAAGCAACACACAAATTAGAGAATGGGTTATACTGAGTGCAATGAGAGTAAATACAAATGAATGCAAACACCTCTCACTCACACAAGGTTTGAAATTTAAACAATTGCATTATAGGAAATATAGAAATAATGAAAGTATTAATGTGCCTCATACTGAATATAAAAAAAGGTATTAGAGGCCACTTGAGAGTTCTGTGACCCGTATAAAAGTGCTTGGCCTGCAGCTTTGTTCCTTTATATGGTTACACAATTCCTCTGTGACATCTAATATCTTTATAATTTATAGTATGTGTTATATTATTTACTATATAATCATCAGCACTGGGCTTTTTTTTACATTTAAAGGGATAAGGTCACCGTTGTAAAATGTACAAGATTCACCAGAATGAAAATATTGCAAATATACCCATATATTAAATCAAATTGTTTGCTATATACAGGCGAGTAAATTTGCTACTGATGCTTTTTTCAGCTTCACCATCTTTGTTCTTTGGGGACACCTAATGCCAACTTGCCAACATTGGTGATTTGAATTGGCAGCAATATGCTACTTGTATTACACATGTGTATGACATCAGGGGCAAATGCTGGATTTTCAGGGGGGGGGGGGGGGGGGGGTCTATACACACAGTGTTGGACTGGGGCATGAAGGGCCTACCGGGGGATGCAGTGGTAGGGGCCCATGCATATGGGTGTGGCCAGCCACCCGTTGGTTTACCTAACCATTAGAGACTGCATGGGCTGGGGCTCTTGATATATGTACAATCAATATTGCCAGTGCATGCATGATAATGTAGCACATTAATATCAGCAATGCATGATAGCAATGCATGATAGAAAATACACCATAGTCCTGTGCATTATAATGGACCATATGCATAATGTATAATTCAAGTGCACAGTCTGGAACCTCTTCCCTACAGGAGGAGGTGGGGGAACCCAGGCAGTAGGGCCCACATAGCATAATTACAGACAGCATACGTACATACCAGGGATGTGCGGTGAGCTAAATGGCTCAGAAGGCACTGGTTAGCACCAAGGCCAGATTTTCACGTAATATAGGAGCCTAAGTGTACATCTGGGCATTATACACATGTGCAGCACAACTCCTGGGAATTTGCTGAGTTTTGATCAGAGATGTGTGGACACGCTAGGCGGGGGGGACTGGGCTGCCTCACCTGCCATAGACTTTTTACTTCAGAGATTTGGCTATAAAAATTATTAGAATTATGCAAAGAAGGTATTTCAAACATGTTCTTTGTTTTTTTCATATACAATGCTCAAAGAAATAAAGGGAACACTAAAATAACACATCCTAAATCTGAATGAATGAAATATCCTTATTAAATACTTTGTTCTTTACATAGCTGAATGTGCGGACAACAAAATCACACAAAAATTATCAATGGAAATCAAATTTATTAACCCATGGAGGTCTGGATTTGGAGTCACACTCAAAATTAAAGTGGAAAAACACACTACAGGCTGATCCAACTTTGATGTAATGTCCTTAAAACAAGTCGAAATGAGGCTCAGTAGTGTGTGTGGCCTCCACGTGCCTGTATGACCTCCCTACAACGCCTGGGCATGCTGCTGATGAGGTGGTGGATGGTCTCCTGAGGAATCTCCTCTCAGACCTGGACTAAAGCATCCGCCAACTCCTGGACAATCTATGGTGCAACGTGGCGTTGGTGGATGGAGCGAGACATGATGTCCCAGATGTGCTCAATTGGATTCAGGTCTGGGAAATGGGCGGGCCAGTCCATAGCATCAATGCCTTCGTCTTGCAGGAACTGCTGACACATTCCAGCCACATGAGGTCTAGCATTGTCTTGCATTAGAAGGAACCCAGGGCCAACCGCACCAGCATATGGTCTCATAAGGGGTCTAAGGATCTCATCTCGGTACCTAATGGCAGTCAGGCTACCTCTAGCGAGCACATGGAGGGCTGTGCGGCTCCCCAAAGAAATGCCACCCCACACCATTACTGACCCACTGCCAAACCGGTCATGCTGGAGGATGTTGCAGGCAGCAGAACGTTCTCCTTGGCGTCTCCAGACTCTGTCACGTCTGTCACATGTGCTCAATGAGAACCTGCTTTCATCTGTGAAGAGCACAGGGTGCCAGTGGCGAATTTGCCAATCTTGGTGTCCTCTGGCAAATGCCAAACGTCCTGCACGGTGTTGGGCTGTAAGCACAACCCCCACCTGTGGATGTCGGGCCCTCATACCACCCTCATGGAGTCTGTTTCTGATCGTTTGAGTAGACACATGCACATTTGTGACTTGCTGGAGGTCATTTTGCAGGGCTCTGGCAGTGCTCCTCCTGTTCCTCCTTGCACAAAGGCGGAGGTAGCGGTCCTGCTGCTGGGTTGTTGCCCTCCTACGGCCTCCTCCACGTCTCCTGATGTACTGGCCTGTCTCCTGGTAGTGGCTCCATGCTCTGGACACTACACTGACAGACACTGCAAACCTTGCCACAGCTCGCATTGATGTGCCATCCTGGATGAGCTGCACTACCTGAGCCACTTGTGTGGGTTGTAGACTCCGTCTCATGCTACCACTAGAGTGAATGCACCTCCAACTTTCAAAAGTGACCAAAACATCAGCCAGAAAGCATAGGAGCTGAGAAGTGGTCTGTGGTCACCACCTGCAGAACAACTCCTTTATTGGGGGCGTCTTGCTAATTGCCTATAATTTCCACCTGTTGTCTATTCCATTTGCACAACAGCATGTGAAATTGATTGTCAATCAGTGTTGCTTCCTAAGTGGACAGTTTGATTTCACAGAAGTGTGATTGACTTGGAGTTACATTGTGTTGTTTAAGTGTTCCCTTTATTTTTTTGAGCAGTGTATTTTATACAGTCAAAACTCTGGCACAAAAGTTAGTATGACAGGAAGGGCTCTGCCTCACCCCACCACACGTCACTGGTACGTACGTACGTACGTACGTACGTACACAACCAAAAAGTAGCATACATACTGTACACATAGCAGACACACACACACATAGCATATATTCACAAAGCAGACACACACAATCACATAAGGTACTTACAAACACACACACAGCATACACACATACATACACACACATTGCATACATACAGTACATACATACTGTACATACATATAGCATACATACACACATTGCAGAAAGCCATCCAGGGAGAGGGAGAACTGACTGCTGGTGAAGCAGCCTCTCTCCCCAGCCCAGCACACGCTGCTCAGTGCTGTGTTCTAAGCTAGGGAGAGAGGCAGCGGCAGTCAATCAACACTTTCCCTGCGTAGGGGAAGCAAGCGAGCGCACCCGCACCCTGCTGGATTGAACACCGGCATTCCACCCGTGCGGCGCACGAGTCCGCTTCACGGCCGCACGGAGACAGGGCTGGCTCCAGGCACATTCGACACGTGCGACCACGCGGGGCGCCACCCTCAATGGGGCACGACGACTTTTCATCCTTTTGTCTGTCCACTATAACCCTTGCAGGGCGTCCCAGGGTTAAAGTGGGCTTTTTATTACCATTTCGCTGAGTCCGGCAGTTTACTTTACTTCAGGGTAGGAGGGAGCGGGCCGACAGCATCCGGCCACGTGTGTGCTGAGCTGGGCGGGCAGCAAAGCAGCAGCCTGGCTGCATGGACATCCCGTCAGTGGCTCCGCAGTTGGCCAGGTACCCAAACGTTTACAGTGGGCACCCGGTTGCAACTGAAGGCACGCTGAGGGTGCACCGTGCAGAGCACACACCGCCAGCCTTGGTCTCAGGATCCAGAGCCAAGCCCAGCTCAGCCAGGCCAGGCTCAGCATTCTAGAATCAGGCACTCTGGCAGCAGCAGCACACCAGAGGAGGTTCCCCATCGCCATCTCACCTCTCCCTGCATCTCTTCAGAGGTAAGTGGGGGGCCTGTGGAGTAATGAGATCATCCATAATTCTCTCCTGTCTCTGCCCCATTTGTCCTGTCCCCTCTCTCATGTCCCTGTCCCCAAAGTCGGATTAAAGGGGGGAGGGCACAGCGGGGTCATTACCCCGGGCCTTTCTCTATCACGGGGCCTGCTGTACATGTTCTAGTAGAGGGGGTCAGGCGTGACGTCTGGGCTTCTAGAGAGGAAGTTCTGGGCAAGCTCCGTCTGATCCACACCGAAGACACCCCCACCTCTCTGTCCCCCCTCTTTGTCCCCTGCCTTTCTCCTCTATGCCTCCCACCCTCTCTCTGTCTCTCTATTCAACCCTTCCTCTCTATCCCCCCCCCCCCTTATCTCCCCACCTCTCTCTCTCCTCTCACTCTGCCTCTTTCTCTCCTCCCCCTGCCCAGAACTGCTCCTATCTAGCTCTGGTGTTCAGTTGCAGATACATCTATCCACCCCCACCCCCTAACACACAGTCACAGTGCCAGTGTTTTATCCTGATACTGCAGCTATAGGCAGGGGGATGAGCAGCGCTGCAACCAGATACAGGCAGCCAGAGTCATGGCGGCATCTGGCCAAGGACACCTGCCACCACAGCTTCGCACTTCTCGCCACTCTTGGAGACAGACTGTACAGCAGCCCTGCCCCCTGCTCTTTACAGGTTCTGGGTGGCAGGCATGTTGTAGTAGAGGGGGTCAGGCGTGACGTCTGGGCTTCTAGCTAGGAAGTTCTGGGCAAGGTTTGTCTGCTCCACACTGAAGAGACCCCCACCTCTCTGTCCCCCCTCTTTGCCCCCTGCCTTTCTCCTCTCTTTCTGCCTCTCTTCTCCTCTCTGCCCCCCTCTCTCTCTGTCTCTCTCTCCCCCCTCCCTTCCTCTCTATCCTCTCCCCTTCCTCTCTATCCTCTTCCTCTCTATCCTCTCCCCCCTCTAGCTCACTACCTCTCTCTCTCTCTCTCTCTCCCTCTTTCTCTCCTCTTTGACCCCCTATTTCTCCTCTCTCTGTCTCCCTCTCTCTCTACTTCCCTCACCTATTTCTGCCCACCCTCAATTCCCTCTCTGCCCCCTCTCTCTCCAACTATCACTTTTTAAACTTCTACTGCTAGCTCCCATCTCGCTTCTTGCATCCGTACATGGTCTCTCTCTCCCCTTTGTTGTTGGGCCCTATTGGCACCCTTCTCTCACTCTGAAACTGCAAGTATAGAAAAGTATAGATCTGCCCCTGCTGTCGTTGCTGTTCGGGGACAATTCTGCTCATCTCCAGCCTCCGTCGCCAGCAGAAGCCACGGCTACTGGGAGAGCTGCTGGTGGCAGAGGCTGAAGACGAGCAGGATTGTTCCCCAAACTACCAGAGAAGAGGCTTCATAGCCTACCCCCTCTGCAGGAGTGCAGGTAGGACCTGCGCTGCTGCTGCCATATCATTCACACGTGGAGGAGGCACAAACAAAGCAGGCACATCCAGGGGGTGGTGATGACAGGAGGGAACAGCCCCACTATCTTAAGTTCACCAGGCCCCCTGAATGCTTAAGCTGGCCCTGCGTGTCCCCTGTGTTCCTTCCTTGTCCCGTCTCACCTGTACCTGCCATTTCCTCTGTCCTGTCCCCTCTGTTCTGTTCCTGCCGTTACCTCTGTCCTGTCCCCTCTGTTCTGTCCCCACTGTCATGTCACTGTCCTTGTCCCCATCTGTTCTGTCCCTGCCATTACCTCTGTCCTGTCCCTACCGTTACCTCTGTGCTGTCCCTTCTGTCCCCTCTGTTCTGTACTTGTTCCCACTGTCATGTACCTGTCCTGTCCTTGTCCCCTCTGTCCTGTCCCTACCATTACCTATGTCCCATCCCTCCTGTTCCTTCTGTTCTGCCCTGCCGTTACCTCTTTGATGTCCCCTCTGTTCTGTCCCTGCCGTTACCGCTGTCCCGTCCCTCCTGTTCTGTCCTTGTTCCCACTGTCATGTCCCTGTCCTGCTCCTGTGTTCTTTCCCTGCCGTTACCTCTGTCCTGTCCCTATACAATGGCTTCCATATATAGGAGGTTTTAGTAAATGTCACTATTCAACATTTTTATTTTTCATAGCACTTTACTATGAACATATATTTCTGTACAACAGCGCCCTTAGCTGAGGTAGTAATTCCTAAAGAAATTAGGCTACATCTACTTTCCAAAAAGCGCGCATATGGGAGGGGAAGGGTGTTTTAAAAAAAATCTCGCTCGGGGTGCTAGCCGGCCTAGAGCCGGCCCTGTACGGAGACCATCATTTTTATACATTTCTTCCCCTTTGGCCACACCGCCTCCTTGTACCAGGGCCTGGCAGACCTGTCGGTATCCATGAGCATACACACACACACACAGAGTATACTATACATACATACATACATACATACATACATACATACAGCTCAGTGGCATTTAGTAGATGAGGGGACCCGTTTGCAGACTCCAGGTGGGCCCCCTCTTACCCATGGCACAGTAGACTCTGGCATTATGCGGTCTCTGGAAATACGGCTTCTGCCATGTTTTGGAGACTAATCACTACTGAGTATGCTCAGTGGCCATTTTGTCTGTGATTATTGCCGAGGCTGCAGCACCTGATGTAGGACTCCAGAAAGGTAAGTAATAAAACTTGGGGCAGTGTGTGCGGTGTGAGACACCCGTTATGGAAATGCCGATGACAGAGCATCCATCCCCATGTCTGTCAGTTCAGGGAGTGCCCACCCAGCCAGCATCATTTATTACCCTCCTCTGACACCCCGGACACACATGCCGACATCAGACAGTCACTGCCTCGCGCAGCCAGCCCTGCTCTGTCCTCATGGGAAGTGATAATGACTGAGAGGAGCATGTGCACTGCAGGTCCTCTACCTTCAGCGAGCAGCCTCTCAGTATAAATATAAGGAGGCAGCTCTATCGCATTATGACTGCGCTATACTTACTCTCTGCTCCATCTAAGAAATATAACAAATATCGCTCTGCTGCACCGAGGGATTGGCAGACAGGGAGGTTTTCTAGGTACTCGGGAGCTCTCCTGCATGTGCGTATGGATATGGTAGAGGGGTCTGGAATAGACACCCAGCCCACCGAAGAAGGAAATAGAAATGCTGCATAAACTCTGTTGCTGTAAAGTGAATATCTAGCAAACAATTAGACATTAAATTATATTTTGTACAGCTACCCATTACATTACATTACTTCAGGGCAATCTTAACAGCAGTGTAGGTCCCCAGGCAAAGCAATGCACTGAAGCCCCTACCCATCCTTCAGCGGTAGGGGTGGTAGGTGCTCTCAGTGGCAGCTTTGATGTCCGAGGGTGGTAGGGGGTGTTCTATCTTCTGCTCAGTGTGTAGTACCAGGAGCAATAATTTCTGCTAATTACTCATTTACTGCACAGATGGTGGGAGATAGGGTGGGAGGGAGAACACTAAACTGTAGATGACTTCCAGGGAAGTTGGCTGTGTTTTTTTAC